>NC_064306.1:57029932-57396303 GCF_023373825.1 Bactrocera dorsalis | reverse complement strand
GGATATTCTACTTAACTTTAAAGTTTAAATGAAATGAAACAAAAATTTCGAAAAATTTACAAACAGATATAAAATAACAGATAAGATACCCGATAATCATATGTAAATTTTTCGAAATACATACCAGCTAAAATACCAGATATTTATCTGTAAATTTTCCGAAGTTTTTATTCCATTTCATTAAATTAAACATAAGTTCAATATCCCTGAAATTACAAAAATTAAAAAAATATACCACAATGTTTATAGCCAACTTTCCACAAGTTTTTGGGGGTATATTAAGTTTGCCACGAAGTTTATTACACCCAGAAGAAAGTTCGGAGACCACACAAAGTATACAGTATACAAATGATTCCCCTATTGATCTGAATCGTTTACAGTTGATTTAATCATGTCCGACTGTCTATATATACGTGAATTAGTCCCTCAGTTTGTGAGATATTTATCTGAAATTTCACACATATCATTTTCTCCTCCAAAAGTGATCGAAACCGCCCATATCGGACCACTATATGACTTAGCTACCATACAAACTGATTAATCGAAATCAAAACAAAGATATTTTCCTACCTTTTTATGCCAGAAAAAATGCAACTCTGTAGGGAATACTTCGCTTCGAGCTTCGATTACATGTTTTTATTTATTTATAATCTAATATCTGATTTTCTCTCAATGTCAATACATAATGATATGTATTTTATGCAAATGTCCATAAGACTCTTATTAAAAACGTTCAAAAAATCATGTGACGGAAAGTTCAGGCATCAAATAAAAATAATAGTAATACAATAAATAAATCTGCAAACAAAAAAATAAAAATAAATAATACTATATGTATTAATAGTTATAAAAAATGTAAAGGAATCTTAACATTATTATTGTGCTCCAATTTCTTTATTTTTTTTCTTAATATTTTTTTTTATGATATTTTTATTATTATTTTTCTTAATACTTTTTTATTATTATTTTTATTATTTATTTTTTTATTTATTTTTTTTTATTTAATTTTTTTTATTTGCTTTTTTTTCTTTTAATTTTTTTTTTTTATTTTCGTATTTTTATTAACCTTTTTTATATATTTTTTCCATACCATGTTACCAAATCGCCCTGATATTAGCATAATTTATTTGAAAATTAACACAAATACGTAAATGAGATTTTACTAGAGCTCACCAGCGCAACGATAATGCAAACAGCAAGCGAGCGACGAGTTGATCGTGTGAATGGTAATGAAGAGAAGAAGTTTATTTCGGGCAGCGCAGTCATGTACGGTTAACAAGCGCCTTACAGAAAACGACAAGCAATCGTATATGTTAATGAGCTTTTATGAGTATATTTATACATATATGTATATATGTACGTACATATGTGAATGTGTGTACACGTTTAGGTGTATTTATGAATTTATGCTAAACAACAGGTGCGCAAGCGATTTAGATCGGTGAAGTTGCATATTTTTGAAAACATGAGTGTAGATGAGGATGTGTATAATATGTATATATTTATATATGTACATATGACTGTATATGTATATATGCATGTGTGACAACTCTCTTTAAGCCATTCTCGAACTTGTCAAACACTGTTGATTCACTAAAAGCACCAAATTCGTTGAATTCCCAGAAAAACTTTTGATTTTACGCAAGCGATAAAAGCAAATAATTTATGTAAAATGCTTTTTCTAATAATAATAATTTTGAAAACACCATTCAGTGTATTTTATTGGTCAATCTTATTATTATTTTCATTTCGGGCCTTTTCTCATTTTTCTTTCACCTCTTTCTACTACGCCGCGCTGCTCAATTAATTAATTGCTTATGCAAAGCAGCTGTGCAGCGCTTTTGTTGTTGTTGTGATAAGCCAAAATATGCGGCGGCTAAGCAATTTGAGTCACAACAAAGTGGCGTGTTTGCATTTTCCACGTTAACCCAAGCTTATTGTTATGCAAAGGCAAGAAAACACTTGTCATTTAATTTGATGTTAATGCGCCTGTCGATAATACACTAATAACAATAAAAACAACAACAATAGCGACAAAAATTATTAAAAGCTTCAGGCTAAACAATTGAGGTTGCAATAACTTTGGTTTATAAATAAATGTATGTTTAAAAAATATTTGTATGTATGTATGTATATATATACATATGTATATATAGATGCATATACATATTGGCTTAAATGTCTGCTGTTGGTCAGTTTAACGCCGCAACTTCATTTCTTTGTCTCCTCCACAAATTCTTCTGTACAAATATTGTTTTGTTTGTTGTTGTTCTCATTTTATTTTTTGCGCCCTTTTCATTAGAAATGCCAAACACGTTTCTCACTTACGGGTTAATGCCTCACAAATTATTCACGCACAATTTTTGTTAATAAAAAAGGCAAAGAAAACAGGCGTGTACTCGCAGTGTCTCGCAGAAAAAATATAAAGTATAAATTAATTAAAGATAATGCGCTTTAAATTGTTTGGTATTCAATTTGGATCAAAAATCTCAAAATTAATTTTTTATAACAATTTTTGGTATTTTGAACTTAAGCTCTTTCCAAGTAGAGCAAAAAGGTGTACCTGTGCCAGCTTAGTTCTGAAAAAGTTAAATCTAGTACATTTTTCGAAAATTATTTTTTTCCAAAACCCTCATTTTGCACTTACGCACTTTTAAAGAGGCAAAAAGGCACATTTTTTTAGTTTAGTTATGAAAATCATACTTTAGTAAATGCCTAACAACTTTTTAAGAAAATTTCAATTTTCTTCAAAACTAACAATTTACATTTACGCACTTTTAAACGAGCAAAAAGTAGAAAGTTTGTAAATTAAGTTACGGGTGATTTTTTTGAGGTTAGGATTTTCATGCATTAGTATTTGACAGATCACGTGGGATTTCAGACATGGTGTCAAAGAGAAAGATGCTCAGTATGCTTTGACATTTCATCATGAATAGACTTACTAACGAGCAACGCTTGCAAATCATTGAATTTTATTACCAAAATCAGTGTTCGGTTCGAAATGTGTTTCGCGCGCGTGTTTTGTTCAGCGATGAGGCTCATTTCTGGTTGAATGGCTACGTAAATAAGCAAAATTGCCGCATTTGGGGTGAAGAGCAACCAGAAGCCGTTCAAGAACTGCCCATGCATCCCGAAAAATGCACTGTTTGGTGTGGTTTGTACGCTGGTGGAATCATTGGACCGTATTTTTTCAAAGATGCTGTTGGACGCAACGTTACGGTGAATGGCGATCGCTATCGTTCGATGCTAACAAACTTTTTGTTGCCAAAAATGGAAGAACTGAACTTGGTTGACATGTGGTTTCAACAAGATGGCGCTACATGCCACACAGCTCGCGATTCTATGGCCATTTTGAGGGAAAACTTCGGACAACAATTCATCTCAAGAAATGAACCCGTAAGTTGGCCACCAAGATCATGCGATTTAACGCCTTTAGACTATTTTTTGTGGGGCTACGTCAAGTCTAAAGTCTACAGAAATAAGCCAGCAACTATTCCAGCTTTGGAAGACAACATTTCCGAAGAAATTCGGGCTATTCCGGCCGAAATGCTCGAAAAAGTTGCCCAAAATTGGACTTTCCGAATGGACCACCTAAGACGCAGCCGCGGTCAACATTTAAATGAAATTATCTTCAAAAAGTAAATGTCATGAACCAATCTAACGTTTCAAATAAAGAACCGATGAGATTTTGCAAATTTTATGCGTTTTTTTTTTAAAAAAAAGTTATCAAGCTCTTAAAAAATCACCCTTTATAAACATAACCGATTTTTACGAAAATGTTAAATTTTTCAAAACTGACATTTTGCACTTACGCGCTTCTAATGTGGAAAACATGGTTTGGCAGCTTAGCAGCAATTATATTTAATATATGTATACATAGCTACCTTTTACGAAATTTTCAACTTTTTTCATAACCAACATTTTGCACTTAAGCACTTTTCAAGAAGATAAAATACAAAAACTACCTATTTTAGTTGTCAATATTTAAATTTAATTAATAAATTTTACAATTCCATATAAATTTAACCTCTCTTTACGAAAATTAATTTTTTTCTAAATCCGCACTTTGCACTTACGCACTTTTAAAGAAGCAGAAATACCAAATTTTATTTTTCAAATATAAATTTAATATAAACATACTTACTACCTTTTTTCCAAAAAAAGTTTTTTTTCAAAACCAACATTATGAACTTACGCGCTTTTAAAGAAGCAAAAAGAAAAAAAAAATAATTTTGATGTCAATATTTAAGTTGAGCATAAACATAACCATTTTTATGAAAATTTCAAATTTTTCCAAAATCAACAATATGCACTTACGCACTTTTAAACCAACAAAAAGACAAAAAAATTCTAATTTAGTTATTAATATTAAAATTTATTATAAACATACTACCTTTATACTAAAAATTATTTTTTTTTTCAAAACCCGCATTTTACACTTACGCTTTTTACAAACCACAAAACTCAATTCTGTATCGTCAATACTTTAACCACACATATTTTTTGGCAACTTAGTCATCAATAACTATATTTTATGCTTCCTGTGCGAATGTACTCAAGCAAATTAGAACCTCTTTCTACATAAATCCCACAACATAACCTTTCATTTGTTGACTCATCACACTGGGGGCTACAACACTAAAAACAACAACAGCAGTACCGCCATGCAATATTTCATTAAATCTTAACTCAAAGGCGGCGACACTATTAGCGGATCCCACTAAGTCACCATTATTTGATTCATACACCAAAGCCAGAGCTATCTAGCCAATAGCTACTATCTACGTTGCCATCTTTATCCTTGTAAATTCTGTGCTATTTCGCTACTTCACTTACCTAACAACAACAAACTAGGCATTTTAATATTATATTTCTTACAATTTTTTCTTCGATATTCTTTCCTCCCTCACTTTGATTTGGGTCATTACCGTAAATACCTGCCAATGTCACTTCAAACAGTTCGCCGCTGAGCGAAGCAGTAAATACGAGTGTATGAACGAACCTAGCAGCTAAGTGAAAAAGTAGAAAAAAAAAGTTATGGGAAAACCGTTTAGATGCTTATCGCCAATTCTTGGAAGGACATTCGAGCACGCCGAGTGGCAATTGATTTTTTTCTTGAGCGCGAGCACTCACACACACACGCCGTCATTAATGGTGTTCTTTTACTCGGTGAATGAATGAATGACGGATTTTTTTTTCTTAGTGGAGATAGATTTTAAAGGAAATATAATATATATATTTATACATACCTATGTATATTGATATCAGTATATACATATGTATGTATTTTGGAAGATTTGTAAATATGGTTATATACATATTCATTTCATTGTAACCCACGCGATTATTCAATGAACCCCGGCAGTTAAATGTTTCGAGCTGAAAAACACATACATATGTATATGTTATGTACAACAAAAATCTCAAAATTATTCTTGAATTTTTTTAATATTTATTTTTGTACTTTGTAAAACTTCAAATCTTTCATTTAATGTTTTCAACTGTCATGAAAACTGCCTCTATCTTGCGCTTGCCTCTCACACTGTTCTAGCTTAACACCAAACCCTGATCCGATTACTTCAAAACTGCTAAAAAATTTAAAAAATACATACATATAAAATCACCTTCGCTGAGTTGTTGTCTCATATCTACAAACAAAGTTAAAAAAGACTTCCCGCACAAAAGCCTGTTCTGGAATCATTACTAGCACAAGAAAATTTCAATATTCATCTTAAAGACCTCGACGATATATTCTCCAAGTAGCTCTCTTTATAAATCTCTCTTGTTGTCTTACTGCATATGAAAGTTGTCAAACAATATCACAGCTCTCTCTTTTACCCCAGATACATTTTACGAGGTGTATGCAAGGAATAATGGGAGTTTTATTTTTTTGAAGAATATTTATTCATTCGTCTATATAAATGTAATCGGTATTGCTCACCGTCAGTTTACGCAGCCGTATTAGTTTTGCGGGTATAGTGGTTCAAGTCGATGTTATGACCTCGGAGCGTACGCATGTCTTGAACACTGGAGACGAGTCTTCCGTCTATCACAACATGATCGATTTGGTTGATGGCTTTTCGAACCGGAGATAGCCAGGTAGCTTGATGAATTTTCTTTTGCTGGAATCTAATACTACAGATATCCATATTTCGGTCCCCTGCGTTGTCAGCCTTTATTTTTTATGAACACATCAACCAGCTAGGCAGCGACACCTCCCAATTAAGGGACCGGACATTCCAGGTTATTCTAAGTGTTTCTTTTCATTGGGGTCGTTTTTTAAGTTTCTGATCTTAAATCCAGCGCATAATCCTGAGAAGGGATGATTCGCCTTCAAACGGATGTTTTTTGGCTTTTGGATATCGGAAGGATCGGTGAAAACCATTTTTTGAGGTCATTTGGACCTAAGAAAAGTGAAAACACGCATGGTTCTAAAAAATTGCATTTTTTTTTAAACATGGTCGAGTTAAGTCTGTGAAACAATGCTCTCTGACTTCCATGATGTCATTAGACGTATTATTAATGGAGGTTAGTTGCAATGCAAACTGGCCGATCAAGGTCACTATAAAGATCCTTTAATTCCCTTTTACGTCATAAAAAATACATCTTTAAGAACATTATGGCTTCGGTGCAGTCGAAAATAACTTATTTTCTCTGTTTTTTTAAACAAAAAATGTATTTCAAGCATTTTATTTAGCTCCTTCGCTGTCTTATGTCTCCTGCTTTCAGCCAATTCATTTTATTTCATTCACTCTCGCGCACATAAATTACCTTTTATAATAAAATATATTGTAAATGTAGTTAAAGCGAAGTGTGGAGTATTTATGCACGTATTATTTACAGCTAGAAATGGCCAACACTGCACTTCGCCACGCCAACGAGTACAAGTGCACTAACCTGACACACACAAGCCACACAGGGCTGACGCTCCTCACGCTTTGACGTCACATTTTTTATATTTCACACACGTTTTCAGTTAATTCGCATGCATTTGGACACACATGCATACAGACGGGAACATTACCTGTAGTTGCAGTTTGTATGTGTGCGTGTGAAGCTGGGTATATGTGAATGTGTGTGAATAAATTCTAGAAAATACTTTTACAGAAATTTTGTATAAACTGCAAGCACTGACAACCAAACCACGTACTTAAATATGTATATATGTATCTATATATACATATGTGTGAATGTGTGTCTCTCCGTGCCCCTCAGTCCAACAGCAGTCCGCTTGTACGTGCAAATACCGAAATTTCCGCACATAATAAACTAAAGTGGCGGCAGTCAAAGTGCAGGACATTCATTCATACACACAAACAGTCAAACAAGTGCGCGAATGTATGCCTGTGTGTGTGAGTGCTCATCTACATAAATAACGTTATGTGTGACAATGATGCATGGCACGGTTGCAGCGTGACCGGCGCGTCCTCGCAGCGTGAATGTCCAAGCGGGAAAGGTATTGAGCGCTTAGCTAACTGACTTTTCTTATCCACAACATGCACATGCATGCACACTTTCATTTTTGTCTTTCGTTTTCAGCACTCGAGTAATGAATAAATTATTATTTCGCTAAGCGTGTGGCGCTTGGACACAGCGTTTGTTGCAGATATGCGGATTATATTTCAAATGCACGAAAATACAACAACCGCAACAAAAATAAAGTGCGGACACTGGAGTGTTGCGTTTAATTTAGTTGCGAGCTTTTTGTATTTGTTGTTGTTGTAATTTTATTTTCATTGCTGCTTTTCTAATGTTGTTTTTATTATTGTTTTTTAATTTAGTGGTGCTGTTTTTATTGTTGTTGTATTTTTTCGTTGTTGTTGTTGTTGTTGTAATTTACGCTTGTTGTTGTTATTGTAATTTTTTGCTGTTTTTGTTTCATTGTTGTTGTAATATTTTTCTGTGTTTGTTGTTGTTCTTTAGTTTTGTTGTACTTTATTGTTGTTGTTGCAATTTTCCTTCATTTTTATTGCCGAAGATAAGCGAGAAAAATTGCAATAACTTTCAAATGCAAGACATAAACATAAATCAATTTGAAAATGCAGAGACACACACACACTAAGATTCTATAATACACACATATGTGTAGTATAATGTATATACATACATATGTACATATATGTATGTTCATATTCCTTGTGCCCTTTGCTCCACATTGTTGTTGCCTTATTGCTCTTTCTGCGACGCTGCTCAGCTGTCAGTTGTCATGGAGGCGCGGCTTGCCTTACAAGTGCATAAATTTCAATACAACAACACCAACAACTATGGCGCACATTAGACACTGGCAGTGGCAACAGCGCGCGCATATAAATAATTCACCGAAACAAAATTTAATCAACGCGACAGTTTGATCGCGCCTTAAACGCATTGAACGCCGTGAAGTCGTCACTTCTGAGAATTGCTTAGATACTATTTGATTGTCTTCAATGATTTAGTGAATTTGTACGGATGTGTCCTTTTTCAACTGTAGCAGTTGTAAGGTGTGACTGCTATTTGGTGTTCGCGATTTGGCGGTTTTAAAAATTATGGTTCAGAGCATCTAATAATAGAAGGCTCTAGCTCCCTTGAAAAATATTGCCTTTTACCCCGATACTGATGTCATATTAAGCTTTAGAGTATACTTCTGTATTTCTGAAGACGACGGTGATTTTTGAGACAGAGCAGTTTTTTCTTGAACCCAAGTATACTCATATATGACTATTTCTCGAAATATTTTGAGAATGAACCGCGTCTTTCAAAATTTTTAATAATCTGGTTCCCACACTCCAGTTACTGAATCTGAGAAGCTTCATTTTTTTCCAAACTGCGTAATTTGAGTGTCAGCATTATCTGCTCTCATTCGTTTGTTACTTCGTGTGGACTTTTGAATTTATAGTACTTCATAGTGGTAGTTTGTAACTCCAAAACAATATATGTATCTCGATGGTAGAACTGCTGCATCTGAGTTTTATACGTTCCAGAAACCATAGAACTTGTTTCGTCATCCTAAAATCCTCCAATATTTCCAGTAGCAGAAAGATTTTAATCAATTACACTGTTGGATCTCGATCTCCAGAGCATCTACAGTGATAACAGGAGTCACCGCAACAAGATAGAGATTGATATTGTTCTGAGTGGATTTAGGAGTTACTTCCTAAATCTAGGCTCATCCTGCCATTAATGAAAACAGAATTCCAATGATGGAAAAATACAATTCTATTTTCCAAAATATTAATGAAGACATAAATTATGAGCACTAAAGGCGCTCAGATCTTAAGTGACCAGAAATTGAAGGCCTGAACTGCCTGAACTTAATGATTTTCTGTTTCAACAAACTGTAGAATCGATGCCCTAAGCGGACTTTGAATTCATTATTGGCCGCCTCGACAAACTCAAGTGAATACAGATTGTTATGAGGAGCTGCGATATTAGACAAATATTCGTAGAATAAATTTAGAAGAACAAAAAATAATCCAGAAATGCTTGATTTCAAAATATAAGTCTGCTACAAAACTCAACTGACCCGGAATATTATTTCTGTTTTCTAAGAATCGTTATTCTTGGGCTTGCATAGCTGGCCCATTAATTTAGTTAGATTAAGCTTTTTATGTGTTCTATGCCTGAAAATTTTTCCAACTTGCTTGCTTTCTAATTACAAAAGATCCAAAATATGAAAATTATGTCTCATAATGTATAGACTTCTGCCATCTAAAAATATTTCCAGATTATATTCAGTGAGCTTTGAATCCCTTCGCATATTGTCTCCTTCGAACTTCAACTACCATTTAAGTAATTTTTCGATGCTCCTTAGAAATGTGCGTCCATGAAAGGATTAAATAAGGCTATTATAAGAAAATTATGTTCGATAATGTATAGATTTGTGCCACCTATAAATATTTCTAACGCCAAATTCAATATTTTATATTATAAGGAACAAAACTTTACCAATGAGTTTTGAAGTCCTTTCCTTATTGTCTACTTCGCATTTCAACTATCTATCGTTTAATTCATTTTACGAATTGTCCATTAAAGTCTTAATAAATTATTTTTTTGACTTAAAAGAAGCACAATGGGCCTCATGAAGACCTAAGTGTGACCACCTGGGGTGTCGCGATGCCTCGCCTAACTTCTTAATCAACCAACCAAAGTCATCAAAAAGGTACTACTCGATTGTTGGTATACAGAATCACTAAATAACCACAATTTGTTATTAATGGCCTTTTTGTACAGGAGTTAATTGATCAATTAACTGGTCTGCTCATTTAGTCGAGCCGGATTTTACTCTACTAAACCTGGCCGTTGCTCGACTAATTTAGATCGATTTAGCATACAAAATAACAGCCTTATTTTACTACATTAATTCTTAATCGAATTAAAAATGGAGTTGAAACGAGAATGCAACTTTGTTGGTTTTTGTCTAAACTGTATATTTGGCCATGTTTAACTCTGCGGGTTGTTGTCCAGGCTATCAATTTGTTAGCATGCCTTGATAAAATAGCAATCAGCTGAGGATTAGATATTAATCAATAGAAATAATACGAAATGAAAAGCACACGCATGTATGACAGCGGATCGTTAATCAAGCCTTTCGTTAACCGACTAGCCGACTGCGTGAAAGGCAAAAGCTGATTTCTCAATTGTAATTCTAATGTACTAAATTTATTTGGCTGTGCGAAAAGGCTATAAAAGCCGATGAAGTCTCAATTTAACTACAACTTCTTTCCTTTCAAATGCCTTGGTTCTTGTGTCTCCAATATTGGTTTGGTTTTTTAGCCGAAATTTGTGGCCTTAAGATTGGGTCCAAAAGACCGCAGATATACACAATAATTATAGTCATGTTAGGCTTCATAAAAACTTATTTTATTTACTTTTATTTATTAATTAATTTTTTTTTATTATTATTTTGTATTAAATCCGAACTTTCTTTATCTTCTCTCGTATTAATTTGGCGCAGAAAAATGCTGCTTACTCATTTCCACCATTTTTTACTATCTTTTCCCATCTTTTATATTCACAATTATTTCAACATTTGTAGCAAAATTTCTACACTTTCAAGCGCATATTTCAAATTCAACATTTCCTCAGCGCTTTGACACAAACAACACGCCTGAAATAACCCCAAAATATGAAAGAGTGGAATTTATTCCATATATTCTGAGTTAAAATTAAACTAATGGCAAAAGGGTTGCTTAAATGCAAAGCAACAACTAAACCAGGTGCTTGTCAAAACGCACTCACACACACACGCACAGATATTTGAAAATTTTCCTTGTGGATAACAAAGGTTGAAAAATGAAAATCTTTGCACCCCCAAGCATTTTTATGTAAATCTTTGTATGTGTGTAGGTACTACATTCTTCTGTTATTGCTCTAAAGGGGAGCGAAGAGTTTGCTTCTCATAGTAAATGCTGGAAAGTTCCATCAAAAGCAGCACCGAATAAAGGCAAAATATTACAAGAAATTTTCGGTGCGAATATCAAAGCAAAAGAAAGGAGAGCGTTTGCTCACGGCATTTTTGAGTTGTACAGAAATATGAAAGAATTCTTTTTATTTTCTGCTTAATATTAAGAGCCAAATAATTTTTTAGTGGGAAATGCGGGAGCAAAGGAAACGCAGAGAAGCAAAGATGTGCCATTTTCACAAGAGTTTAAGGGAATTTAATCTTATTGTGAAGTGTACAATTTTATATGAAATATTTTGAAATATTAAAAAATTAATATATTTTTTATGTGAAATAATTGAGTTGCATTTTCTTATTATTTAAATTTTTTAATGTAATTAATAACTAATTTATGAAAATGATTGTAATGCTTATCTGATCAAATTCGACTCGGACTGAGTCGTCCATCCACTTCCTCTTAATGACGATAACATCAAAAACGTTAAAGAAACAGTGTTGAAAAATCGTCGTGTCGGCATTAGAGGACATTTTTGTCACTCCGGCCCAAATTGGAGCAGATGATATTTAAAAAAAATATATTTTTGAAAATTAAAAATCTATTTTTGAAACTTAAAATTTTTTTTGAAATTTAAATCAAATTTTTCTAGTGTATTTCAAATTTTTGTATTTCGTTTTGTTTGAAAATTAAAAGTTTATTTTTGAAAATTAAAATTTTTTTTTTTGAAATTTAAATAAATTTTTTTAATAAATATTTTTATCCATTTAAATTATTTAATTTTTCAAAAATATTGGAAATAGTAATATTTATTTATATCCGATCCACTACATGATGGAAAAGCTCTTCAAACTACCAATTAAAAAACCAAATACAGATGAAAGTCTTTAAGATCCTCTGTGTAAACGTATTTAAAGCATTTTCGGATACCATAAATCTGACCGTAAATACTTATAAATGTATGGAAAAGCTAATTTCATGAAATGAAAGCGCTTTGAACTTGCCTATGCAGCTTTTAAAAGAGCTTTCTTTCTGATCGAGGCTGGCAGGCAGCGCCATTAAGCACATTAAATGGGTCTAAATTTAGTTGGAGTAATAAAAAAATCCTGTTTTTTATTTTTGTATAATATATGTATGTATGTATTAGGACTGCAACGAAAATTCAGAATTTCAAATTACAGCGCCATCTAAAGCGAGCTTTTATTTAACTATAACATACTCGTATTCCATAAAATCAACTCTTTGTATGAAAAACTTTTTTCTTTGACAAATAATTTCACAAAATTTATAATGGAACATTGTGTAAGGCAATGCTACAATCTCCGAAAAATTTGTTCAGTTTGCACCACTATAGCATATAGCTGTCATACAAACTGAACGAGCGGAATCAAGTTCCTGTATGGAAAACTTGTTCGTTTGAGGAGATATCTTTACAAAATTTGGCATAAATTATTATCCAAGACAACGCTACAATCGCCGAAAATATTGTTCAGTTTGGATCACTATAGCATATAGCTGTCATACAAACTGACCGATCAAAATTAAGCGCTTCTATGAAATCGTTTGTATTATTCTTTACAGATTTATGAAGTTTCTACGAAAAAAGTCTCAAAAAACCTTCGCTGAATAATTAGATTTGAAGCCGCAAGCGCTAATACAGTTTTGCCAACAACACTATTACATCATCCGCCCGCAAAAAAGGGATCAACTTGAAATTTTACTGTAGTAGAGCGGGCACGCCTTCGCACATTTGACAAATAAATCAACTCTGCTGAGTGACGCCACACAAATACACACACACATACAAAATAAAATGAACACACCCATGCAAAAAAATTTGCTAATAGCCGCGCCGAACGGACAACGGACGGCGGGACGCAGACAATAGTCAACTGGACATTTGGCAGTCGTCAGCAGACAACAGACAGTTGGCAAATTTTTGTGGCTACTGCAATGTCACACATCAATTACCAGCGATGACGATGGCCGCAGCGCTGGCGACGACGGCGCTGGCGGCGAACAAACGCTAATGCAACACTGTCGGCACAACGTCTTTTTTCGGCTTTTCGCTTTGCAGGCAGACTACGCTTCCAGCGTGGAGAGATTGAACGGGACACAAATTGCCTGACTGACTGACGGACGGGCGGACTGACTGGCGGCTTACCGGCTGAGTTGCATAGATCGGGTTAGGCGTGAGTCCATGCACGCTGCTAAATCACGTTTCAAATGCTTGCTGGCGGTGTAGGTGGGTGTGCTCATATATTGGTCACTCGCTGCGCATCCGCCCACTGGAAACATGCAGAAAATGTCAAAATCACAAAAGGCAATAAACTGCATGCGAAATTGTGCACATTTTTCAACAAAAGCGTCGAGTATTTTTTCCCCTCTCGGCAACTCCGCTGTTGTTGACTGACATGCATACATTTATATTAAGTCACTTTTTCAAAGCTGCAGCTTTTTGTTGTTATTATTGCAATGCTCCGTGAGTGTTGCGAAATTGTCTTCTATGCCTACGCTGGAGCTGTCAGTTTGACTGCAATGGTGTGTAGAGCCTTTTTTTTCATCAGTGCTGACACTTAAAAAAATTCTCAAACACAAAATTTAGCAAAAAATGCAACACTGCACTGCAGTCGTAGATTAGCTGTAAACTAACGAGTTTGTCACACACACACACTACAATAAATTTTCCCTATTAACTTGTGAAATAGTAACGGCTGCCAATAGAAATGTCAAAGTCAACACGGAATGCAACGCTGTGCTCAGCAAAAAGTGGAGTTGTAGGCAAAATGGCACTAGAATTACCAAAAAAAAACACTAAAGCTATTAATTATCGGATGTCAAAAGCAGTTATTGGTAAACTAATTATCGTCACAAGCTGAGGCGTCCGTCTGTTCGGCTGTATGTATGCGAATTAGTCCCTCAGTTTTTGAGATTTCAAGCTGCCACTTTCAGGACTTATTTTCTTCCCAAGAAGCTGCTCATTTGTTGGAACCGACGATATCGGACCACTATAGCAAAAGCTGACATACAAACCGACAGATCAAGGTCAAGTCCTTCTATGGAAAACTTTTTTGTTTGACGAGAAATCTTAACTTCATGGATTATTGGCTAAAGCCGCGCTACAATCTCCGAATATGTTGGCTAAGATCGGAGTGTTTAGTATATCACATAGTTGTCATACAAACTTACGGTCAAAAGCAAGATCAAGCTCTTTTTATAGCCCTTTATACTAGAAGAAGTGCATATGTGTGCGATATTATGACAATGGGTAATACAAAATGAAATCGCTATTGGTTGAGAAGTGTAGAGAACACTTGAAAAGTTTATCGGATCGCTACCAAGTGTACCTCATCTGGGTGCCCGGTCACAAAGGTATAGCCGGGAATGAACTGGCTGATGAGCACGCCCGCTTCGTAGAATCCACTGCCTACCATACCAAAATCCCTCATCGCGGTGGGTTCTCATACCATAAAGAAGCTGATCCGTAAGGAAGAAGGAATAGGCAGAGAGAGGTACTGGCAACAACTCTACGGCATGCGTCATGCTAAGTTGCTAATCCTAGGGGCAAACTCAGGCTACTTGTCACATTCTACACTGGCCACTGTAAGCTCAAGAAGTACTTATATTACATGGGTCTAGCTTCTTGTGCAAGTTGCCGGTTCTGCAACAGGGACCCTGAAACTCCAGAACACCTGCAAATTTGACTGCACTGTAGCTTGGAGTCTGAAGGCGCAGAATATTAGAATAAGCAGTACATTGGAATTTATATACGTACGTATATATGTATATGCTGGGGCTAGGTGGGTCGCTGTGACTTATAAGAGGGCACAATAGACCGCGGTGCAATCCTCATCTATTTATCATATCTTCGTATTGCAGTTTCGATGCAGCCGAATTATTTCTTCTAATTTTTTATTACAGTAAGCCCTTGGTAATGCAGTCATCGCTTATTTCAGATAGTATGTCTTTACTCATTTATCAAGTTTTTTTTATATATATACGACTTTGTAATGAAATTATTTCAAAAAGATACAGCTATACAATTCTCAGTTTCATTCAAAGAGGTCTTACTGTACTTTTCAACTTTTCACTGTAACTTTACAGCACCATATGCTATTACTTTCTTATGTGAAAAAACTTTACTCTGCGTAATTTTGTTCTTATTCTCAATTATTTCTAAAATGTATTCCTTTCTGTTCTGTTCTTTCTTCTTAAACACCAAAAATTTACTTATGAACTAATACCAAACATTTCATTTACTTTTTTCCAGACGGTATAGTCGGACCCGGCACCATTACGTCGCCGTGGCCACCTATGGGTGCCGGCCCGCCGGGTGCGCTAGGGCCGGCAGACACAAATGGCAGTATGGTGGATAGTAAAAATTTGGATGTCGGCGATATGAGCGACGTAAGTAGAACATTTTGACGCAAATATATTTCTAGTATATTTAACAGCGTACTTACATATACATATGTAGCATATACTACTTTATGTATATAAAGAATGATTCATTTCGGGCGTACCCTACTTTTTTAAAGAAAAAACATATAAACTTCAAATTTAATGGGGAATGTTTATTATCATTCGAAAGAACATTCTTTGGCATTTATTTTTTGAAGATTATCTTTTTCAAATATTGTCCGCGACCACGTCTCAGATGGTCCATCCGTTGAGTCCAATTTTCAATGACTCGTTAGAGTATTTCTACTGGAATCTGTGAATGCACGCGTGATGTTTTGCTCCAAGGCTTGAAGCAAAGCAGTATTGTCCACATAGGCTTTTAGACTTTACATATCCCCACAGGAAAAAGTCTAACAGCGGAATATCATACCATCTTGGATGGCCAGTCGATCGACCCAAAACGTGAAATTATCTTCTGGCCGAAGTGCATTCTCAATAAATCCATTGACTGATGCGGTGTGTGACGTCGTCTTGTTGAAATCAAATGTCGCCGAGATCACGAGGTACCATTTCAGGCATCAAAAAGTCGGTTATCATGGCGCGAAAACGGTCGCCATTGATACCTTTTCATTGGTTACCTTTTCACTAGCATAATTTTTGAAGAAATATGGACCTATGATTTCACCGGCTTACAAACCATACCAAACCGAGATTTTTTCTGGATAAAATGGCTGTTCTTCAATCTCTTCACATTGCTCTTCATCCCAAATACGGCAATTGTGCTTGTTTACTTACCCATTGAGCCGAAACTGGGCCTCATCGCTGAACAAAATTTGGCTGTCGGAGTGGCACCGCTGAAACTTCCTCTTTTTCAACCGTGACCCCAGACTCCACATGTGTTTGCTACCGCATCTTACTCTAGGGTTACTTACGTTTCCAGGGTGCGTGGCAAAGACCCTGTGACAGCTTACCCAGAAGCATTACACCCCAGCCTTGAAAACCAACGCAGAATCAGAATCTCTTGCAACAGGTGCTACTTTGGACTGAGTAGGCAATTGAAAAGTATACTTCTCTCTCAGCGAAAGACGAAATTCTACTAGTTCCTCATCATTCCCGTTCCCGTCCTGCTATATGATGCGGAGGCAAAGGCAATGACATTTTCTGATGAGTTGGTCATTGTGGTGTTCCAGGGGAAGGTTTTGCGGAAGATTTATGGTCCTTTTCGTATTGGAGACACCGAGTACCGCAGTCGTTGGTACGAAGAGCTGTCGAGATATATGGCGACATTGATATAGTTCAGTGAATCAAGAGACAACGACTACGCTGGCTAAGTCATATTGAATGAGTGTTGAGAACTCGCCAGCTTTGAAGGTTTTCGATTCACTAACCGCCAGTGCAAGCAGAGGAAGAGGAAGATCTCCATTAGGTGGAGAAGGGCCTGGCTACACTTGGTATTTTGAATTGGCGAAAAAATAGCCAAAAAAGAAACGGAGCGCTGTTATTAATCCGACTATAACCGCGTAAGCGGTGTCTATGTCAGTAAGAAGTAGAAAATGGAACGAGCCTTGCACTTTAGAAGCCTGCAGCTCAAAAATATTTTAGTTATTGATTTGAAATTTCAATATATATAATAACCTGTCAAAATATGCAAAAAGTTACTTTATGGTATGTATTGTGCACCGGGGGTGCCCCTGACACATTTCATTTCTAAATTCTGCTCAGAGAACCCCTTGGGTAAAGCTGCTCCCTTCCTTGCTCCATCATGGCAACCTACTAACCAACATGAAATTTGATAATTTAATCCACATTCATGCTGTCAAATAAATCACAACCAACTACCGCACAAACACACACATACCATCACACATACAAAAACACTTACATAAGTGAGACTAACTAAAATGGCACTTAACTCAATTGCAATTGAACTCCATTTTGGTTGTTTAGGCGCGCAACCGCAAACGCAAAACTGCACGCAAAAACAATAAAATACCAGCAACAACAACAATAGCTATTAAAACAACAACAAAGCATGCAATTAAATGTGGAATCAAATGAAAAATGTAACTAAATAAGCGCGAAAACGTTAATGTAACAATAAACGCATGCGTGTGAGTCTGTGTATGAGTGTGTGTGTGTGTTTGTAGTGGTTACGTAATAAATACCGTGCAATAAAAAACCGAAATAAAATACAATTAAACACAATACGAGTTAATTTTCAAATATGCCTGCAATTTCATTTGACCACAAATATGTTTGCAGTCAATTTCGGATATCAAATAGAAGCCACACGCACACACACATACACCCGCACAAAGGCATAAACGTCAAAATGCATATGTAAATAATATTGCGCAATATAGCGTTGATTGTGTGAATGTGTGTGCCGTGATTCTAATGCCGCTTTGGTGCTCTTCATAAATGTGAGAGTGTGTATGTGTGTGAAATATGTATATATGTATATGTGTGCGTTGCATGTGTCGCAGACTCCTTCAAATATTATTAACTTCATCAATGTAATTTGACACTGGCGCTGCCAACAGCAACAGCAAAGGCAACAATGTCAACTGCAACAACATCAACAACAACAAATGTAACAACAACAACAAGCAAATAATAACAGCAGCAACAATGCGTGCATGTGACAATATTGTATTATATTACCGCAGTCGCTGCCATAACCGTAACAGCGTGTGTGTGTACCCCCTCAAAGGTGCGCCCCTCACATGCCACCACTCGCATACAACACGGGAAAGACAGCGCATGGCCACCACTCCACCTGCAACAACAACGACAATCGCCACAGCAACATCAATAGCAACAGTTGCCGAATGTCAACGTCAGACCGTTAGATTGGCGAGATGCCTTTCAGGCAGTTGTTGCTGGCTGCTGTTTGGCGTTGCCAACGGTCTTCACCCATGAAACTCCAGCGCCCAGGCACATGCATTATTATGTAAAGAAGAAGTATACTCGTATGTGCACATGCTATTATTTCGAACACAGTTGTATATGTGTGTTTGTATAAATGTGCTCCGTTGTAGGTGTAAATTTGCGCATGTGTGTCTGTCTGTGCTCTGCTTTGAGCAGCTACTCAAATTGCTCATTAAAACTCATTGACAATTAAAGCTACTTGAATTTACACGCTCGAGTACCACACTTTTGTTGCTGTTGTTGCATACGTACGTTATAACGAAATTCATTGCTGTTGCTGCGTATGAACGAACGAACGAACAACGATGCTGCACTTCAATATATCGCCGACTGGCATCATTAATATCAGTAGCGTTGCCGTGGTAATGTGACGATGCACAGTGGGATGAGTGTGATGAAAAATTTATACAAAAATTATAATTTAAAAAAATATTTAAAATTAATAATTAACAAATTCAAAAAATTAAACTAAAATTAATGATGATTTATAAAAAAATATAAAACTAACTGTTAAAAAATTGTAAAATAGAAAAATTAATTTCTAAAAAATTATGTTGAAAAATTTATGAAACAAAATTAATATTAAAAAAATATATAAAAATTAATTATTAAAACATTAAAAAAAAAATAAAAAATAAAATTATAAAAATTTATAAAAAAAACAAAAAAATTATTTAAAATTAATAATTAACAAATTCAAAAAATTAAACTAAAATTAACGATAATTTATAAACAAAAAATAAAACTTACTGGTCAAAAATTATAAAAGAGAAAAATTAATTTCTAAAAAATTATGATGAAAAATTTATGAAACAAAATTGATATTAAAAAAATATTTTGAAAATTAATTATTAAAAAATAAAAACAAAAATAAAAGAAACAAATTATAAAAATTTATAAAAAAAATTGAAATTAATAAAAATTAATTGTTAAAAAAAATTATAAAAAAGTGAATCGATAAAATTAATTGCTAAAAAAATTGTGATGAAAAATTTATAAAACAAAATTAATATTAAAAAACATATGTTAAAATTTAATTATAAAAAAAAATTAATAATAACAAATTCCAAAAAATTTAAATTGTAAAAAATTAATAAAAAGTAAAAATTATTACAAATTAATTGCTAAAAAAAAATAAGACAATAAATATGTAAAAAATTAACTGTACGAATGCTATATTGCTTAGATTTTTAGTTAAAAAAACTTGTTAAATTATTGTCGAAAAAAATATTAAAAATTAATTGTTAAAAAAAATAGTTAACTAGTAGCTTTACATGTTATATATATAAATTCATATTTTTAGAAATTAAATTTTTAATAATTTGCATTGAAAACTTAAAAATTCCCAGAGTTTTAATTTTCAAAAAACTTAATTTTAAAAAATGTTAGAAAAAAAATATAAAAAAAATTATAAATATTAATTGTTGGTTTTCATTTTATCTTTGTTATGAATGATTTCTTGTTCATTGCGGCACAAAATTTTCCCAATTAGTTTTGGCAAACGCTGAAAAGGCCGGCCACGAAATCGGGTCCGTTCCGGTTACTTATGTATATCCGACTGACGTGGGAATGATAAATGCTTATTGTTATTTGTTGTTGTTGTTCTAACAATAGAAAACACTCCTGCCGTAATTTCGAGGAGTAGTGCCGCGTTTACCGTCCTTAGCCGTATAAAAATCCAGGTCCGTTCCAGTTACTCATACCGGACTGTCGTGGGTACGATCATTATTTCTGATCGTTAGCCCTTCGGCTGCAATGAAATTTTTCGAAAAATTAAGCTTTCTTCATTTCAATAATTATTTCC
The DNA here is from genome assembly GCF_023373825.1 of Bactrocera dorsalis. NCBI lineage: Eukaryota > Metazoa > Arthropoda > Insecta > Diptera > Tephritidae > Bactrocera > Bactrocera dorsalis. The sequence continues at coordinate 57,375,792 of NC_064306.1, read as the reverse complement.
AGTCATCCTAATAATTTTTTTTACAATAATTTGCACCACAAACACCCACTGTGCTGTAACTGATACATGAAGAGAGCGTATGAGAGAAAAGTAGAATGATTTGCACTTTGCAGCAGTCAGCAACCATTTTAATATAATACATACATAAATACATAGTAAAACCTTACACAATCACATCTATATATATGTATGTATGTATGTATGATCAAGAGTGCAACTCCAGCGTTTTTATGACACGCTATCCCACATATCCTTCCATCATGCGCCTTCGCTTGTGCTCATATACATCCAGTTGCATATGCTTGTCCTTCATTAATGTCAAAACCGATTATGTAGCAGAGGGTCCTGCTTAATGTGCAAAGTGCACTTTCTCACACATTAAACGCGCCTTTGTGACACTTTTTATGCTCAAAAACTGAAAAAAACTAAAAAAGGACGGTTCAATGGAACTACATGTGTATAAAGGAACTATAATTGTATACATATTGTGTTTAAATATGTTTTCATAATATTGTTTGTATGTTTTTGTCATGTATTTATTAATCTTTTTTCCCGATTTTCGTTTTCTCACGCCTTATAGGACGAAAAGGATCTCTCCTCTGCCGATGCGGAAGGTGTTTGGAGTCCGGACATCGAACAGAGTTTTCAAGAGGCTCTCTCCATATATCCGCCATGTGGTCGACGAAAAATCATTCTATCCGATGAGGGTAAAATGTATGGTAAGTACAGTGGAACATGTTATTACACACATACTTATAGCCACATATCGTCACCTAAAATGCAAAATAACATAACATCATTTTTCATAAGTATAGAGGCGAAGGAAAAGCGATATAATAGAAACCACTAATACTGCAACGAAATTTGAGTTTTGGTTATAAAATGGTTATATGTTGGTTATCATACACTGAAACAAAACTAGAGTTTAGGTTATAAAGTGGTTATATATTGGTTATTATATCTGATAATGATTTTCAATTTTTATTTTTTTTAATGATTTTTAAAATTTCCACCAAAATTGCATATCACATATATCCTTTCAACGAATCTTCCCCCATAAGCGCCATCAGTCGCCATCTTCACACAAAAAATCACAAATTTGTGAAAGATATCACGGCTCATTGCCGCAATTACTTCAAAAATACTAAATTTTGATTGTGTTTTGACAACTCAAGTCACATAATTGACACTTGGAATCGTCAAGCGCTATTGAGTCCCAACAAAAACAAGCGACACTAAAAGATTTTAGAGCTGGTGCGCTGAAGGCACTGAAAAAACGAAAATGACACACACCACGCACCACAAACGATTGCACAACGTCGCCGCAATGAGCGATAATCCACTTTAAAACAATTATAATCTCTTTGCTCTGTCATAATCCACAATAAACTGTGCCACTTATAAGCACTTCAGATTTTCCCATTTCATTTTTGTGTGTGTGTGTGTAATTCGCCAATTTTCCAGCACGTTCCACGCTTTGATGGCGACAAGCAGCAAAAAAGCTGCAATGACAGCAGCAACATTACTCGAGAAATCCTGAAAAATGCGCGCACAAAACGCAAAAACAACAACTATTGCGTGTATAGCTCTATAACGGATAAAAAGCGTAAGAAAGAAGTTTGAAAAAAAAAGAAAAAGAAAAACAGCGAAGTGATCTGCCAAATGTGGGCAGCATGTAGTGAGCATTAATGCGATTACAGCACATTTCCTCATTTATGCGCCTATTTACTATTTGCACACACACACATACATACACATGTTGTTTTGTGTGTGGTGATGTATGAGTATGCTTAGCAGCGGGCAAGTTTTGTGCTTAAATCGCTTACAGCATCCGCCCACAGGCTGCGCCGATTCTGAGCTAACAACAGTGCACGGTGTGGATCAGTGCCCAGGCACTAGGCACTGCCTTCGTTGGACTTATACATACGTGTATCTATGTTTGTATATGTGTTGATAATCATAGTAAATCTAACAGCAAAGCAATTTTAGACGCCTACACTGTTCATGCCGCAGCGATTGGCTAAAAAATAATGTGAAAAGAATAAATTCAAGTGAAATTAAAAAAAATTAAATTAAAACATATAAAATACTAATAAAATAATTAAATAAAAAATTAAATGAATTAATATGGAAAAAAAAAAAATAAAATTAAAACACAAATAATTTTTTATTTTGAAATATTTTTTTTATTATTATGAAATAAAAAAAATATTTAAAAAATTAAAATACAAAAATTAAATAAATTAAAATAAAAAAAATAAACTAAAATAAAAACAAATTTAAATAAAAATTAAAATAAATCAAATTAAACAAAAAATAAAAACTTTTGAAAATTTTTAAATAAAAAAATTACATAAATAAAAATGAAAAACAATTTAATTACTTAAAATAGAATAAAACAAACTAATATAGAATAAAAAAGAGTATAATAAAATAAAATTTAAATAAAATAAGACGAAATAAATAAAAAAAATAAAAATTAATAATAAAAATTAAAATAATATAAAATTAAGTAAAATTAAATGTATTTAAAAATAGCAAAATATAGAAATTAAAAAAAATGTGATACATTGATTATAATATTGTTGTTTAATTCCAAAAAACATAAAAAATAAAATAATATAAAATTTAATTACTTTAAATACATTCAATTAAATTAAATTAAAACAGAATAAAAAATAAAAATAAAATTTTTAATTAGATTATGTCATATCTATTATTATATTGTTGATTAACTCAAAAAAAAATTGTATAAAACTTTTAATTTTTTTTATAAAAAAAATAAAATTAAAAAGTTGCATAAAAATTTATCTCAAATTTCGATTTTAAGGTTATAACTTATATATGTAATTTATAATAATTAAAATTTGAAAATTATTTTTAACAATTATAAAAAAAAACAACAACAAAAAATATTTTATGAATTATGGCGGAAATCCGAACACTATACAGATATTAAATGAATTCTATAAATTTTTAATTCAAATTTTTTTCCAACCAAAACAACCTCTAAACCTATTAAAAAAAATTGTTATTTGTTCCTATATACATATGTATGTATGTATGCATGTATGTTTATAATAATTTGGATTATAAGTTGCTTACAGTAGTTGCACCTAAAACCCAGCGGCGAAGTCTTAACCTCATAGCCGTCCGTAAGCCAGCTCGCAATGCCGGCATGGAAAAGATCTTATCGCTAAGGATGCACAAGCCCATTTGTTACGGAGGCTCTCACTCACATACATACATATACTTACTTACTAGCATATCAAAATGCATACTGGATGTATATATGTATATAGTACATATATACATATATACATACTGATATATATATATGACTTGTATATACTTCTTCAACACTTAACTTCATTCATAAAAGTTCTCTGCAAAGTGAAATACGCCAAAGTGCAACGATAAAATAAATTGCAAAAAAATACAAAAAGTAAAAACACAAAAACTTCATTGAAATTATCAATTTAGTTGCAGATTTACGCTATTTAGTTGCGCCTTGAGGCAGGCATTAAATGCTGCGCCCAACTATCGCTTATGTAGAGACATACAAACATACAAATATACATACATATGCATGTATACCGTTGCCTCAAGTGGCCAGTTTTTTCCCGCTTGCCATTCAACGAAGTCTGCGAGCATTTCATAAAGCCATATCTCACATTTATGCAACGCTCATACATATATACTTATATACGAGTACATATACACCAGAGTACATTTATACATAACTGCTGCCTGTTGAACTCGCCTCAAATCGCAGTCAACTTCGCGACTTGACACCCACACATTTCCTTTCCATTGCTTCTTCTGCTTATTATGTTGCCTTTTCTTGTCGCGAATTCTTTTTCTCAGACATTTTGCGCGTTTCGGGCCTTTCACTATCTTTACTTCTACTTATATATATGTATATATGTATATCTTGTTGAATGTTAGTGGTGCAGCGCTTTGAATATGTGTTTACATACTATACTTCTTGACAATGATGAGCAGATTCTTGGAAAGAAAAAGACGTGTACAAAATTTCAGTTCGATCTCTCAAAAATTGCGGGACTAGTTTAGGTTTATGGAGACAGACGAACAGACAGACAAAACTGGCTAAAACGACTCCTACTGAATGGGTCGAACTTCGTGGCAAACTGAATATTCCCTGTTCCGTGTAGAATACTAATGATTTTGGAGGCCAACTTCTTAAAGTGTATTCCAATTTTCGGATTGAAAAAAATTTTTGATTCCAAATTCGAGATTTCAAATAAGAAATAAACTTAATTCGGAAAACGAAATTTGAAAAAAATTCTAATCACAAAAACCGAACATCTTAAATTAAAATTAAAATATTAATTTTTCAATTCCGATGTTGGGGAATAAAATTTAAAATCTAATCCCACAATTTTCCAATAAACCATTATTAATTATGATTTGTTTTATTATTAAAGAATAATATTACAACCACCTTTAAACCATTTTTACAAAAATTTTATTATTTGTTATATTTTATTATTATATTCTCATAAAGGTGGCAACTCTTTTTTTTAATTAATATAGTCTCATTTAATTGTATACATTTTTAACGTTAAAATTAAAAATTTGTATTTTAGTTAAAATTTTTAGTTTTTATTGCCGACTTGTAGGCTGTCAAAAAATTTTCAACAAATATTTTTCCTTTCTGATAAAATTTTATTTTATATAAGAAAATCTGATACCCGTTTTGGTACCCTACCATAAATTAATTAATATACCGACATATACAATTTACTTCATTTAAAACGTTTCATTTCATAAATTTTTATTTTAATCGAGACGGCAACACTGCCAAATAATATTTTTGCAGTAAAATACCACTTAAGACTACCATTGAACACCTGCGAGTATTTTATATACCAAGTACTATAATTTATTTGAGAAAATTATTGAGCTTATTTTAGTTATTTAAAATAGTGGCAACTCTGCTTTTTCCAAAATCATAAAAATGTGAAAGTTAGCAGGTTCTTATCGCAAATCCAATATATATATACGTATGAATATGCAACCCATTAATAAAGTTCTTAATTATCAATTTCATTAATTTTTTACACGGGCTGGTAACACTTTCTGTATTAACAAAATTATTTTTCCATAATTCTATTAAACGTCTTTATTACTATCACCAATTAAAAATACCACAATGTTCTAAATTATCAATTGATTATTTTTTTTTTTAATTTTTAGCGGGTGGCAACGCATTAACATAGCTTTTATACCAAAGAAATATACGCAAATAAATCCCGCTTATTAAATTTACTATACATTTTTATTAATCATTATCTTTTTAAATTTCATTAATTTTTTTACATGGGCTGGCAACCCTTTTAAAGCGAAATTTTTTTCCAACAGTTCTACTAAACGTCTTTATTACTAGCACCCATTAAAAATTCCACAATGTTTTAAATTATCAATTTATTAAATTTTTAAAAAATGTTAAAGGGTGGCAACCCATTACTTCTGTATTAAAAAACATTACATGCAAATAAATAACGCTTATTAAAATTATTAATAAATTGATTTTTATTGACTATTATTTTTATGAGTTTCATTCATTTTTTACGAGGGCTGGCAACCCGTTTTAAACCGAAAAAAAATTTAAACGTCTCTATTACTATAACCAATTAAAAAATACAAGAATGTTTGAAGTTATCCACTGATTAAATTGTATAAAAAATATTAAAGTGTGGCAACCCCGCATATAACTTTTAGATTAAACAAATACATGTAAGCAAATAAATCACAGTTATTAAATTTTCAAAATATTTTTAATATAATTTTCAAACCTTTCGGTCCACCATATCACCGAAACCGCCTCACTTTGCAAAATAATAGCCTACTGATTGCCATTTTAATGAAACTATAATTTTTTCACTTTGGATCACTTTTTTAACAACATTACCTTTGTAAATATGTATATAAGTATATATGTATCTGAATGTCTGTCTGCATATCTCTGCTATCTGTCGCTTGTCGTCTGTCTGCCGTTTTCTATCGTCCATCATCGTCTACGTCTCGGTCTGTGGCAGTGTGTCGACACACTTAATGATACATTTTATGTCAAGCTGGCGTACCAAAAGCGACTGGCAGGCGAAGCGTTGACTTTTGGAACAAATGCCGCCAGCGACATAAATACATACATACAAACAAACAAACTTAAACACATATATACATACATATATATGCACAAGTAACTGTGTATATTTTGCCTACTTTTCCTCATAAAGCTTGCGGCGAACAGATGGGTTTCAAATCGACTGGCACATGAAGAAACATACGCATATACCTACATATACGCGTCCGTATGTTTGTAGTATGTCTGTAAGTGTCTGATAAATGCAAAAACATCGCAAAGCAGAACAAAAAAAGCATAACCACATGTAATCGTGATTTATTTGTCATGCAGAAATTTGTCATTTTCCGCAACAAATGCATGCATCCAAACACACGCACACACAGGCATACATACTTATTGTTTATGCAAGCATTACTTCACATGTGTTTTTCTTTTTCTTCATATTTCACTTTTTGTTTTAATTTTTTGTTCGCAATTGTCGTGTATTAATGAAGTTTACTTAAACTTTACAGTTATTTGCACATAAGGAGTACACACTCACGCCTCCAACGCGAAGGTGGTCGCTTTGCTTGGGAGTCATCTAGCCAGCGCTAGCTTCTCCTGCTTGCTGCTTGCTGGAGCTCCGCGTGTGTTTTAGCAACTGTTCACATATGTATATGTGCCTGTGTGTATGTGTGTGTGGACTGGTAGGCTGTCCATAATGATTTCCTTACCTCGATTAGTTACTTGCGCTCATATTTGTTTGTATGTGTGTGTATGTGCATAACCATACTTGCTGTCATATTGACCTCAGTAGCTGGGCTTAAACAGCACTTATCGTAACGTACCGTATGTGTGGCAAATTATGACAGCCAAATGGCGTTGTGTAAATGCATTATGTTGATTGCTTTTTGAGTGAGTTATCTCGTTGTGATTACCATTTCCTGCTTAAATGGAAAATTTCAAGTAACCAGTATAGTAATTTTCTTTTCTGGGTTGGTCTTAAGCTTGCATTTAAGTACATAAATTATTAGTTCTAGAATGTGGAGAAGACTTTTTTCGGTATGCTGACGAATTTCGGAACTGATTAATTTTTTTCAAAACATATTTTTTATTTATTATAACCTCAACAGGGTACTTATATTAAGTTTGCCCCGAAATTTGTGAAACCCAAAAGGAAACGCTGGAGACCATACAAAGTATATATGTATATGTTACATATATTTGATCTACGTGGCGAGCTGAGTCGATTTTGTCATGTCTGCCTCTTTGTCTGTCTGAATATATGCAAACTTTTCCCTCAGATATTGAGATATCGACCAGATTGCGCACGTCCTTCTCTAACCGAGCCGTCGGAATCAAGCGCTTGTATGGGAAACTTCTTTATTTGCCAAGCTTTCTTCATGAAATTTGGCACGGATTATTACCTAAGATAATTAAGCAATGTCCGAAGAATTTGTTCAGATCAGACCACTTTAGCATATAGCATCCATATAAATCGCGCAGTTGAAATCAAGCTCTTGTATGGAAAACTTTTTTATTTGACGAGATATCTTCAGGAAATTTCGCATGGTCTATTATCTAAAGCAATGGTGTAATATGCATAGAAATTGTTACAATCGGTTCGCTGAAGCATATAGCTGCCATACAAACTGATCGATCAAAATTAAGTTCTTGTATGAAAAAAATTGTCATTTGTCAAGCTATCTTCACGAAACTTGATAAGAATTAATATCTAAGACAAAGATGCAATCTCCGAAGAAATTGTTCCGATTGGACCACTATAGCATGTAGCTGCCATACAAACTGATCGGTGAAAATTAAGGCCTTGTATGGAAAACTTTTTTATTTGTCAAGCTTTCTTTACGAAATTTGACACAGTTTATTATCTAAGGCATTTACGTATTATACAAGAAAATTTTTAAGATCGGACCACTATAACACATAGCTGTCATACAAACTGACCAATCAGAAACCGGCAAAAATTCAGTTAAAGATATTTTAAGACCTTTTTAGACCCCTTTATGTCACAAAAAATGCATTGTTTTGTAATATATTATAGCTTCGGTGCTGCGAAAGTAAATTTATTATTGTTATTTACCTGAAAACAAAATTTCATTGCATAATTTTAGGTGCTAGCACCATTTTATCTCAATTTCTCAAGAATTCCTATTAATATAGTGTGTTCATTATTTCAAAAGTCAAGGAACTGAATAATTTTCTACCTTTTACCTTACAGCCAAATAAAATGTTGCATAATTTTAGGCGATAATACAATTCCTTCGCAATTTCTCAAGCATTCATATCACTAAGTGTGTTTATTACTTCAAAAGTCAAGCGCCTGAAAAATTGTTTTCCTTTTACCTTAAAACAAAATAAAATATTGCATAATTTTAGGCGCTAGAACCATTTTATCTAAATTTTTTCAAAATTTCTCTAGAATTCATTAAATTAAAGTTCACTCATTGGTACAAAAATAATATTTTGAGAACTGATACTAACTAATTTTACTTTTATAAACCCTTTCACCCGAAAACAAATTAATTTTCTCACTTATTTTTCCATATCTCTCTCTTCTCTCTCTCTATCTCATCTTTGTCCATACCCTCTGTATTCTCTTATGTTTTTTACTCAACTGCCGTTTCACTTTAAATCCCATTTCCTTAGCAGCTTGCCATATTTTCAATATAAAAACCTGCTTAAAATACAAAAGTAAATAAAAAGAAGAGACAAACAAGCTTACACCCACTTACGCTCATATACAAATATTAATATATGAGATAGGCATGTGTTCTTCTACACACACTAACAACGACCGCAAAAGGAATGTCGAAAATGCTAAAACAAAACTTTTGATATACGCGCACACACCAAAGACCACCTCCCCCGGCCTCCAGGTAAAAGTACCCAAAATCAAACATCAAAGTTTTGCCAAAACCAATAACAACTGCAAGCTAAACTTAGCTGGCTAAGCGGTGCGCATAGAGAGGGTGCCGTTAGGTGCCGAGGTGTGCGTCAGGCAACGCCTTTCGTTCACCTTACACGTAGAAAACTACTTAGTCCTCGGGTTAGCAGCGCCTGTCTCTCTGTGTGTGCTTGTGTACGTGAGTTTGTCAATTGAAATTACATATGTTACTCATACGCCACGTCACACGTACAACTAGGCAGCCCGCAAACTCAAACCACAAGCAACTCGACACGACAAACAAGAAACGGAGCCACACGTCCGACCACTGAAATATGGCAAAGACAAATATGCCAAAGTAAAATATGCGCAGGTTGACTTGGCCTAAGGATATGCCTCCGCACTAGGAGGTATGGCGCATTTGTGTGACACACGTGTATTCCCTGGTATTTATCAAAGTCTCTACACACACACACACATATTTACAACACATATATATGTATGTATGTGTGTGTGTCTGTGTGGTTTCTGGTTTCACTTTGGCGCGTAACGGTAAAACCCTTTAGCAAAAGCCAAGCGAATTCGTTACTTACGAACATATTTGCTCGGGCGTCGACAACAGCTTAAGACAACCAAATACCAACTTGGTACTACATATTATTAATTTTGCATGTTGGATGCCAAAAATTTCATAATAATAATCAGCCAAAAGCTTTGGCTACACACCAGCGCAGCAGTGGTAGCTATGTGCTCACACACACACACTCCTACTGTTGCAAATACAGGCGCATAATACATGTATATGAGTACAATAATAATTTCTTCTACGCCGCCTAAAGTTTGTGTGCGTGTGTGTGTGTCACATAACTTGAATTTTGTCTTTGTGCTTTGTGCCTGCGGGACTGTGCCAAGAAATTAATAAAATATTTGCAAACGTAGGTATTTAAAGCTACTCCTTCCTGCCATGAGTGAGCTAAGCGCTTTCATGTTAGTGCTCAGGTGAATGGCTGTTTTTGGATCTGGAGGTAGCATAAAGGCTTAAGGTATTTATGATATTGTATTATTGTACAAAAATTACTAATCCACTTTTGCTTACCATTAAATTTCGATTTTTAGAACATTTTGTCGTGTTTGCTCCATTCAAAGTAAAAACAAAGAAATATTTCCAGAAATAAAAAAAAGAAAAAAGGAAAATACGAAAGCAAGATTATAACAAAAATATGTGCTATAAATTAGATCAAATTTATGTATAAGAAACAAGAAAATAACGAATTTTCAATGTATAGGCTATTGCGCCTAAAAGTAGACAACTCAAATTAAAGGCTTTGTAAATATAACGCATACTTTTAGGCGTATTTCTCGTTATATATTGCTAATTATGCCCAAAATGACCTGCGGTTGTGATTTTTTTATTTAAAATGTATATTTATGTATGTATACCCAGAACAGGATATATGAAGTCTCGAACATTTTTGGAACCCCCAAACTAATACCTTAATTTTTGAAATATCAATTTGAAATTTTGCACACGTTCTTTTCCTTTCAAAAAGCTGCTTTCTTGTCGAAATCGTCGATATCCGACTACTATAGCATATAGCTGCCATACAAACTGACCAATCAAACTCAAGTCCTTGTATGAACAACTTTTTTATTCGACAAGTTATCCGCACGAAATTTGGCACAGCTTATTATCTCAAATATCGCTGTAATCCTCTAATATATTGTGCAGATCAGACCACTATAGCATATAGCTGCCATACAAACTGGCCAATCAAACTCAAGTCGTTGTATGGAAAACTTCTTTATCCGACAAGGTATCGACACCAACTTTGGCTCAGATTATTAACTCAGGCATCGCTATAATTTCTGAAAAAATTGCGCAGATCAGATCACTATAACATATAGCTGCCATATTAACTGTTCGACAAAAACAAAATTAAGTTTATTTTATGCCCTTTTATGCCGAAATAAAGGCATCTGTAAAGCGTGTTATAGCTTCGGTTAAGCCGAAATTAACTTTTTACTTATTTTTCAAAAAGCTATATACATACATACAATATTTTATATTTCTACAAGTTAATGCCCACTTCTTTTATATATTCGTAATATGGCGCAAAGTCTATAAATTTTCAAATTAAAATGATTATCTAAATTCATCCGCCTGGAAGTGTACCAAAATATTTTACATAAGTATGTAAATTAATTAATTACAAGTTTTGTCACATTATACGCCTAATAGTGTGCTAATTTTTGCATATATGTATTTTTTGAACATTGAGCTCTTAGCAAAATTTCTATCTTCCTTTCTGGTGGCTAAAGCTGCCTTTATTTTTTCAAATATTAGATAAACCAATAGGAAGCGCCCAATTGTATACTACTTCTTACTACATTGAGCTTTCAACGCCTAAAGTAATGATAAAAATGTCTTATTTATTTTTTTTTTTTAATTTTTATATTTCAGTCCTTCACTTTGAGCGTGAGACAACAGTTTTACTTTCCTTTCTCATGTGTAATACTGATTTTATATTATTTTCCATAAATTAGTTACATAACTAAGAAACACCTAATAGTATGCTACTTTTTAATGAAAAGTCTCTAATATCTTGTCGAACTTTCAACGTCGAAATGTGTTAAATTGAAAATTTTTCTAACTTTTCAACTGAGCGCCTAAGTGTATGCTAAATTTTTTTACATATATTTTCATTTTGCAATTTTTGTTATACTGTTGAGTTATTTTTTAGGAACAATAATATTTTATTTAAGCTTTTCTAAATTTAACGTCCCAAAATTCTTCTCTCTAAAAATCAAAAAAAAATGTTCCACATATCCTCTCTCTCATTAATTCACTAAGAAAAAAATCTAAATTTTCTAAAAATAAAAAAAACAAATTTCTACTTCCCCTCCGTCGCATTTAATTCACTATAAAATTGAAACTCACTTAATATTCAATTCTTAACCGCAACTACACACACATGCACACATAGATATCTGGTACGTACATATATTCATCTTATTCATAGACGAAAATGCAATAAATCCTTCTTTTGTTGCGCCAAAGTGTCAACCCGTTCAGCATTGTTGACAGTTTAACGCCAATAAGTATGCAAATCCCTTTTCGGCGCAACACACGGCGGGTGTTGGAAAAATTTTCCACACACACGCACCGACGCACATGAGTAAATATAAATGTGAGTCGCAAACTGTTTGCCGAAATGTGCGCCGAAGAACATTAGTTGCGCTCAGACAGCCTGTCCACAACGAAGCGAAGAACAAGGCATGAGTATTTGCCGAGTATTTAACGCCAAATAAGGTTAAACAAATAAACAAACAATTTGCCAACAAAACAACGACAACACACACAACTACATATACATTTTATAATACATATACATATATACTATATGTTTATGTACTTAAAAGCTGGCTCATAGAAAGAAAGTTTGCAACAATAACTGCCAAGCTGACTTACTGTTGTGTGTGAGTGTATGTATCAGTATGTATGTACATATGTTTATCACATAGTGAAAATAATACTTTGAGCTACTCTCACTGCCCCTCCACCAACTTTGGACCACCTAATTGCCTGAGATAATAATCTGTAAATTTTATGTCGATACCTTGTCCGATAAAAAAAGTTGTCCATAGAAGGACTTGAGTTTGATCGGCCAGTTTGTATGGCAGCTATATGCTATAGATATCCGATATCGGCGATTCCTACAAATGAGTCGCTTTTTGAGGGGAAAAGAATGTGTGCAAAACTTCAGACCGAGATCTCAAAAATTAAGGGATTAGTTAGCGGATTTCAAAATTTTTGGAGACTTCATATATCTTGTTTTGAATATACATAAATATACATTTTAAATAAAATAACTCATGAGCGTACTTCATTTGGGTGTAATTGCTAAAATATAACAAGGGATGCACCCAAATGTATGCGTTATACATTCAAAGCTTTTACTTTAAGATGTCTACTTTTAGGCGCAATTGCTCATATATTGAAATTTTGTTGTTTTTTAAGCATAAAATTGATTGAAAATATAGATACATATTCTATTAATCTTGTTTTCGTATTTTTCTGTTTTTTCTACTTTTTTCAGGAAGTTTTTTTCTTTAAAAAAAAAAACAATACTTCCGAAAATATCATTTTAATAACTTTTTTTTATTAAAAATCAGCCAACAAACCCACTGTGCACCTTTTCTAAATATAACACTACACGTATGAAGAGCGTGCTTTCGCTCACAAATCGCCGAAGTCAGTTGAAAAACAAATTCTGCCGACAAGCCAAAACGCAAGTTGCAGGAAAATAGCAAAAGCAAATACTTTATGTGGAAAAAGAAAAGGAAACTGTGTGCACTTTTTCTCTCCAAAAAAGAAAAACTAAAACCAAAACAGAGACACCAAATACCAGAAATGGAAAAAAAAGTGCGGGAAAAAGTAGAAAACACAGCAGACGACCGAGTTTCGTAATTTATGTCCTGCAGGATATTGTTTTCGCTTTACAAGCGCTGCCAAACAATGTAGACGGTCGAGAGCATGTGTGCTGGCACAACAACAAACACAAACATAGGTACAAAGACTTACTTACTTTTAGCCTTTTGGCCAAGTGAGTGAGGAAAACCAAGTAAAAGAAGGAATGAGCGAGTAGGTAAGGGCGAGCGAGGGCGCTGCAACAGCAAGCTGAACCACGTTACTCGCAACAACTTTTGCCATATTTTGTTTTGAAAAGTAATTAATTTCCGCCGCCCAACGCCCGCCAACAGCTGGCCGAAGCATAAACGACACACTCGTTCCTCTCCACCTGCGCTCCTTCGCTCGCTTGCATGCCAAAATATACACACATGTGCAAATACATACATACATATATGCATTAGGGAGATTGTGCGGTTTTCCAAGCGCATTCACATCCACACACACACTTGTATGGGAGGGGACGCCTGGTGGCTCAACGCTCCGGCGACCGCAGAAACAATATTCCTGTGTAATTGTCTGCTTGTGGATTGTGTTGTGTCCTTTTGCGATTTACTGCCAACGACGCACACAACACAGCAACACGCCAACGGAAATAACAATAAGAACAACAAAAGCAACAACAACAACTAATGTGTGGTAAAACAATTGTCGGCTTAGGGCCAATCTTCTCGGCCTGCAACCAAACTTGCGCCTTATATGCCACACTATTGTTGTTGTTAGTGTTGCTATTATTGTTATTGTTGTTTGTTACTACTGGCACTTTTATTGTTGATGTTGCTCTGCCATTGCAACATTTATTGTTATTCTTTGTCGGCTTCACCGCTGTCATTCTGCTTGTTCTTGCTATTTTTGGCTTTGTATTTGCCGTTTTCTTTTTTGTTTTCGCTCTGGCTTTTGTTTCAGCAGCAACGCTGTCTGTCGGCGTTGCCCAAACAGCAAGACGAACGGCAGTTGTTGTCAAAGTTCATTGCAAGCAAACTTATTACACAAATGTAAGGACGCACGCGCGTGGGGCGGGACGTGCCGAGGGGCAGGCTAAAAGCGCATTTGGTTGGAAAACAGAAAGCTGACTGGTGTTTGCCTGTTTATCCAAACCATTTGTGCCTGCCAAAATGCTAGCCAAGCCAAGTCGACTTATGCATTTAGGCCGGTCGGAAGGCGAACATTTTAAAGGCACTGTAGTGGGCAGCCCTGCGACGCCATCTTTTTTGGTGTATTTAAATAAAATTTCAACTAGTTCATATGTAAATGGGATTTGTTAATTATTAAAGGTCTTGATGTACAGTTATTTATCATACATTTACCGTTAACACAGGGATATCATGGGAAATTTCGGAAAATAAATTTTGAGGATTTAATACTTTAGGGAAGCTACATATATCGTGTTTTACTATAGATCTATGCGATATTGTGGTTTCTATACAATTATGGTTTTCTAGGGTCAGAATATAGGATACTAAAACCCAATAAAGAGACAAAATAAACTAACTTAAAGTTTCAAAATTTTCACAATGATAATCTTTACTTTAGGCAGACAATATAAACTATGTATATTACTAATTATTTGCAAAGTTTGAAAAAAGATTAACTTCAGATGTTCTTACTCAAAATAGGTATAAGAATCCAATTTTCCTCCAGCGAGCAGGAGGTAGAATTTATCCGCGTTAAGGTATGCCTGTCGTAAGGGGCGACTAAAATCCAATATGAACTATGTCTGTTATTTGACTTTCCTCGAAATTTCACCACAGTCTCGTCAAAAATATCGCTATAATACTCTGCTTGAACTGATATTATAGACTTTGAATGTGATTCCTTCTAATGAAAAGGCATTTGAAGCTCAAGCGGCAGATATTACTAGTCATTGAGTTTGATAGGTGATTAACTGGTAAAAGCAACAGCTAAAAAGGCTAACCGGAAACCGAAATCTGCTATCCCGGGGAGCAGTTAACCCTTAGAGTTCGCTCCAATCTGCTCACAAAGTTTGCCTTTTTTGGAAGTTCGTGGTGGCTGTGGTTTAAACTTAAAAGCAGGTAGAATTGAGAATTCAGTACAGTGTGGAGTCCCCCAGCGACCGAGAGACGGACTCTTAGCACAGCAGAGGTTTTAGGTCGGCTCTAGAACCCGATCCTAACCTAAAAATCAGTAGAATACAAGTTTTAATTTTTCAGCAATATTTACTTTGTCACCTTCAAAGTAATCCCCACCAAATTTAAGGGAGTATTCTGGTCTAGAAGCATGAATTTTAGGCATTTTTTAAACTAAGATAAAAAAAAAATGAAAAACATTTTTACCATCCTTTTTTTATATGTTTTTTCTTAGTATTTATATAATATAAAAAAAATGCAAGAAAAAAACCAAAATTCGTCGAGATATGGGCCGGTGGAGTAGGGGCTTCAAAAAAAAAAAACAGTGCGTCCTGGTTGACGTGATTTCAACCCTTTTATAGATCTAAAACACAAAAAAACAAGAAGATTCTTCATTAGTCGACTTTTGAAAAATTCTTTTCATATACACTTTTTGGGCATGTTCAGCGAATTTTGTTTAATCTCTTCGATCGACTGAAAACGGTTCCACGGAGGTGCAATTTTAGTTTAGATTGGTAACAATTGACCATCTGTAACTCCGGAACAAATTCATGTTGCACCAAACCACGAATATTGAAAAAAGAAATGAGCATCACCTTGATTTTTGGACGGCTCTGGGGTGGTTTATTTGGTTTCGGCTTATTTTCTTCCCTCCATTCCGCTGATTGTAGACTTATTTACATGTCAAACTCATAAGCTCATGTCTCATCTACAGTTATAATGCTCTACATGAATGTGGGATCGAAATTCGCCCGATCAAACATTTCCAAATAGACCTGGTTATGGTACTCTTTTTGAAAAATAAACCAGATTTATCGGAACGAGTCGAGCAAGAACGTGTTTGATACCCAAAAATATCCACCAACAACATTCGAACGGACTCGCGAGAGATGTCGAGCTCTCTTGCCTATGATTTTCAAGCACCATACTCTGTTCTTTTTTTAATATTGTTATCAGTTAGAAGAGGTCGAAGGTCTTCAACGATCTCTCGACCGCATTTGAAGGCCTTGTACCACTCTTAAGCCTGGATTTTTGATAAAACCGAATCACCATTAGTCTTTTTCAATATTCGCAACGATTTCGCTCATAAAATTTGGTTAGAAATATAATATTTGAGAGAAATTCTTTGTTAGATGTGTATCCATTGTAAAAATCGCAACGCACTACTGAGGTGTACCGACTTAATTAAACTACTGCTATAAAACTAACTAGTTGACGGAGTCTCAATATTCTCAAATACAACTCAACAGTGTTTTAAATAAACATAGTTGACTTGCAAGGTCATTTTTAGGAGTATCTCAATAGTGTTTCAATAGCAGCTCAAAAGTTTTCTCCATAGCATTCTCAGAAAATTTCTTAATAATATTTTCCATAACTTCTGAACAGTTTTTCAAATAAATATAGCTAAGTTACAAAGAAATTTCCATTAGAAAACAGCTTTTCAAAAGTATCGCAATGGCTTTCACAATAATATCTTCAGAGCATACACATACATATATGTTTGAGTTATAACACACTTTATTCTTCCGAAAAAATTATCATTGATCCAAAACGTTTACTGACTCCTTAAACAACCCACTTGCATAAAGTAATGTATCTCCCTAACTAGATAATACTTCATCCACCCACCAGTGCCTCACATACCTACAAAAAACTTTACAAGCACCAAATTACAGCACCAACAAGTTTGCGTCACTTCCAAGCATGTTGTGCCATTATTTAGCCACAAAAATGATAATCAATATTGGCGCAACGTTATTAAGGTCTAGTGTAACCCACGACCATAAACTAAAAAAAAACACTATAAAAATGCGAAAAAACAACAAAAAATTAATAAAGTTTATGAAAACTGCCAACTATCTACCACGTCAATGTGATTATGGCACCTAGCGAGTTGCATTTTGAGTGGAACGTGATTGGCGCTCAGCTGCCAGCTGCCGGCTGCGCTTAAGCTCACCTACCGCACAGCGCCCTGCACCAAGGCTTGTGGCTTTTACAAGCAATATACGCTGCTGTTGATAATGAATTTCAGAAATTTTCGACTTATGCATGTACGTTGATTTTTTTTTTTTTTTTTTTGAAGAACTTGCCACATGCAACGTCAATACCGCCAATTGCTTCAATATAGTTGAAAGTTGGCCACGAATTTTTCACCTTTTCACGTTGCATGTGTGCAATCCTGGCAAGCAATAACAATGTGCATGTGTGAGGGTATATGTATGTGTATATGCAAGTATGTATGTGTGCCTTGATACGGCTACTGGTGCTAGTCGAGAGAAAGCCAACAAGAATTATGCGTTCAACTGAATTGGTCCGACGCTTATGTCATTAAAGCCAAACAATGTCACACAAACATATATAAATACATATATACATATACAACACACATACATCCATACAAGTGCACTGTATTGTGGCTTGTCAACTGCTCGTCATCATCATGAGTCGCCGCTGTATGGCTACCATTCATCGCCATTGCGGTGGCCGCACATACGAAAACACAATAACACACACATACACATGCACACCAATTCATGCATGTGTGCATTCAGCTATAGCGCTTTGCCGCGGCACTTGTTCGGCAATCAAGAATTTTCCAGCTTATAATGTAATAATTAAAAATAATGGCGGCCAATGACGCAGTGAAAGTTCGCCAGCCGCGCATCGTGACCGAGCAGCTGAGGTTTTGACACAAGCAACTTTGGCCACCGCATCAAAGTGCTTCTGTATGGGTGTATGTGCACATTGTTTACCCAAATCATTGCCGCTCTCTCCCCCTCCTGCTCCTCTGCTTGCTTTTGCCTTCGGCTTTGGTTCTCACACATGACACCCGCGTCATAACTCAAAAATATGCACTGACGGGTGCCTGCCACGGCGTGGGTGCGAAAGTGTGAAATAATTTTGGCTGCAAAAGTGCGAATTAGAAAAATTTTGCACACACTCAGCGTCGCCCGTAAAAGTTTTGCCGATATAAAGTAGTTCGATGGCTTAAGTTTGGCAAATCCGAGGAATGAAGTTTTCATATTCTTTTCGTTTCGGTAAATTTTGCCAAAAATCGCAAAAATTCAGAAGAAAAGTTTATGTTTCTTAGTTCTGAGATTTTATTTCAACTATATTTTTTACAACTTTTCGTGGATTCAATGTTTCTGACAGCCGTACCGACCTACAAATCTTTATGCCGTTCCCGCGTCAGTCGGGTCTAAATCACCGGAAGGAACTCGGATTTTTATTGGGCCAAGTACTGTCAACTCGACACCATTCCTCGAAATTACTTCAGGAACGTTTTATGCCGCTACAACAACCACAAGTCTTAAAGCCTCTAAGAAGCGAAGAGGTTGCTCCTCGAGACGTTTAAAATTGCTTAAAAGAGATCACATTCTTATAAAAAATACTATTTATGTAACTTTAGGTTTTTCATCCAACGAAATTTTACCCACAAGGTAGCCAGTGAGTTCCTACATTTGATTCCTAATCGCAGAGCTTAGGACAGTTAAAGACAAATTCTCTTTGAACCCAGCAAGCAAACCAAGATAGTTGGATTTCATGTATCGACACAGTGCCTTGAGCCCAATAGAAATCTGCTTATAGGCTTTTTCTCGCTCCCGGTAGTTCACCTGGCTGGTAGAAATTGTGAGATCCAGCAGCTCAAGTCTTGATCGTCTTAAGAGGCAATAAAGAATATTTTGTCAACATAATTCAGACTCGTCTTCTTCGAAACAGCCTCGATAAATTTTGAATTGTTTCAATCTTAAACTCTTTATGAGACAGTCAAGAAAAATGTATCAACATGTTCCAGACTCGTTTTCTTCAAAACAACGTCTGCAAATTTTGAGATCCAAGTTGTTTCAGTCTTAAACTCTTTATGAGACAGTCAAGAAGAATGTGTCAACATGATTCAAACTCTTTCTCATTGAAATAAACTCGACAAATGGCATCCTGTAAGTGTTTTAACCTCACTTGTCGACGTTGATTGCATAATGACCGGTTAAAGACTCAAAAACTAAAAATTCTTGCTGAGAAGCCCTTTAGACAGCTTGGTATTTAACCCGAACTTGCAATTAAAGTAATGCTGCTAGTTGAACAGCCCTCTCCAAGTTCACGTGAGGCTCATTCTGCTGGCTAACTAGCAGCATTACTTTAGATGCAAGAGACTTCAAGTTCCAGTTCAACAAAATATTATAGAACTGGAAGTTTTCGAAGAAGCCTTTTTACCGGCTTAAAAAATTCCTGCTTCAACTCGGCAATTCCAGAAAAGTGGCCAATCGAACAAGCAACTAGCATAGATCAAACTATACTAGAAATGATATTGCAGCCGCGTTCGTTTCGATACTTCTTCAATCGGATTTTTTTCATGACTAGAAAAGGGTTATAACCTATAACCACGGAAGCGGTGTCTACGCCAATCAACAAGAAAGGGATTATAACATTTTACCGAAGTATCCACCCACTTTATCGTATTGAACTCAAATCGATAGCTAAGCTTTCACTTTCGAAGATGGCTTAGCAACAGATGCAGATATCTTCAGCTTCCATTCCCTTAGTTGCTCGCGGATGTCCATTCCACTTACTACTAACAAACACCATATATATAGATATATATACAAATATCATATACATACTGATATGTACTCGTATAGCATACGTATGTATGTATGTATGTATGTCTGCTGCCTAGTTGGTGTCATCTTAATGCATTAAATTGAATCCCGTCAACCCAATCAAATTCAGAGTGTTGCCACTTAACGCCTCCACTAGTAAATAGACAAAAAAAAACAACTAACACAAAAACAACAACTAATACAAAGACAACAACTAACACAGAAACAACAGCAAACACAGATACAACAACCAACACAGTTAGAATAACCAGCGTAAAGCAACAACAACAAGCCAGCCATCATCTAATTGCTTTGAATAGTTGTGGTGTCAAATTGATTGCGGCGTTGTATTGGTGGGGCCAAGGTGCATAACGAAAAGGTGGCAACTGCAATTGTCGCCAATGCAACGAAGTGTTTGCTGGCAATTTGACAAACGAAATAAAAAAACTGAACAACAAAAAAGAGTGCAGAAAAATCGGTATGAGTCTAGCAGCGAGTTCAAAGGGGTTAATCAGTTTCAATTAATGCGCTGCAGCACAAGTGAGAAAAATAAGAAGAAGAACCAGAAGATGAAGAGCTGCTGAGCGTACATATACATATATATGATATATATCAATATATATATATATACTTATATATTGAGTGCACTTTATGGTATCTAGACAGTAGCTGAGTAGTAGAAGTGGTGTAGAAGTTATCGAAATGAAGATAAATTTAAAGAAATGGAGCTCTCTGCAAGAGGCGTGAAATAAAACAATTGTGAAAAAAAGTTAAAAATTTAATATCAAATTTTAAAATTTTTGTTAAAGTTAATAAAATAATATAAATATACTAGTTTAAATGAATTTTGTAAATTTATATCACTGTAAATCTATAACTGTGCAGATCTGGTTTATTACTAGACCATGAACAAAAAATAGTAAGACTTTGTTCAGAACTTTAAAATTCTTAATTTCTTCTTCAACATCTCTGCCGCCCCCTCAAAGTCATCCCACTTGGCTCCAAGACACTTGTGCCAAAGTTTTTTTCCAATCCTCGGAACAGTTGTTAAAGTCAATTTCCGGAATAGCTTTCAATGCGCCTAGTGACTCAATTTTAATGTCTTCAATTGACTCAAAACGGTTTTACCGGAGAGATTGTTTAAGTTCGCCAAGTAGCCAAAAGTCAGTTGCAGCTAAATCAGGCGAATACGCTGGTTGCGGCACGATATTGGTTGAAAATTAGGCGAAAAATTCACGAAGAATCAATGCAGTATACGACATTGCATTATCGTGGTGTAAAAACCAAGAGTAGTCGACCCATAATTCGGAGTGCACCACACCTCGTTAATCGAAGAAAACAGTCTACATAACCTTGATTTTTGACATGCTTAGACGTGGTTTTTCGGTTTCGGCTGACCTTTGCCACGATATTCGGCCGTTTGGTCGTCTGTTTCCGGGTCGTGAGCATAGATCTAAGACTCGTCGCCATTAATTAAGTTTGATGACTTATCATGGTCGTCAGAAAGCATGGCTTCACAGACGTTAACGCGACGCTATTTTTCGAAAAAATTGTTTGATTTTGGAACCAATCGCGCTTTCGCTATTTTTTAGGTCCCAAATCATCGTTCAAAATAGTTTTCACTGATCCTTTCGATATTCCAACGATGCCAGTAAGAACTCTGACTGTTAATCGTCGATTTTCAAGCATCATTTTCTTAATTTAATTGACGTGTTGATCATCATTTCATGTTGCTGCCCTTCCTGGACGTGGTTCGTGGTTCATTTTTGTATTTTGACATAAAAATTCGAACATTCGGTTCGTATATTCGTCCGTAAGATCACTTTTTAAAGTCTACCGTCATTTACTATATGTGACCTGGTCTACGGAAAGGGGGCTTAGGTGTCAAAAAAATCAATTTTCACCTTTTAGTTGATTCGTATGGAAGATGAGAGTTGTTTATTTTTTCTTTATTATTTTTTGTTTTCATTATTTTCGCACGTTAGCTTCCTTTTCGTAGACCAGGTCACATATATTATATATTAAGTATAATTGAAATACTTTATCAAGTTTTTATTATTATTTCGATCTTAAGGCAAACACTTCGATGTTGTTTTCCTCTTGAAGATCATCTACGATCATTACCTATCATTCTCTTAAAATCTTATTTCCAAAATATCAAGATCTATATAACCTAAATGACCAACAGTAACCTCTCCATAGAGTATATTTTACCATTGGCTACCAGAGGCTTGCTTCAAAGACAACGAAAACAAACCGAATGTACCAAGTGGGCTTTTGGACTAAAGTGCAAGTTAATAAACCTCCTAGGGAACAGCCAAGCGGCAATTAAAGCTATATACTAAGTCTCGATGCGGAGATCATAGATCCTCTAAGCTGCCATCAAACCATTTAGCTTCTTCAAGGGTTGTTTGAAGCAATGAAATCTGGAGGAACACCTCAGGTCTTGCAACACAGACCATAAAACAAAGTTATTTTGAGGTAGTGTAGGGCTTCACTTCCAGAAAAAAGATAATTCAGTCATATTGTAGGGATCATCACAGAGCACCTACCCTTAAGATGACATCTTCAGAAAATTTGACAAATGGATGAAAAGAGACGCCTTGAACATTATCTTAGCGAATACCCAGCCTTCAGCCGACTGAGACGGATTATTTTTCACTGCTTCAAAGGCCGTCAGCGGACCGCTGCTCTGTCGCCCGCCTTTTTAATCACCCAGCCAATGATCTATGTGAGATATTTATTAAAGATACCCGATCATTGTATCGTTCTATTAAAATCATCCCATCAAATTCTCGTCATAAGGAAGCTGCTAAAATAGGTGGATCAAAATTAACAGGTTCTTAATAATAAAAAAACTTAATTTTTATAAAAAAAATTGGATAAGAAGATGTAAAGGTTCTCAAAAGGCTTGAAACGAGTGTCTAAAGAACTCGTTGCTAAGATTTTTTTTTCAATTTATTTGCTTAGAACCCTTACAGCTCCTGTTAACTTAATTCTCCTTAAAGCTTCCGTCTTCATGCTTATTTTCTCAAGCACATGCACATTAAGCATAAATTTCCTTTCATCATTATGCCGTTGCACAGCAAATTTAATATACAAATTCGAGCACAAGCGTGGCGTTGCCGATGTATGTGTGCCTATTTGTGTGTGCCTGTGTGTGTGTGTGTTGTCACTATTATTATGAAAATGCAAAATTCAATTTACATGCTTGTCCAGTCGATTTATTTCAATAATGTGTCCATTCAAAGCGCGCGCAAATACAATTCCAGGCCAACGCATAACAAAAACAACAACAATAACAACAAGTGGTGCGCAAAAAAATAGAAATGGAAGAAAAGCTTCACTAATACTCGCCAGCAGCCCAACTAATCCGCCATCAACCCAAAGCAAAATCCACTCTACTCCCTTCACCCACACAGACCCACACACACACTCTCATACAGAGTGAGAGAAAGAGATAAATTTGTACGTGCAACGGTGCGACATTTCGTCAAGCCGTCGGTCAGCTCCGTGGATGAGCTGATAAGTTCGCAACCCACTCCAGCATAAGCGCTCGCTTGGTGGGCCATCCATGCAAAATTTATCACGTCTGCAGAGACGATTATGTCTGAAGGATTTAATGTGCGAATATGGAAGATGTCCGTCTCGCTGTTGGTAAACGGCAGTCGGTGACGAAGGTGGCGCACAAGAAGATGGCAAACTAAATAAATATATATCTGAGTATGTTTGTAGATTATGCCATGCAAAGTGCAAACGCTTGGACGCTGTATTGCGCTGACGCTACCTTAAGCTGAGGGGTTAAACTGAGGGAGGTAGTGGGTATAATATCACCTCACAAGGGCTTGTCTGCTTTCGGGGTTGAGGCGGTTGACATAATCTAATGCAAAAATGCATTTCAATGAAGTGACCGCTTGAATTGAGTTTCATTCGGTGTGCTGACCGTTTACGTGCGACCCCAACGTGCAGCATCGCCTCGGCGACACAATTCAGTTATTTATTCTATTCTATTTTACTTTATGCTATTTTATTTTTTTCGTGTTTGCATTTTTCATCGGGAAAGTGCTATTTCATGTACCTGCTTCGCAAGTCAATTCAATAGCGATTCTTTAGCAAATGGCATTTTCGAATACTTATCAAGCATTTTGACATTTTTTCATCAGAAATTTGTATGGTTCAGCAAAAAACATTATAAAATTGAATATAGTACTAATGTAAACGTATACTCTAACTAGTGTGTATTCATATGAAATATGGATTTATTTCATTTTCGTATACAAATGGTATATATTTCATTTCTTTGTGTGAACCCCTTCCAACGCTTGACCTGAGGAAAGTCTTGTATTGGTGAGATTAGAGGTTATTAATTTCTTTTTGTATTTACTACCGTCTCAAATTTCAACTCCATAACCATCTTTAAGGCCAAGTTTCGATAGAAAATCCAAGTACTGATGGTTTTTTTGTTGTTTTCATCCCCTGAATATTAGAAAAACTTACAATTTCACAAGCAAAACAAATCGTCCAGCTCTTTCGCAGTAACCTCTACTCATTCTCTAACCACAGCAACCTTTTACATGGGTTTCCACGAGCAAAAAACGTCTTATTTTCAATTTTTTTTTCATACACTAAGTTGAGTATGTTATTCAAACCTTTGGTTTTTCCCAAGACAAATATCTTACAAAGATTTTGGGAAATTTTTAAAGGAAATTCCACGTAACTTGGCCATTTCAACGCCACATCCGACAGTACCTCGTTAAAAAGGTGTCTAGGCGTTGACAGCAGAACTTCTTACAGGAAAAACGGTAGTAAAAAATATGTGTTTTAATTAAGACCTTAAACTAGATATTGAAGAAAGGAAAATCAAAAAAAAATGAATATGGTATTTTTGGCAGACGTCTTTACAAATTTTAAAGAAGATTTCTCGACGTTTTTGTTTTTTTAAATAGTTGTAATTGAGCAAAAAAAATTCTTTGTTCAAGACCTTGTAAATTATATCTCAAAGACCACTGAAAACTTCATTAAGATCGGTTGAGTAGTTCGAAAGAATTCTTGACAACCGACTACGTCTCGAAAAACAGGGTAAACTTCACTAAGATCGGTTGAGTAATTTGACAGAAATCTTGACAACCACCTATGTTTCGAAAACCTAAGTAAATTTCCTTACGATCGGTTGAGTAGTTCAAGAGAATTCTTGACAACCGTTTTTGAAAAGAAAGATTCGAAAAAAATGCATTTAAAGTTTTAAGTGCCTATACAGCTGACCTTAAGCGCACAACTTTTCAAGGCCGTATCTCCGAAACTATTACATGGATGGACCTGAGCATTTAAGAACACGTTCTATAGATGTTATAGAATTAAACAAGATAACAAAAAATCGATTTTTTGAAGCCGCGAAACCCATGTAAACCCTTAACGGGCAAGGTGACAGCCTAAAACGAAATTTTCGAGAATAAAAAAAAACTACTTTAGCAATGATTTTAAAATTTTTGGGGTTTATGTTTATATACGTTTATTTAATGTATTATGTTTTAAGAACACACATTATAATTGTTGAAAAAATAAATTAAAAATATTTTTCGAGTAACACACGATTTTCGACACGGGTCCACCACAGCTGCAATGATTCAGACCTGATCCGTGGCTGAAACATAAAAAGAATTTATCTGGTAGAATATATAGTACATATATTGTCCTTACAATGACATTCGGTTGAAAAACGATCGAAAATAGCCAAAATGACGGCATTTTCAAAGAACTGATAGATCATTGTATGGTGTCTCCTAGCATCTTGAATAGTTTCACAAGATCTGCTGTCACCATATAATTTCATAGTTGTAAAATATACAGATATTAAAGTAGGAGTACAAAATTATAAAGGTAAATGATACCAATCTAGCTTTTCTCAGGAATAAGACGATCCTGGCGTAGATCGTCGTCGTTCAATGTCCTTCTTCATCATGCTCTTTGGAAACATTTTAAAAAACTTTATTCATCATTCTCATTGGAAACAATTTCATAAAACTTCTTGACAATGTTTAATAGATTTTGTTTGCTTACGTCTAAGAATATGGTAGATTTAAGGACAATTTTACTAATACGTCAGTAAAATGAGCCTTGGACTTTGTTCCAACGAACGAACAGTGAAGACGTTAGTCCTCCGAATAACATTGATAAACCAAAGGCAGTAGGGTCCGTTTGACACCTCGCTGAATAGTTGACGTAACTTCGTAAGACGCGAGGAACTTCAGAGACATTTTATGTTGGTATCTGAACCAAATAGACTAGCTGTAGTGTCATATAGGAAAAGAAATAATGTTCCCTAAGCGGCAGAAAGAGCTATATAAGTAAAGATTTGGAAATTTATTAAACAAACCCCAGAGACTACCTCACAGAAAAAAAAGCAAGCTTCAACCGCTTCAAACCTTTAAGAATACATAACTAACCTACCTTAATATTACAACAACAAATAAAATAACCGTAAATGGTTTTTTGACAATTGAAACCTGAGAGCCAAACACTAAAAAAACGAATTTTGAAAATCGCATGAAAACACAAGATCTTCCAAGTAGATAAAAGTACTTACAGCCTAACTCCTTTAACTTTACACGCTTCTTGCTGACTTCTTTTACAAAAACAAACGAAATATAGCAAACTACTATCGATAACACAACTTTTGTCGAACAAACTGTCAACCAAAAACGAAATAGTGCAAAACTGAAAGGAAGCCAGCGAACTTTTGCGAGTTATTGAAAGAAAAGTGAAGTTACTGAGACTCTCTACACGCCGTAAAGGTCGACGGGACCAAAGCTGCAGGCAATACGCGGACGAGTCGCAAGCGCGTTTCAGCAGCGACGAACGCACACACAAATAGCAGTTAAGGAAAACGCTGGAGGCAAACACCTAGAAAGTCCAAACTCTACATATCCACACCCTGCGCTGTTGACTCTAACAATTGTGTGTTTTTCTTCCTATTTTCCTCAGCCAAGTTGATATTAAGTTAAGTTGGCGACGGCAAAGGCTCATAGTGGGTGCTAAGGAATACAAAGCAACAAATGTTGGTGAAGGCCAAAGTGATGCGAACCGAGGAGGGTAGAGTTGGAGATTTGGGCGCGTTGGAAAACAATGAAAAGCGAGGAAGTTGCTGCAAGACAGGCACACACACACAAATCCATATCCAAAGTAGTGAAGGAATCAAATGCGCGTTGAGGGGGGCGTAGTACGCTTTTCGTTGAGTGAATGAAAATAATTTTATTCGGTTAGAAGTGAAACTATGCCAAGAATGTGCAATTAGTGAACGACGACGGCGACGCCAACGTCACGACCAAAATAGACAATGTGGAAGACGCAGAGGTCAGAGCCGGCACATGAAGAACGCATTAGTCGAGAAGGGCGCTGAAGCCTGGTTAAGGCAAGTCAACGCACAACTTTGCTTGCTGAAACGAGGGGGGAAGTGTTGTACGCGCAGCGCAAGAGTTCAGACAGCATCCACAGCGAAGCATTAACAGCACCAAACAGAAGACAATGACTGGGAGCTTCAACGGCGAAGAAGCAAAGTGCCACAACAACAAAAACAACAAGAGCAAACTTGAACTGAACTTTTGCGAAAACATAGAAAATTATAGTGAAAACAATAGAATTAAATGGCAAGCAGCGTGCTGAGGTGACAGGACGAAGGCGGCCGTTGAAAGACAACAGCCACAGTCGGCAAGTGGCAAGCAGTGGCGGCAAGCCAAGTGAAGCAGTAAAGGCCGTAAAATAAGATGGGGCGCAAGCATAGTGTTCACCACAGTGCATTGTTGTTGTATTTTCATTTGTGTCCCTGCCTGGCTGACGCTGTGTCTTTCTCCGTGTCTGTTCCTGTGTCTCTCTGTGTGTCTGTTCCTCCGTCTGTCTGTCTGTCTTCTGTCATTATTTTATTTATTATTATATGAGCGCGCGCCTTGTTGCTTCACTACTCGTTTGTTGTTATTGTTGTTGGTTGCTGCTGCTGCTGGTCGTTAGTGAATTGTGTAATATTGCGAGCTATGAATATTTTCGTTTACCCAAAGCGCCGAGTCCTTCTCACCCCTCCAGTGTGTTTGCGCTTCACTTTGTCTCTTTGTTGGTGCAAATTAATTTTGATTAAATTTATATTTGCTGCTGATGTTTTCATATCTACAAATATACGTATATACATATACACGCTTAAATATGATTTCTGTTTGGGGTTGGAGGGCGTGACTTAGTGGCAAGTGCGCGGTGTCAAATTCGGTTCGCTATTATATTATGCAAATACGCGAAGCAAATATAGTGCAAAGGATGCCGTTATTTAGGAAAATGTTTAACGATAGTCATGCAGATATTACATATAAAGGTCATCCATTTCGAGGTTCCCTACTTTCTTTAAAGAAAAAACACAGGAGCTTCAAATTTAATGGAGAATGTTTATTTTCATTCGAAAGAAGATTCTTTGGCATTTGAAGATTATCTCTTAAAAATGTTGGCCGTGGCTACGTTTCAGAGGGTCCATCCGTTTAGTCCAATTTTCGATGAGTCGTTCGAGTATTTCGACTGAATGACACGCGCGATGTTTCTTCAAGGCCTAAGACGCAGCGGGATTGTCCATATAGACCTTAAATATAACATATCCCTACAGGAAAAAGTCTAACGGTGTGATATCACATGATCTTATTGGCCAATCGACCGGCCCAAAAAGTTAGATTATCTGTACACCAAAGGGTTTTCTCAATAAATCCGATGACTCCACCGGCCCATAAACCACACCAAATCGCGATTTTTGAGATATTGACCTTTTCTCTCTACTTATGTATTTGTCGTAACCGCCAATATCGAATCAATATAGCATATAACTGATCGATTGTATGAAAAACTTTCTTGTTTCACGATCCTCACAAAATTTGACATGGATTATTATTTAAAGCAATGCCTCAAGTTTCGAACATATTTTCGATTGGGATCACTATAGATCACAGGCTCTTCTGCATTATATTGACACTGCAGCAATCTGTACTTCAATTGAAAAAACGACCTTGCATTACCTCACGAATATGTCTCTTTAATATCTCAAGAAACACTGGGTTATAAATTGAAGATTTATTTTATGGCGAGTCCAAAGCAAAAGAAATAAAAATAGTTTTATATTTCAAAACTTAGCAGCTGATTAAGTAGGGGGCTAAAAAAATTGGCAACCCATGATTTGAATCCTCCTAGCAATCGGAAACCTAAGAAAATGTTATTATTCTAGAATAATGTCACCAAGTCCAGTACTACGGAAAAGTTGTTTGTTGTTTTGACATTTTCTTTTTTCAATAGTAATTTGGTGATATGCATAATTTTAGACGTAAACAAGTCTGGAAAGAAGACTCTTAAACATTTTCTGGAACAGTTGTTGTTCGACGACGGATCAAAACTATCCGTTGATCAACGCCTCAAATAATTCGAGGCTAACCTAAAACCTCTGCCGTGCTGTGGGTCCGACACCTGTCCGCAATGAGACTCCACAACGAATTGAATTTTCAATTCCATGAACCTCCACCAAGGACCAAACCCAATGAACAGATTGGAGCGAACTACAAGGGCTAACTGCTCCCCGTAGTACCGGATTTTACTGTCCCGTCAAACCTTGTAGCTTTTGCTACCTCCAGTTTAGCATCCATCAAACTCAATGACTGGTGACATTTGTCGCTTGAACTTCAAATGTATTTTCATTAGAAGGAATCTCATTCAAAGACTATAATATCAATACAAGCTGAGTATTATGGATACTACTTGTGTTTCTGACAAGTCTATGCTGATATTTCGAGGCAAGTCATATAACAAACGTAGTGCATATTGGTTTTTAGTCGCCTCTTACGACAGGCATACCTAACCGCGGGCACATTCTACCCCTTGCCTGCTGGGAGAAAAGTTTAAAAGTTTCAGTTCCGGCCGCGCAGTTTGAATACCGGGTCAACAGAACACAATAGGTCCAAAAATAATTTGCATTTGAAAAAATGCGCTTGTAGATATATTCTTATACAGTTAACCTTCTAAAATATACAAAAATAATTATTTTTATTTTATTCTATTCTATTCCCTTAAATATGTATTCGCCATCATTGATTCAATAACTCTCTGCTCCCTGTCTTTTTGACACTGTTCTCTTCTTAAAAAACATGCAGATATAAAACCAACAACAAAGATAACAAGTTGATACGACTGTTGGTATAGCCTGTTCGATTCGTTACTCGCTAATGTATGGCGAATCGCACATAGCTATCACAATTATTTTGGCTTCGTTCGTTAAAATCACTTCTCTTTCAACATGAATTAAATGTAAGACTTCTCAAAGTAGCAATTTTTTAACTTAATAATTTTTTGTTTCTAAATTACAGTTATTTAACCCGAAGTGAATTTGATTTTTTTTTTAAATGTATTATTTTTGTTTTAAAGTGTTTATTATAATGTAGAATTTTTTCATAAAATAATTCATCCATATGTATAAAGTATAATCTCATGAGAAAAAATAGGGTTAAGACTTTGTTTATGATTTAAGAAAGTTTTTATCTAGTCAAATCTTGTTGTTGATCCTCATTGTTATGCATCTATGTAAATCTTTTTAAAGTCTTTTCTCTTCGAAACAGTTGCTTAAAGTCAATTTAGTAGGTCGGAAACAATTCGATATTCCATATTCCGAACAGCATGATAATCGAGGGTTTTGAAGCCCTTCTAACAAACTCTCCGAAGTTTTTGATTAACTAATTTTACAAAATTCTGAATAATCATGCTACTGAGGTTAATGAATAGTAATTAAAATAAATATTTATGTCACGATATTCAGCCGATTGATCTTCGTGTTTCAGTATTATAATTGCACAGATATTATCAGTATATACGCATATAGACATACAGTTTCGGAAATTCTCTTATATTTCTAAGCACATAAAATAAAGCAAAAAATTCTTGTCAGTCTAATAAACACATAAAATTAATTAAATGAAACCAACAGCTAATTTTTCCCATAAAACTAATTACAGAAAACCAACATTTGCTAACGCGCATAATTTCCGAGGTCACTGTCATTGAAATAAATTTCAGTTTACTATGTAATATACCAAATACTGAGAAATTAGTTTAGCAGAAAGAAACTAATTTAAGTCTAGATACCCACCAACAACTCCAAAGGGCTTAAACGTACACATTTATGGGAGAAGAAGCAGAGGAATGTAATAAAAAAGTAGAAAAAACTCGTTTGCCAGTATTGAGCTACTCAAATAAACAAATTATTTGCCAAATTAAGCTGAGTAAATATTTAATATACTATATTTTATAAACGAGTACTGACTATTGCAATATATGTAGTACTAACATAATATATGTATAGTATGTATATCTGTATAGCTAGCAGTCGATTTATAATCAAGCCGCAAGCCTTATACAATAATTAAATCTTCCACAGCAAGTACTCCAGCCTACAGTGGAATCCCTCTCGCCTACTTCTTACTTGTATTCTTATTAAGATTTATTTCATATGGCGAATACTCGCACAAAATGTACTGATTTCATCTGAATTTCATAGTTAATTTCCTGTAATTTATTTCATTAATGTCGCTCATTATATATTCAATCTTTCCTCGCACAATTTCCTCAGTAGTTTTTCACGTTTTTCGCTTTCTTCCGTTTTTTTTCATTTTGCAGGCCGAAATGAACTCATCGCTCGTTATATCAAGCTACGCACAGGCAAGACGAGAACACGAAAGCAAGTCAGCTCGCACATACAGGTGCTGGCCAGACGGAAATTGCGTGAGATTCAGGCGAAAATCAAAGTCGTAAGTAAAATAATAATTTTCCTTGTTACATATTTTATTTACAAAAGAAAATTAGTTTTGCTTTAAAACTGTTTAAATTGTTATTTTCATGTTCTTATTTTGTTTTGAATATTTTGACTGTGGCTTTTGTCAACCAAATTCATTTCGAACTTTCTTATTTTAAATCGATTTTATGTATTTTTATTTTTAATATATTTTTTTTTAATTCGATTATGAAAAGCAAGGTTTATCTGATGTCCTTGAAGTGTTTATGAAGTATAGAAAAATGAAAAAAAAAATGTAATTTAAGAGTTAACTCATAAGATATGCTTTTATACTAGATAAGATTTTGCTAAAACTTTTATTTGAAAAGAAAAAAATACTGCGTAAATAAGGTCATAAAATTAGTGTTAAAGCATCATTAACCATTTGAAATTTTTTTACAAGGCGAAAAACAAGTGCATAATTCAAATTTATGAATAAAAAGTTTTTTTTTTGCATTTTCGAACTCATAAAAATTCGCATACAACTACATCACAGTCATAAATTACATATATTTAAAATTTTTTTTTATTTTTTCTTAATTTTTTTTCTAATTTTTTTAAAATTTTTTTAAATATTTTTTGCGACTTTTCAAGCGCTAACAAACTCTTAGAAGCATTGTGGAAGCACAATAACACTTCAAGTATTACGCGGTGTATTTTTATTTGCTGACGTTACCTTAGCGATGGTTCAGTTCTACCAAGGCTTGCTTTAAAGCATATTGCAAACATGAGAAACCTTTCTTAAAGCATATTCTCTCTCAATTAAAATTTCTTGGCACTCAATAGATCAGGAGAGATATGTATAAACGTCAAAGTCGCAGATCATGACGAGTAATGGTCATCTTATGGAAATATTTACAAAATAATTTAAGACTCAATGTATTTTGCTAATGGCCGAACACCCCATATAAATTCTTTTTTACCAAGCAAAAAAATAAAAACTCTTTCTTTATTTTTTTTTTTAATTAATTTTAAAAAATAAAAAAATTAAAAACGAAAAAATTAAAAAAAAAAGTTTATTATTTTTTAACATTTTTAAAATCATGTATTTTCATCAATCTTTTATATATCACAGACAGCTACACCAGTAGATAGCAACTACATATCTGCCATGCATTTAAAGAAATACTTCACTTTTATTTATTTATCATTTTATTTGAATTCAAAGCGCTGCTATAGAATGTATGGTGTATTCTCAAAGTAATTTTTAGAAAAGAAAAGTAAAGCAACAACAAAAGCAAACGACTATTTCGGAATGAAATGCAAGTAACAGCAGATAAAGTGTTACAGTTTTATTTTAATTCCAAAGAGTTGCTGACAAAGTAACGAGAAAGTGTCTTTAGTACATATATATGAATTGTATGTAGGAATGTTTGTATATGTATATGTTTCTATATATGTATGTATGTATGTATGATTAGGGTGTGTGATAAATGTTTCGCCTTCGTTTCTTAACATAAATGTGTCAGGCGATTTTTGTGAATTTTTTGTTCGCACTTTTTTTATAATGACGAAACTATCTCAAGGTACTAATATTATTTTTTATTAATAAAAAGTATTAAATTTATTTGCTTAAATAAAAAATATTGAATTTACTTTTTTTAATAAAAAAATTATATTTATTTAAAAAATATATATAAATAAAATTTATTTTTTCGTTTTGAAAAAAAAATAATTTTAAAAACTTTTCTAGAAAAATTTTATTAAAAAACCTAAAAAAATTCAGTTAAATAAATTTATATTTTCTTTAAAAACAATGTTTTTAAACTATTTTCATGAACATTTTTTTAATAATAAAAATGTACAATTTATGAAAATATATACATATATTTTGAATAAAAACTAATATATTTAACATTTTTTCTAAAACTTTTTCGCAAAAAAAAATAAAATTTACAAGTAAAAATATAAATTTAAAACAAATCTTAGAAGAATTTATTTTTTACAGTATTATTTATTCAAATTATAAAATTATTCTTTTTGGTTTATCACCATATATGTGTTTTTATAATAATTATTCATAATTCAACAAAGTAATTTCGTTTTTTAGTGCAATTTAAACACGATTTGCATTTTGATCTAACACCTATTGCCATTTCCCGGGAAGATATTGATTGCACGCCCATAAAATTTTTACCCTTGAACAAGTAATTGTGCAGGTGTGGTGGCACCTCCCATTGAAGCTGCAAAAGCTTTTCTGTTACTCAATTCTGGCACCTTCTGTTTGAGTGCAACACTCTATTTTATCCAGCTGATCACAATATACTTTAGATTTAATCCTGGTTTTGTGCTTTTACTGGCTATCAGCCTTCGAATTGGTTTGAGCTGGTTCATTTTTTATAGTATAAAGAACGCTTGCACTTTACATTCTTGCAAACATTTCTATATTCGTCGCCAATAATAATGCGCTGCAAAAATAGTTCACTACTTTGACGTTGGATAAGCAAATCACAGTCATTAATGCGATGAATTCTGTAAGAACATGAGGCACCCATATACCAAGCATCGAATCAATCCTAAATGTTTCTTGTGAAGGACGCATTAGATAAATGTATTCTATCAGCAATCTCTGGAGTATTTATTCGACGACTACCCTCGACCAACGAATTCGTTTTATCCACATTGGCTTCAAAAGTCCTTCCAGGACGTGGTGCATCCTCAAGAATGAAATTGCCGGAACGAAATTTTACAAACCAATTTTTGCGTTGCCATTTGGTCAACATATCTTCACATAAATTACGCCTTGCTTGAACTGCATTTTTATCCTTTTGATAGTAAAATGTGTCAAAAATTCTGTTTTCGATCTCCATCTTTGATAGGCAATCCTTTGAATTTAAGAACATTCTTTACAAACAAGCCTTACTATATCAGCTGTTCAGATAGATAACGGTAAAGCGGTTAAGTTCGAAATAAGCTAGTTCAATAAGATCAGCTGTTGCCATCAAACGAAATTACTTGACAACCAAAACTCACCTCAAAAGTAAACAAAAAGATAACTTTCAGAACCATCTTAATGGACATGCATTTCA
Source organism: Bactrocera dorsalis (assembly GCF_023373825.1). Lineage (NCBI taxonomy): Eukaryota > Metazoa > Arthropoda > Insecta > Diptera > Tephritidae > Bactrocera > Bactrocera dorsalis. Next base: position 57,340,787 of record NC_064306.1, on the reverse strand, counting down.
ATTTCAGCTTTACATATGTTACATACTATGTATATGTACATGTGCATATGGGAGAGTACTCGCAAGTGCTTTCGAGGAAAATATCTATTTGCAAGCTGCATGCTTACCGACATCCATACTTATTTCATTATAAATGCGTGTGTATGCCTGTGTGTGTGCTTCTGGTTAGAATTTACGTGTGTATATGCATCTATGCATGCATGTGTGTGTGTCCGTTTGTCCATTTCACTTAAAAGTTACTTTGTGTCGGTCGGTCGTCGGTAGCTACCATTACATATATATACATACATAGAATTATATGCATACAAACATGCATAGAAGCAGACATACATACTTTAAAGCACACACAGTCGTCTCTATGTCCAAGTAAAAGGCAAAACTTTATAAAAATTACACGTTTTTGTGCCGTTTGTAGCATTTGAACGACTGCAAAGTTTTTGTTTGAGCTACATTTCCAATGTTATTGTTGCTGTTGTTACTGTTGTTGCCACGCTTGTTGTCGTTTGTGTTATAAATTCGTCGCTGCCACACGTGACTGCATCGCATCTTAACTGCGACGAGACGAGACCACCCAGCAGGCGATTTGCCTGCACGCCACTCCCTCAGACCCCCTGCCACCCCGCTTGGCGTCGCGTGAGTTCGCGTTGCATTTTGCTTTGTGCTTTGTGTTTTGTCCTTTTCCATTTTTCGACTTTTCTATAATATATTTCTCATTTCAATTTTCTTCTGCTTTTTTGTTAGTTATTTTTTGTTTTTCGCTTTTAATTTTTGTTTTTGTTTTTTGTGCGTTGCATCGCACTTTGTAAAGTGAAAATTCCATTGAAATCCTTTTTGTTGCACGCTGACCGTTTGTGTACCGTAAAATCGGTAACACAAAAACAACAACAACAACAAAAAGCAGCAAAACACAATGCCATGCAGCAAGCAGCAGGCTGCAACAACAAATCATTGTACAAAAACAAAATTTATTTTTTATTTTTCTCTCTCTCTCTCTCTCTTTAGTTTTCGTCTTCTCTAGCTTTGTTGGAAAGTTTATTTGATTTCAACAGTTGTTTTGCTGCTTTATGCGCTTTTGTTGTGGTTGTTGTTTTTAGTGTTGACTGACGACGACTCCTTTTGGCGCGGCACGAGAGTCAAGCTGCAGTTGAAATATTTTTTTTTTTACTTTTTTATATTTTATATTTTTTTTTTTTAATTTTATGCTTTAAGAAATTAAATTTTAGACGAAAATACATATTTTTAATGTCTCGGGTCTTCTTGTATGCCGATGAGATATACATACATATGTACATGTGTGTATATTGCATAATATTCCTCTTCTGTAGTTACCATATTTTTTTTGATTTTTTTATATTTTTAGTTTTTTATTATACTTTAAGGGGATTTTTCAATGATTCTGGGCTCTTTGTATACCGATGGGGGTTGCCATATTTTTAAAATTTCTTTTATATTTTTAATTTCTTATTTTAAGGTGTTTTTTAATGCCTCGGACCTCTTCGTATACCGCTGGGAGTTGCCATATTTTTTCATTTTTTTATTTTTAAATTTTACTTTAAGAAGGTTTTTAATGCCTCGGCACTCTTCGTATACCGCTGGGAGTTGCCATATTTTTTCTTTAATTTTTTTATATTTTTAATTTTTTACTTTAAGGGGGTTTTTAATGCCTCGGGGCTCTTCGTATACCGCTGAGAGTTGCCATATTTTTTAACTTTTTTATATTTAATATTTTTTACTGTTTTTCGATGCAGTTGCCATATTTTTATTTATTTATTTATTTTTTTTAATGTGGCCCTCTCAAGTCAACTGCTTGGTCACCCAGGGGACATTCCTATAAATAACAACTGTTTATACATTTTTTCACTGCTTAACCTCAAACTGACACTATAACGTTGTTTTTGGGTTGCAACTCTGCCCCTCATGCAGCCGCCCATCAGCCACGCCCACTTCGCTGACATCTGCATTAAGCTCGGCCAGCCGCATTGTCCACTTTAACTCTTTACGGCTTTTCCATTTCCCCTTTGTGCTTTGTTTTCTTCCACTATGCGCTTGTTTTTCGCCTTATTCCTTTGGTATTTTATGGCCCACACATTGTGTCAAAAGGTCAAAGCATCAAAAGCGAGCAAGCAAAATGACGAAAACAAAAGCAACAACATGCAAAACAAAGCAAACGGCAACTACATTTGTCCGACTGTGTGGCAACAAAAGTCAAGAAAGAGAAAATGCATGAACATAGAAAGCCAGTGCCGGTGCCGGTGAATGAGGATGAGGAAGAGGAAGCAAAGCGCATATGGCAAAATGACTTTTTCAAAATAACTGTAATGTGAAAATGCCTCTTTGCTGCGCTGAAACAAAAGCCGTGAGGCAAAAGGCTCAAAGTTGGAATTTTTTGAACAACTTTTGCATTTATAATGATGGCGTGCAAATAGTAAACAAACAACAAATAGCACAACAAAAACAACAGAAGCAACAAATACTTATGTATTTTATAATGAAAATTGTGCTTAACAAATAAAATCTACTTTTACACTCAAAATGCTACAAACAAAAAATGGCGCACACAAAGTGAAATGTTGTAAAGGCCGCCTCCGTTAGCTGCCTCTTCTGCTTCTTCTTTCTCTGCCGACAGCATTATGTAGTATAGTTCTTGCTCTGCGCTGCTTACCTTTCGCAAAACGGTGTTTAATGGTCCAGTTGTAAAGGCTTTGTGAAACTAAAAGGATCTCAAAAGTGGGTTAAAGTGACCGAAGAATCGCCTGGCCGCTCGTTTTGTGTGACAGTCAAGTGGAAGAAGCGAGCGCGCAAGCGAGCGAGTGTAAGAGAAATAGAATGAGCGTCAAAGAGCGCCTATAATATATGCGCTTTTCTATAAATATTATAAATGTGAAAAGCCGATTTTTCGTTGGTTAAAATTTTTATTCGAAACACTTCATGCAAAATACTTCTTCATGAGTAAATTTATGTCGAATTAAGCGCAATTGCATACAGAGCCGGAAGCAGGAAAATATAGAGGTTTATTGAGCTTGCCGGAATTGTAATAGTTATATTCCTTGCCTACAATAATTATAATACTTTTTCAGGCCTAAACGTGCTCAGGGCTTAAGCTTTTATGTTGATTTTGTGTTATGAGTTAACTATAGGTTACCTGGAAGTTTAACTGGTAGTTAGTAGTCTAAAAATCTAGTTTTGAAGCACTTTTTAGCGCTCGTATACAAATACCTCAAAATATATGACTTAAGAGTTTCTAGAGTTGACGAAAAATGTTACCATCGCGTTTTATTTTTGACCTATGGAACTCAAAAGAAATCACTGTATGCCTAGCCACGATTGTATGGCGCTTGAAAGAATACTTTAAAGTTTTTGCTGGCTAAAAACGATTTTGTTTCCGCTAATAATTCTCAACTTCTCGCTTGTTCTGGTCTTATATGGATACAGTTTTGAAACTCCGTGATTGATCTTGGAACAAAAAAAATACCTGTATGCCAAGTCACGACTTTATGACAGTTGACCGACCTTTGAATGCCCAGAAATTATGGGTTTTCACCAAAATATAAGAAAATCCCTGACTTCGATTCTTTCGATCTTATAGACGTATTTGAGGAACCTCGTCTAAATTTTCTGAACCATTCTAAGCTCCAGTCGGCTAAAAAACTAACTATAGATATGATGTTTTCCACCAAATCGGCTAAAAACTAACCAGACCTGTAGATGGATCTAGTTCCCAACCATTCATTCATCTCAAGGAGCTTTGTTCCTTGCTGGTAGAACAATCGTTGTAGAGCAAAATTAATCACCCAGAATTGTGTTAGAATTAGCTTAGAATTCATCATTCTAAGTAACCAAGTATAGAGAATACAAAACAGCGAGAACTTTGTTAAAATCTAAGAACTACAATTATTTCACTAATCTTTTAAAGGCCATAAAAGTCCATCTAAAACCTCTCATCGGGTCAGAACTTGATTCTGTAGCATAAGTCTTCAACTAAAAACCACATTATCGTTCCCACGACAGTCAACTCTACTTAAACGTACTTCAGGAATGCTTTCCGCCATTACAATAACAACAACTCCATGCTTACATTGATAGATCAAGACAAGATCTATTGTTGCAACCTCCTTTAATATAGAATAGAGCGAAGGTTCTAAATGCAAGTAGTCGACACTGAACCCACACTAGTCAGAGTTAAACCGAAGCACCGACGCTTATCGCGGAACATATTTTGAAAACAGTTTGCTCCATATTATGTTATATCTTTATCTATTGTTAAAAAATCTGTCGTTAAAAATTCACAAGATAAGTCTTAAAGTCGACTTTTTTTGTTATCCGACAGATATTTAGGGTCTAGTGAGTAATCTTTACCAAGAAAATCTTGACCTGTCACCAATTTTATTAGGTTTTAAATTCGTTTTTTCATTCATCCGACTTATCCCTAAGGTCTAAAGGAACCTCTAGGTAACCTTTATCTGGGCTTAAATGTGCTTTCTCAGTCATGTGTCCGATATTTATTTTTATGGTCTAGTGGAACACGTCAGCAATCTTTATGAGTATTTATATCAGCTTTTTCATTCATCCGACTAATCTTTAGGGTCTAGTGAAACATATCAGCAATCTTTATTAGAATTTGAATCATCTTTTTCAGTCTTCCGACTTACTTTTAAGGTTTATAGGAACCTTTAAGGCAACCTTTGTCAGGATTTAAGTCAGTTTTTTCACTCATCCAACGGATTTTTAGGGTCTAATGGAAGATGTCAGCAATCTTTATTTTGAATTAAAGGATTTTTTTCCGTCCTCCCACTGATCTTTAAGGTCTGGAGTCTAGTGAACCATGTCAGCAATCCTTACTAAGATTTAAATCATCTTTTTCAGTCATCCGATTGATCTTAAAATCAACTTGTTCTGTCATCCGACTGATTGAATTAATTTTTACCTTGGTGCTAACCCTTCACTCTTGGTTTCAAATACAAAATATTATACGAAGCAGAATAAGGGAACTAGAAGAATATTCCCTACTGCTTTTCGTTTTTAAAATCTCTTTAAAGGATTTTTTTATCTAACTATATATATCTATAAACAATCCTTTGTCAACCCACAACTATTTCGCTGTACCATGCACTGAAGGACACTGACGCAAGTATATTATATTCCTGCTTGATGCTTCTGCTTGACTAGCGCTGCAATATGTGGAAATGCGTTTTATGGGTTCCCTTTAATTCTTGTTCCTCACTTTTTGTCATACAAAATTCCTCAACGTTTTCTGGGTCACTTTGTAGTGGAATAGTATGTGCCTAGATGCTGCGTGGTTGTGTGTCCCCTCGCTCATTGTCGTCGAGTGCAAGGATAAAAGAAAGAATGCAAGGATGTGCATACAAAGATGTATGCGGTTGCTTTTACTTCTTTCTATTATTTGCTAGCTGCTGAGCAGCTAACAACCACAAAGAGATGCCCGACGGTGGAGGTAAGCGCTGTCTGTTGTGGCACGCATGCTATGCACACTGTCAAAGTAGCTCGCGGCAAGGACAAAAAACGAGTAAAAGTGAATATATTAAAGAAAAAGCAAAGTTTTTTTTGAATCTTAAAGGATATAGAATACTGAAACTTTAATTTATTAAAGCACTGTCGTACAACTATCATCGGAAGTCATCAATTATCTCAAAAACATCTCAAAATCATCAACGAACTCATCACTCTCGTCATCAACGCATTTTTCGTCAATAAGTCAATAAGTTATGCGAATTTGATTGCAGTGTACACAGCGACCGCTTAAGGTCTTAGCCACTGCGTTGCACAACACCTATGTATACAAGCAATTTTTCAATGCATTTGCCCAACACACGCCTCATCGAGCACCACCTTTCTTTCTCCTTCCATTTTTGAATATTTTTCAGGAACCCAACGGCATCGGCGGCATAAACGGTCACGCCCATTCGCTGCACTTGCTCAGCGAAAAGGAGAAAGCACTGCAGGCTATGAGCGGCATGACCAGCTCACAAATCGTATCGGCGCAGGCGGCGAAAAATCTCGCATATGCCGCTTCGGCGGCAGCCTTCACCGCGGCTGGCTTGCATCAGCCCACGCACGGCGCTGTCGGACCACCCGGCGCAGCGCCACCACTCTCGCCAGCACTGCCTGCGCCTGCGGCCACATCAGCAACCTCCTCGTCTTCGTCGGCAACAGCAGCTGCTGCAGCAGCAGCGGCGGCGGCGGCGCATGCGTACACACACCTACATTCGCCGCATCCACACTCGCATCACCTTCATCAGCATCACCACCTCAACCACCTTAGCCACCACCACCACCACCATCAGCACCATCCACACCACCACCCGCAGCACCCGCATCCGCACAGCACTAGCTCACATCTGCCCACGCATCCGCATTTGCCGCAGGTCACCTCAGCGGGCTCACTCTATTTACAACAACAACATGCGGCGGTGGTGGCGGCAGCAGCCGCGGCACAGGTGCATCAGAGTACGGCAGGAGCGGGAGCGGCGACGGCGACGACAGCGACAACGCCTGCAACGGCGCCGCACGCCGCGCATACGCATGCGCACACGCCACTCCATCATCCACCGATGTATCCGGGCGTAAGACACTTCATATCTACATAGTACATGTGTAAATGCTAAGCGCTTCTAACGAACTCGGCTAAATTGTGTGCTCATCTTTGTAAAAAAAAAAACAAAAACAAAAAGCGAAGCATTGCAAATAATAGGCATCGCTATAATGTACCGCTAACTCGCTACTCGTTGCGTTGTAAATAAATCATACACGTTGTGCGCTTCATAACCCTATGTATCCACATATATATTTGTGTGTGTGTGTGTAAATGTATTTTTTTTGTATATGTATGCGCGCATAAAGCATCGTTGGCAGCTCCATTAGGCTTAAAGCCATCACTCATTTGTATGTTTTTAGGTTATGGTGCATATATCACACGCATTTCGACTCGTAGCCCCCCTGGGCCCATATGCTAACGCAAACCATCGCTCGCTTCATCGTACGCTTCATCTCATCAGCAGTGTTGGCAGCCGAAAAGTGCAAAATAATTGAGAAAAAAGTAAAATGTTTAAAAATCTACAAAAAAGAATTCTTCAAATTGGTTGGGGGTCGCCAAAATGCCAATTCTTGTACATACAACGAAATCGCGAAATCATTTCTATGTAATCAGCAATTGTGATTTATATAATGTGTACTTTTACGCTCTCAAATGCTAAAACAAATAAACAAACAACAAGCTAAGAGCTCTCTCTCTCTCTCATCACAAACGCATAACCCTAAATTTTGTTGGCTCTTCATATAAACCTTGCTTTTCGCTGGCTCATTTTGTTCATATGTATTTTCATTTCAATTTAAGTATTGTACATAATCTACCGTTGTACATATATACATGCATATCTACATACATATATATTTATTAGTAATCGAAAAAAAATATACTCACATGCAAATTTTCTCTCCTTTCTACTTCTTCGCACGCGCCCACAGCAATTCTGGCAGCCCGGTTTGCAGCCCAGCACCTCACAAGAGTAAGTTATCTTGAATAAATTTTTGTAGCTGAGACATTGAAATTGTTTGCATTGACCGCAGTTTTTACGATTACAGCATTAAGCCATTCGCACAACCCCCCTATCCCGCCGGCAAACCATCGACAGCTGTGTCTGGTGACATCGAAGCAGGTCTTCCGCCCGCACAACTGCCGTGGGAGGGCAGAGCGATTGCGACGCACAAATTTCGCTTGCTCGAATTCTCGGCATTCATGGAGATACAAAGAGAGGAAATCGTGAGTCCAAAGCCGTGCCGTATTATTTATAAAAATATATATATATACATGATTTTTCTATTATCTGCAGTATCACCGGCATTTGTTCGTGCAACTCGGCGGCAAACCGTCCTTCTCCGATCCGCTACTTGAGGTAAGTGCTTATGCATATTTGTAAGGTTTGGGTTAGGTTAAGTGTTGTCAGTTGAGACATCAGCCTTGGACTACTTTGAAAAAGTCTTATGTGATTTCAAAGAGCTCGTGAAGTGTAACTGAACCATTTTGAAGCACCAGGCCTTCCTGAAACAGAAGGTTCCTTGGACTACCGTGAAAAATTCTTATGTGATTTCGAAGAGCTCTTGAAGTGGAACTCAAGTCTTTCGAAGGACCAGACCTTCAAAAAACAGAAAGTTCTGACAATGTGCTGGTTGTTGAGAAGCACTCACCGCTCATGTTAGGCTTAGTCGTTGAATCATAAGTAGACAGCAGTTATTCTAACCATTTCCAAACCAGTACAAGGCCTTTGTCAGCTCATAAGTTAGACAGTTCTCTGTGATTCGTTGCATTTTTCCTAATTGATTGCAGCTCACAGTGGTCTTGACCTCCGAACTTGTATCACTGAGTTTCTAACGTAGTGAGCGCTCACTCACTAAAGAGGCTGCTTTGCGGCACAGTGGATTTGCTGTTACTTTAATCGCACAATAAGAAATACAGCCGTTGAGCTAGCACTGGAGTTGGTAAATAGCTCACAACTGCCTCTTTCCTACCGAGCTCAATATTCTTTCTGCCTCTATTTTACTAAAGTAAAGACTCATTGGTTTCCTCCACAATTTTTCCACCTGGTATTTCCAACGAAGTGGAGATCTTCCTCGTTTTTTCTTTGAAGAAAACTTTTCCGAGTGGAAACTTCTTGACAAAATACTAATTGCGATCCGTTTGGGTCCGAGCTTAAGAAACCTTCTTTCCAAAAGTACAGTGTTGATTCTGTTACCATATTTGAAGGTTCCTGTAGGAAATGGCCAAACTCCATGAGAGTTTCTGTGTTAATATTTTAAACAGATGTCAGGTTGTGGTTGGGTTAGGAGGTCGATCCTAACAAGGATCTCACATGGACAGCTAAGAAGACCGATCCATCGTGTTACCTAAAACTTCAATGTAATAGATCACAATCCCATACAAAAAGCGCTTTAAGCCTGTCACAAAAAGGTTAAGATTAATGTCAGTTTCGACTATGTATTCTAAACTGATGTCGGTTGGTGATATTTTAACATCCTTCCCCACTATACGAAGTTCTCAAATTAAGCAGTTATTATAAATATGATTCAATTAAACAAAACATTTTCTCTCCACAGACTGTTGACATCCGACAAATCTCCGATAAATTCCCTGAGAAATCAGGTGGTCTCAAAGATCTCTACGAGAAAGGTCCACAGAACGCTTTCTACTTGGTGAAATGTTGGGCAGACTTGAATACCGGCAGAGAGACGGGTGATTTTTATGGCGTTACGAGTCAGTAAGTATACCCCAATCCAAAATATATTGCTTTTGAAGTTTTATTAAAATCTTCGGTCGTTTTGTGCGCTTTAGATATGAGAGTAACGAAAATGTTGTGCTCGTCTGTTCGACAAAAGTCTGCTCCTTCGGCAAGCAGGTGGTTGAGAAAGTGGAAACGGAATACTCACGCTTGGAGAATGGTCGTTTCGTATATCGCATACATCGGTCGCCGATGTGCGAATATATGATCAACTTCATACAAAAATTAAAGGACCTACCCGAACGATATATGATGAACAGTGTGCTGGAGAACTTTACAATATTGCAGGTGAGTGGTTACAACAAATGTTGAATATGGAAGAAATATCTCTAAAGCGCGATCTCTATTTCTCTCTCTCTCCGTTTTGCTTGAATGCAGGTGATGCAAGCGCGAGACACACAAGAGACCCTGCTCTGCATAGCGTACGTGTTCGAGGTGGCGGAACAGAACAGCGGCGCCACACATCACATCTACCGATTGATAAAGGAATAGCATGAACTGCAACTGCCCAATCTAACCACACACAGTGAATTCAATAGTAGTAATAGCAGCGGCATTGGCGGTGTAGGAGAAAGCGTAGGAGGCGTAAGCAAGTGTGGCGATGGCGAACGTCACGGCAGTGGTGGCGCCTTAGCGGCGACCATGGACGACGGTTCGATAGGTGGCGCCAGTGTGCGCGGCTTGGCGCTCACAACGGCGGCAACAACAAAGGACGCGCACGACAATGTCGATAGCACCAGCGGCAGCGTTGGCGGCAACGCAATCAACAACAGCAACAACACAAGCAGCGGTGGCAACAACAACAATAGCGCGCGTTATCTCGGCAGTCTCAGCGATTGCCAAAACGTAAGCAGCAGCGGTGTTGGCATTGGCGGCGGCGGCGGCGGCAGCGATCTGAGCGTCTCAGCGGTTGGCACATCGGCCATTACGCACATCAAGCAATCGCCAACATCGCCGAGTCCAATGAGCAGCAACGCTTTAGAAGCCACACCAACTGTTCTGCAACAACAACAACATCATCACCGACAATCAAACGAAGAGCTGTTCGGCGCCACAGCCGCAACGACCATTGTGGCACATCCCCATTCGACGTTGGCGACGCTCGACATGCAACAGCAGCAAGCACATGCGCATGCGCAGCAACATCATCACCAGCAACAACAACAACAGCAGCAGCAGCAACATTTACAAAGACTCAGCAGCTTGAGCAGCATCAGCGCTACTGCCAGCGCAGCAGCCGCCGACGTTGTAACCAGCAGTCGCGGCGGTATTGGCGCGCTCACGCACACGCTCGGCAGCGGCAGCAGCTTGTTAAACGAGCGTCCGCCACCACCGCCGTACAGCAGCAGCGCCGCCGTTATGGCTAGCAAAGTATTCCACGCCGGCTCGTGCGCTGCCAGCAGCATGGAGGCGTTGAGCGGCGATGAACCGCCACTAGCGGCGTCGAGCTCGCGCCTAACGGCTTATGAGCAGTTTCTCAAGTTGTCCGCACAAGAGTATGCAGCGACGTCGGCGTCCGATAATGCGTCGGTGTTGAATTTGAGCAGCATCGGTAAGGCGGCGTCGGAGAGCGATTTGATGTTGCGGCACGCGAATGTCGCAACGGTTATGGCGGCCGCAGCGGCGGGGAGTGTCAGCGTGGTGGAGGGCAGCGGTGTTGGTATCGCGGATGGTTGTGAGCGTAATTAATTGGTTGTTGTTGTTGTAATCTTAAAGATTTTTTTTTTGTATGATTGTTGCGTTCGCCTTTGCTTGGCGACGGCGCGGTGGATTCATAAATGAAGGGGTGAGCCGCGCGGTGTGAGGATAATGGACTTAAGAAAAGCGTGGTTATGTCCGAATTCTTATAAAAATTGATAAGCTTTTTTTATTCATGACAATTCGGTTACAGCTCTTGTAAGCCAGCTCTTGAAGACATCTCTTTTTCAAGCAAAATTCGCAGCTTAGCTTTCTCCTTGCTATTCGGCTTACCCCTCTGCCCACGGCGCTGTCAGCCAAGCAAAAAGTTGTTGTACTTGCATCGACACACACACACACATACACACATGTACATTTATATGATCTCAAAGAAATACAAGCAATGTTTTTATGTGTTGAATTTCTTTATTTACTTGATTTTATGTCTCTTTCTAAACACAAATGCAATACAAATAACAAAAACAACAAATATTTTATTGACGCAATGCAATAAGGCAAACAGTAATAAAAAGTAATAATAAAAAAATAAAAGTAAATAATAAAATTATAAAAAATAATAATAAAAATTTGAAAAATTATAATAAAAATAATTGTAAAAAATATAAAAATTAAAAATAATTAAAATAAAAATTAAAAATAATGAAAATAAAAATTTAAAAAATTAAGTAAAATTAATTACATTTGTATATTGTAAATAAGTAAAATTGTAATTCATTTAAACTTTTGCGTTCACACAAAAATTAACATCAAATTATGCAAAATTGAGTACATATCCACGCCAATAGAGACCAACAACAGCCGCAAATTAAATATAATTAATAAAAGAGTTATAAGCTTTTGTAGGGGTTTATAATATTTTAAAAATATCTAAAATATATATTTTTTTTAATTTTTCTAAATTATTTTTAATTAAAATTATTTTTAAATTTTAATTTGTTAATTTTATTTCTTTAATTTTAGTTTTTTAATTTTAATCATTTAATTTTAATTTTTTTTATTTAATATTTTGTTGAACGTTTTTTATTTCTTTTTTGTTTTTCTAATTTTATTACTTTTTTTAATTTTTTACTTAATTTTTAAAATTTCGTTTTTAATTTTTTTAAATTCTTTTTGTTTGCTGATTTTTTTATTTTTGACTTAATTTTTTTTTTAATTTTTAACTCAATATTTTAAAATTACTTTTAATTTTTGACTTAATTTTTTAAATTTTATTTTAATAATATTTTTTTAAATTTTTATTTTCAAATGTTTTTTTTTGTTTTTCTAATTTTTTTAACTTTATTTTTAATTTCATTTTTATTTTTCTAATTTTTCACTTAATTTTTTTAATTAATTACTTAACTTTTTTTAATTTTTTAACTTTATTTTTAATTTCATTTTTGTTTCTAATTTTTCACTTAATTTTTTTAATTAATTGCTTAAATTTATTTAATTTTATTTAATTTTTTTAGTATATTTTTCGTTTTTCTAACTTTTTTATTTATTTTTTTAATTTTTTTTAGTTTTTTAATTCTATTTAATTTTTTTTCATTTTTTTAAGTTTATTTCAATTTTTGTCTTTAATTATTCGATTTTGTGTTAAGTAATAAAACAAATAACAGCCGCTGCTACTACAAACAGACACATACACAGTTAATATATAAAAAAATATTTCACTTTTTTCTTAATTATAATATTTTAAGTAATTACTAGAATTATGATAATTTCTTTAAAAAAATATTTTACAATGTATATTGACTTACGATTTTTTTACAAAAACAAAAACATAATTTACATTTAAGTGTGCATAAATATTTATGATTCTTATTATATCATGCAATATATTTTGCAATTAATTTTTTTTGTTGTATTTTTTTTGACTCTTTTGTTTCAATTTATCAATAATATATTTTTAAAATATTTTTTAAGATTACAAATCTTATTTTATTAAATTTAGTGCAAAGATATTGATTTTTTTTTACAAATATGCTTAAATTAAAGTTAATTTTACAAACAACAACAACAAGCAAAACAAAACTTAATATTAAAGTGCATAAGTATGTATTGTATGAGCCATTCATACATATTTTGTATATGTAATTTATATTGACAACAAAAACAAAAATGTTTAAATTTGCTATTAAAATTTAAAAGCGATGTTCGTTGTAATTAATTATTAATTAATTGTAATTAAGTGCTATATGTGCGTAAAGTTAATATTAATAAATTAAAAAAATAAATAATTATATAATACTAATTGCTGTAACATATTAATAACTGAAAGTAAACAATAAAATTATATATATATAAATAAAATACATTTTTTTTTAATATGAAACAACAAAATTTTGTTTGTGCATGCGCAAGTTAGAAATTTATGAAATTCTTAAGCAAAAACAAAATCGAAAATTCATGCAAAAGTGAATTGAACCATCCACCGTTAATGAAATGCGAACTCTATTCAATTGAGTAATTTTAATACGCCGAAAAAATACAAAAAAAAAAAACAAAAACAAATAATTACAAAAATACAAAAACTTAATTGTGTAAGTGTGTAAGCGTGCGGCAAAATGTGAGTAAAATTTAATAGACAAAAAATAAGCAAAATTATTGCAGAAATAAGTAAATCTAACTATGACGTAAGCAATAAGTTTATAAGCATCAGTTGTATTTTAAATAACATTAACATAGCGTTGTAAAGTATTTTTGTTGATATTAAGTGACTTTTAGCCGAAAACAAAGAGAGTAAAAAGTTAAAAAAATAAAAAAAAAAAAATAAAAAACTATAAACATGGCACGAAATCGAAAACGATTGCGTAAAAATGTGTTAAAACAAAATATAATTGTAAGTCTATAAGAAAAAAGTTCGTTTATTAAAAGTAAAAACTAAAAACTAAAAAAAATTAAACAAAAGTGTGTTTAGTAACGCTTGCTTGTCTAAAAACAAAAATTAAAATTTTAAGCAATAAAATATTTTTTTTTTTTGAATTCTGCAGAAAAAAAATTGAGCTTTTTTGCAGTTAACTTTTTTTTTATTAAAAAGCGTTATATAAATAAAAAAAATAAAGCGTCATATAATAAAAAAATCAGTTAATCTATTTTCATTTCCAGACAGTAAGTTTAAAAAAAGATTTATTTGATAACAAGAACTCGATAAATAAAAAAATTATTAAATATTTTTGATATGCGGGTAGCGTAAAAGGATATTCAGTATTTCAATAATAAAAATTTAAAGTTTAAAAATTAATAGTTTTTTACAAAAAAAAATAAATTTCTCATACAAGTAATTTTTTTAATGTTATAATATTCAAAACAGGTTTTTTATGTACAAAAATAGGAATTTTTTAAAAATTTGTAAAATAATTCCGACTTCATCAAATTTCTGTCGGGAGTTGAAATTTTTTAAATAAACTCATATTTTTTATTTAATTTAAATATAATTAAAAAAAAAATATTTATTTTCACTTTCAAAAAATTTATAGCAACAAAAAAATTATAATAAAAAATTTTTATTAAAATTTTAGTTCAAAAAAGTTGGGTTGTAATTTTTTAAATAAAATTTTAAAGATTTTCAATTACGAAAAATATATAGCAACAAAAAAATTAAAAAAGTACATACACATATTTTAAAATTTTATATTAAAAATTTCAACTCACAGCAGAAAATTTTTCAAAATTTACTTTTTACAAAAAGCTCAGAATTCAAATAACACTTTCATTCGAAAGTTTTCGATATTAAAATAATTATAGCAAAAAAAAAATGTAAAATAAAACAAATAAGTTTTAAAATTTTATTTAAAAAATTTCAACTCACTTTTCAAAAAAAGTATTAATTTTAAAATTTCGACTCCGCAATAAAGTAAAAAATTAAAAATAAATTTCAAAAGTAATTTATTATAAAAATAAATAGTTAGTTTAAAAAATTTATTTTGAAATTTTTTACCGTGAGTCGATAGTTTCAAAATAAAAGTGAAAAATCCGAAAATTGGAAAAAAAAGTTTTGAACACAAATAATTTCTAATATGTCTAAAAGAATATGCTATGTTTCTATTCTATAAATTGTTTCGAGATAGAATTTAAACGTTATACGTGAGACGAAAATTTCAAAATATTTTTTTTTACTATTCTACAAAAAATTTGAAATAAAAATAGCATTTTTTAAATCCAATAATTAAGTGAAAATGTCTCAAAAAATTCAATATTAACTTATTATAACAGAGTATAATAATTTTCGATTCCAACGAAAATTTCGAAATTGAAAGAAGCACAACAAAACATTTTTAAATTTTATTTTGAAATTTTCGACTCAATAATTAATTGAAAATTCCGATATATTAGAAAAAAATTTCAATTTTTTTTTATAAAAATTTTCCATTTCAAATAATATTTTTTAAAAAAATTTCAAAATATTTTTTTGTTTTTATAAAAACATCCTATTTCAAAAAACATTTTATTACTTTCTAAGATTTTCAAATTAATATATAAAAAACATTTATTATAATTTTATTTCTTTAAATAATTTTTTTTTGTTTAAAAAATTTTATTGCTTAAACATAATAAGCTTTTTAACAAGCAAGCGTTATATAACTTTTATAAAAAGTAATTACAAAAATGTGTGAGCATAATACAAAAATTATTGAAAAATATTATTTACGCCAATTTCTTTTCGACAGCAATAAAAGCAAAACAATAAAAAAATAAAAAAATAATATTAACAATAAACAGATATATTTAATTTTCTTGCAAATTTTACTAAATTTAAATTCATATGATATTTTTAAATTGGTTTTTTGTATATTTTGAGCGCATTTAAAACCGCAAATATTCAAAATAAAAATTGTTTGCATATTTTAAACCTAAAAGGAAATTATTTATTGAAATATTAAAAAAAATGTTACCCAAAAAATTCCAAAATGTTCAAAAATTTGCAATTTAAAATATTTGTTAAAATAAGTTTATGCACAAAAAATTACAGAAAAAGTTGCAAAACTGAACTTAAAAAAAAAAATAGTTTCTTGACATAAAATTTATATTTTTTAATATTTCGACGCGTAAAATTCAATAGAACATATTGCCATATGTGTTTAATAAATAAATACTTAATAAAACATATTCTCAGTCTTAAACATGCTTAAAAAATTGTTTTTGTATATTATCGAGCAGCAATTTCAGTACCATAAAATATATTTATATAACAGCAACAAAAAATTTATTGTAAACCATAAAAGAAATTCAAAAAAAAAATAACAAAATTAACATACAACAACAAAAAATACACATACAATAACAACAATAAAAATAAGTGATAAAGCAAATAGTTTAAATTTAAAATAAATAAATAATTGAAGCAACAAATAAAAAACAATATATTAACACAATATTTAAACAATAATTAAACAATAAGCAAGCGAAACGTTTGTATGGGTACAATAAAAAATAAAAATTATTTACGAAAATTTGTTTGAAAAAAGATTAAATAAAAAAAGAATTTGATACCAGTGCAACGGCTTCGATTCGAGTTGGTTTTGAGTTTAAATATTGAGAAAATACTTTTTTTTAAAACAATTTTGGTGTTGAAAATTTTTCAGAAAGAGACAGAAGAACATTTTTTAAAGTAAAATATTTCAATTTTATGTAAAAAAATATTTCAGAGAGACAGAAGAACATTTTTTCAACTAAAAACTTTTTTTGAAACTAAACAAATTTTTTTAGCTAAACTATTTTTTTTGAAACTAAACCACATATTTTTTTAAACTAAACTACATTTTTGTTAAATAATATATTTTTTTAAACTAAAACATTTTTTGAAACTAAAATAAATATTTTTTCTAAATTAACAATAAAAAGCTCGGAAACCCGTAACATTTTTTTGTTTCAAATCGCTAATAATCAGTTTTTTTGAAATTAAAAAATCGCTTTTTGACATTTGCGAAACCCTAAACCTTATGAAATCGATTAAAACACGACAAAACGAGCGAAACTATGAAGTTGTTGATTGAAGAAAATAGTGCCTATCCGGAAGAAGAGCTAAAAATCTTTACAAACTACTTAAACAAAAGCAAGTAAATCGAAATTTAATAAAAATACAATATTTATTGACAAAATATATTGAAAAAGTTGCAGCAGTGGTACAAAAACCACAAAAGCATTGAAAATTAATTTCAAAACAAAAAAAAAAATCCAACAAAAATAATAACTTGGCATTATTAACAAAAAATTCAACCCTGCTGCTGCTAGCTGTTCAATGTGACTCAATTGATAACAATTTTTCTTTTAAAAACATTTTATAATTTATTTTTTCAAATACAAAAATGTTTCAATTTTTTTAACAACACACCTAAATATATAAACTTTACAAATTTCAAAAACTCTACACAAATTTTTTTCAAAAATTTTCCAAAAATATAATATTTAAGTTGTGAAAGCCATAAAATATTTGTAAATTTCGTACACAAATGTTGTAAAAAATATGTAACAATAAAAATATTTTAACTTCATTATTGTAAAGAGAAAATAAAAAATTAAAAAATAGTGTAAAAAAAAGTTGGCGATTATGATAATAAAAGTTTATACATATATACACACATACCATTTATTTAGCATGTATGTATGTTAGCTATACATATGTCTACAAAAACATGTGTATGTATATAAATCATTGTGACGTATAAAACTCATTACAATACATGCATCTATGTTGCATACATACATATGTACATGAATGCATACAATAAACACAATAGTGAATAAATTACATTTAATGCTAATGATAATAATTATTTGTAAGTGAAATGAAATTTAAAATTGAAATAAAAATTTTCAAATAAAAATATTATAAAAGAAAATGACTTATTTATTTATAACACTGGGTTAAGCTGGGATGTGTGGGTTGTAATTGTAGCTCAAGTTGAATTGAGTGAAGGGAGATAAATTTAATTATTCGGAGCAATTTAGTTGAGACATGACTTTTGTTTTTTGGCTTTATTTGAAGTATTAACTTGAAACCGATAGTGGTAGAAATTGAGATAAAGATTCTATATCGAAATCGATGGCTTCTGGTTGCTTATGACTATTTTCAATTGCCTGATAGTGGTTTCTATGATTGCTGAACTCAGCAAGAGAGCACGTCATGTCCAACTACAATGTTTCTGCAAGAAAAAATTCCTGGAGATCTAATTCAAGGTGATATTGATCGCTATCACGCTATGGAGTGTCTTTTTTTTTTGGAAATTTGACAAACTGGCGGCGGTTTAAGCAAAAAGTATCGAATTTTTTTTTCAGTTTTTCGTAGAAAAAAATAGGAATATTCCAAAAAAAAAAGCTTCCATAGCGCAATAGAGAATGACGTTAAAATTATTCTCTCCAAATGGGAACTAGATATCTTCAAAACTCCTTTTGAGAATAGAAACCGTTTTGAAAAACGCCCACTCTATAATTTGAATTTCGATTCTAAAATTTGAGAGAATGTTTATTACAGTACATATACTATACGATAAGTCAACAAAAAAATCTTTTTTCTTCGAAAATTTCACACTGAGACCGATCTCTTAAGCTGCTACGATACAAAAACGACTTCAACTATCTAAACATGTAAGAGGTTATTTTTTATATCTTATTCATGAATATGTATTTTATCCACATCAAAGTTAAAACCCCCGGCAACTTTTTCCAATCCTCAAAGCAGTTAAAAAAATCATTTTTTGTTATATTATTTAGCTCCTCTTTCGATGCAGTTTTTATCTATTCAATCGCAGTATAGCGTCGTCCTTTCAAGGGCCTCTTCAGTTTTGGGAACAAAGAAAGTCACAGGGAGCCAAGCCTGAGGAATACGGTGGTTGGGGCAATATTCGCTCAAATTGATTAGACTAAGGTCAACATCTCCTAAGCAATGTAAACACGACACTGTTTTTAGTCAAAAGTGGGAAATTTTGGCCCAAATCAAAAACAAACCAAAAGGCGTCTAAGAAATAAGGATGTCAAAAACTTCCTAAGCATTCAAAAGGGCCGACCTTACTAGTATAAGTAAGGGATATGAGTGTACCCACACAGAACGACAAA
This sequence comes from Bactrocera dorsalis, assembly GCF_023373825.1. Taxonomy (NCBI): domain Eukaryota; kingdom Metazoa; phylum Arthropoda; class Insecta; order Diptera; family Tephritidae; genus Bactrocera; species Bactrocera dorsalis. The sequence goes on along the minus strand of NC_064306.1, from coordinate 57,321,762 downwards.
CAACACCAATCTGGAAAAGTGAATTACCACGTAAGGTCCGGCGGAAAAAAATTCAAAAATTCGCGATTTTTGTACAAACCTCGTCTCTGGAATTTAGAAAAGCTATTTTATGGATATATTTTCGAATATCTGCAATATGGCAGTACATAAAATTAAATTTGATCTTTTCAAATTTCTATTCCAGTATATCGCCTTAAGCTCCTTCAGGGACTGTTGATATGGGAAAACTATTTTTGGGTGATATTTGGCTTAGCAATAAGGTCATAGAAGATCGACTACAATTTCAAAATAATCGTATTTCCGACATTGTTAATTTTATGTACAAGACTTGGCTTAATGAATATAATTCCTTGCCATATTTTTATATCCAGCGAAAATCGCTCAGTCTCCTTGAATAACATTTTAGGAAAACACAATTTGGTTATGAAGCGTGTCACCTATCAAAAGATAACAATAATTTATCAAAATCAACGTCAAATGTTTAGCAAAAGAGATATTTTACAAAGTAGCCGGAGACCTCGCATTTATCAAACGCACCATTACTGGTGACAAGACATAAATTTATAAATATGACGTCGAGCTGACCAAAAATTTAGATAATTGCGTTCCAAAATTGATTCGAAATCGAAAAACCTAAAACTACTGAAGTTTATGACAAATATTTGGAAAATTGGATTAAGCATTGGTATGAAATGTTTATGAAAACGCTGCAGCAAATATTCGTACTATTTCACCTCCAGTATTTGCATATATTTACTTTGTGCCCTTGCGAATGTTTACATTTTTGCTGTAAGAAAAAGTAGTATTTAATAATTATTTTAAGAAAAAAAATAATAAGCATACATGTGATAGATACTTATTTGTTTTGTAGTCGCTTACATTGTTTGAAGTTCCGGGGCCAGGCTTTTGTTCATATGCCTTCTCTTCTCATCAACTTCGTGATGAGTGGATTTATGGTATATATGTACAACGTCTTTAGTTATAGAAGATACTGCACGGATAAGCCGCACCAAAGCATAATTTTTCGGGATGTAATAGTGACTCATGGAGTACGTGTGGATTGTTTTCTGACCAGTAACGCATATTTTGCTTTTTGACGAAAACTCTGATCATTTTCAGATTGTTGCTTAGCCCAATTCACGAACATACCACGATTCTGGTGGTCAAGCGGTTTCAGTTCTTGCGTCAATTTGATGTTGTAAGGATGTAGGCCAAGATCTTTTCGCAAAATTAGCAAACAACATCACAGAGATACTCAAAACTTGAGAACGACGTGTGAGAGACTGATTTGGGTCTTCCTCAATTGATGCATTAGCGGCAGCAATACTATAGACACCACGGGCACTTCTTTGTCTCAATGGCACGGGAACATTTTGTACTTGTCGTTTGTTAGATCGCATATCTATCCATGATGAAATGGCAAACCTTACTGAAGAGAAATGTAAAAAAGAGCGGGAAAAAATATGTCATTGTTGCGTCCCTATGAAAAAAACCCGATACATGATCAGCATAACGAGCGGAGTCGATGTAACCATGTTTGTTTATATGATATACGCCAACTTGGCACTCAGTTTTTGAGATATCGCTCCGAAATTTTGTAAACTTTAGCATATAGCCGCCATATAAACTAGCCGATCAAAATCAAAAACTTCTATGGAAAACTTTTTTATGTGACGAGATATCTTCACGAAATTTGGCATGCATTTTTTTCCAAGTCAGCGATAATATATTCGAAGAATTTTTCCAGATCGAAGCACTATAGCATATACATAGCTGCTGTGCAAACTTGAAAATTGAACGATCAAAATCAAGTCCTTTTATGGGAAACTTTTTTGAATTTGAAATTTGGCCTCGATTACAATCTCTGAAAAAATTGTTTAGATCGAACCACAACAGCAACCTAAGTAACCGGAACGAACCTGTCAACTCGGTACCATGCCTCGAAATTACTTCAGGAATGTTTCCTGCCGCTACAACAACAACAGCATATAAAGAGTGATTTTTTAAGAGCTTGATAACTTTTAAAAAAAAAAAAAAAAAACGCATAAAAAAATTGTTGGCAAAATCTCAATCGGTTCTATTATCTTGAAACAGTTAGATTGGTTCATGACAATTTATACTTTTTGAAAGATAAATTTTAATTTAAATGTTGACCGCGGCTGCTTTTAGGTGGTCCATTCGGAAAAAGTCCCAATTCTTGGGCAACTTTTTCGAGCATTTCGGCCGGGAATAAGCGCCGAATATTTTTCCGGAAATGTTGTCTTCCAAAGAGGAATAGTTTGCCGGCTTATTTCTGCTAGGACTTTTAGACTTGGACGTAGCCCCACAAAAAAAATAGTCTAAAGGCGTTAAAAATGGATGATCTAGGTGCCGGCCCACAACCCCCTTATCGGGTTCCAATTTCGCCATTGAGAATGGAAATTGGTTGTCCGAAGTTTTCCCTCAAAATGGCCATAGACATCGCGAGCTTTGTGGCATGTAGCGCCATCTTGTTGAGAAACCACATGTCAACCAAGTTCAGTTCTTACCATTTTTTGGCAAACAAAAAAGTTTGCTAGCATCGAAACGATAGCGATCGCCATTCACCGTAAACGTTGCCTCCAAAACTAGGCATCTTTGAAAAAAAATACGGTCACACTGATTTCCACCAAGCGCTACCAAAAAACCCACACCAAAACAGTGCATTTTCGGGATGAATGGGAAGTTTGAACGGCTTCTGGTTGATCTCTCACCCCAAATGCGGGCAAATTTTGCTTATTTTACGTAGCCATTCAACCAGAAATCGAGCATCATCGCTGAAACAAAAATTTGTCGATAAAAATTTTGAAACCGAAACACTGATTTTGTAATAAAAATTTCAATGATTTGCAAAGGCGGTTGACTTCGTTAGTAAGTCTATTCATGATGAAATGTTCAAAAGGGCATGCTGAGCATTCTTCTCTTCTTTGACCACCATGTCTGAAATCCCACGTGATCTGTCAAATACTAATGCATGAAAATCCTAACCTCAAAAAAATCACCCGTTAGCTGCTGGGTAAACTTACAAACTGACTGATCAAAATCATGTTAAAGATTTGTTATACCATTTTATGCTATAAGGCAAGCGCTTGTGAAGAGCACTATTTCTTTCTTTCTCTTCCTTTTTTATATAAAAAATAAAAACCCCACACATTTTTCAGTTGATTTTTTATTGAAGCTATTTTTGGGATTTTTCATTAAGAATTTTTCTTACAAAAAACAAATGCATATTCGTACATTTTTTTTTATTTATATATAAGTATGTATATTTTGTAGCGATTGTTTGAATGTTACGCATCTTCATCATCATTAAATTACTTTATTTTTTATTTAATAATTATGTATAATTTTTCGTCGTTTGCGGCTTAGTTTAGTTAAGAAAGTTTCTGTTTGCTTACATTCCTATTGACATTTGCAAAGTCAACGAACATTTTATTTATACTTTTTGATTTTTTGTTGTTGTAATTTTTCGCACTTGCTGCGCTCGCATGCAGCTGATTTTTGTTTTTGTATTTTTTTTTTAACTTTGAACTGCAGCTTTAATTTGCAACAATATACAACAAACATTTGCATATGAGACATGAGGGTGTGTGCACAATGTGTCGAAATAGACTACAACAATGTATGAGAATGTGTTTGCAATTATAATTGTTGTTGTTATTTTTTAGTTTTTTCTTTACTTTTTTTTTAATTTTGAATTACGCATAACTACAAAAAATCAAATTAAACATAACGACAATAGCATCATATATATATATAAGTAATTCTACAGAGTAATAAACAAATAATTACACACGTATATATGTATTGTATATATATATTTATAAATATAATAATAATGTTGGGTATTTATTTAGGAGTTGCGTGTGTGTATGTGTTTTTATTGTTGTTGCTACTAAATACAATATACATATAGGAAGATTTATAGGTTTTTTTATAGATAGATAGGTTTGGTAAAAATAGGTTACCGCCAAGCATGCCGGTTTTACAAACATACATGAAGTTCTTATATGGATGTGTATATATCGTCACCTAAAATGCAAAATAACCTAACCTTACTTTTTATAAGTTTACAAGTGAGGAAAAAACGACAAAGTAAAAAAGCACTCATATTGCAATAAAATTTGAGTTTTGGTTATAATATGTCCATACATTGGTTATAAAATGGTTATGTATAGGTTATGTATAGGTTACATATTGGTTATATCTGAGAAAGAAAGTTTAAAATTTTACAATATTACATATATAATATAACGTAGTAAATCGTAAGCAATAAAAAACTCAATTTCGATTTTTTTTATAATTTTGATTGTACGTTGCTTTGCATTTCAGGTGACGATGTGCATTTGGTTTGATATAAATACAATATAAGAATTTCGCTACGGCTTATGCTCTTGCAATAGCATATCCAAATACAAAACGAAGAGTAAAGTGTATTGTAGTTGTTTTTTGCATTTTCGCTGCCACTGCGTGCATAAAACTATGCAGCTTCGCCTTCAGTTCTCTTCACAAGTCTGATAATACGCTTAATAATATCAACACAAAATAATTTGGAAATTATAGTTATTTTACAAAAATGAATAGAAATTATGTTTTCATGTTTACAAATACAAATTAAAGCATTGCATTACTTTGAAGTATGTTCACAATATATTTTATATAAGTATTGGTAGTTATTTGTCGTTTGACTCTTTTTTTAATTTCTGTTTTTTTTTTAACTTTACGCTTTTGTGTATACAATTTTTTTTAATTAAACTTAAAAACATATTTATAATTATATGAATAATTGTATTTGGAGCATACAAATAAAATTATTGTTTACACTGTTCACAAAAATAATTATATAGTAAAGGAGTTTTAGTGTTTTATAGCCGATAGTGACATGTAGAACGCTTTTTTGTTAGTGTAGATTTAAAAAAAATTTTATTGCAAAATTTTCTCAGGATTTGCTCAACATTTTGCAAGCTTTGCCGCCAAGTAGGGTTAAGGGTCAGAATAGCGTTTGAGAAAACAAAAGAAAGTGAAGAAAAACTTGCAAATCTAAACTAATTTTTTGCCTTTAGAGCAAAAAAAAAATAAACATTTCTTTGAAAACATTTTCATTAGAACGTTTCATTCATCTTTTTATTAATTCATCTACAGAGTATGTATAAAAAAATAATAGTTCAAATTTTTCAATGTTTTCTTAACGTTTGATCTAGAGTATCGAGAGTATTTTTTTCCCACGACGGAACGTTGAAGGAGTTTCAGTAAGTTATTTTTTTAACTTTCAGCTTTATGTGGATTTATTAAATTTATGTAACCTTGAATGTGTATTTTGACCGGATGCCTTAGCCAATTTAAATTATATAAAAAAACAGGTTTAAGGGAGTATTCTTGTTTAGAAAATAGAAAAAATCTAAAAATAAAAATTTCATAATTATTTATAGCTTAGATATTCAAAAATATATATTCGCCTGCCTCGAATTTTAGAAAATTTGAGTATTTTAAAAAAATGTTAAAAGGTAGAAAAATGAGTACAGATTTTATTTTATTTGTTTGTTTCAGATCACTATAAGAGTTGAAGTCATGTCGCACTACCGATCTATAATTCGATGATTTTTTTTAGTTTTTTTTTTTTCAAATTATTTTTTATATTGTCTAAATGACAATAAAAGTCATTTAAAAAAAAATCAACTGTAAGTGTTTCAAATTTTTTTTTTTTTTTTTTTTGCTTAAGCGGCCCACTCACGACAAATTTGTTTGACAAATCTGTTTGAGTTTGAGGTGGTTTTTGTCGTGAGTGGGTATGTTGTCAAACGGATTGAAGGTTTGCGACAAATTTCAAAAACTAACAACCGATTTGTGGATTCGTTTGTCGTGAGTGGCGTGGTTTTGCAAACATTTGGTCAGTTGCTTGAAATTTTTGCAGAGTAAACATCAGCGGATAAAAAAATGGCAAGCGTGAGCAAACATTTTTTGGAAGAGTTTATTGAATTATTTAAAAATGAACCGGCCTTATGGCAATGCAAAAGTGAAAATTATAAGAATAAATGCCAAAAAGATAAGTCGTGGAAAAATTCAGCTCCATTGAATTTAATAGTTTTACATGTGAGTGGTTATATCTCTCACATAACCACTCTTTCATCCATTCTTTCTTCATTATTTTTTTTTTTTTTGCATTTGGCTTTTTTCGCTTCATGCACTGGTGTATTACTAGTAGCGCAATTACATCATCCGCGTTATAATCAGACATGTTAACTCCGCGAAGCACACAATGGAAATAAAGTTTGTCAAATCGGTTTGTCGTGAGTGCTCAACCGTCTTCAAACAGATTTGTCAAACAAATTTGTCGTGAGTGGGCCGCTTTAGTTTGAAAAATGTCTAAAATTGAGTCACCAAGACCAGAATACCCCCTTATGATTGAAATTATAATTATGTTCCACAAGATGAACTGTATCAAAAGATCACTTTTCAAATTTTTGCTGATTTTGTTTGGCTCTCAATTTCACTTGAGTACGTATTATTCACTTTTTTATTGACGCTTGTGTAAAATGTTAGCAGTAGTTGCTCAAAAGGCAACCTTAAATAATTTTGAAAGATTTTTTAAAATTCTCATTTAAGTTTTATGCCTAAAATTATGCTATATTTTTGCAAATTAGCAATTAGGTATTTGGGAGGAATGACAAAATCAATCAATTTCAAAAGAACAAAATTATGCCACAAAATAATGCTATTCCAACATTTCAGCTAAAGTTATTAAAAAATACGAATTGAAGTGGGTTGAACGCCCCAAACTATACTACGAATATTGTGTCGGACCTTGAAAAAAATTGTTGTGAATTCTTAACAAAAAATGATTAAAACTAAATTTTATCGAATTCTTTATAAAAATCATGAAAAATTACGCCAAACGGTATACAGCGTATAAGTGCAACCTTTTTAGCGCTTTTGACGTGATATATGTACATCCATATTACACAACATGTGACGACTAGTCTAGTATAAAAGCTGCAAGGCAAACGTAAACAAAAATTTACTTTACACAGTGCCAAAATATTAACTCAGAAAATTTGACCACGAACACTAGTAATTTGCAAAATAAAATAATGTTACAGCAACCGTGAGTAGTACTGAGACTACTATATACTAGTTGCCTTACATAATAAGGGTATTTAGCTTGCTCGGTAGCTCTGCTTTAAACAATAAACACAAGCCAAATTAGAAATTAGCAAAATTAGCACATAAAAAATGCCAAAAATAAATTTTCTTCAATTAATACTTGTTTAAAAACTTAATTTAATTCCGCACATTTATATACATATGTATGTATATTGTTGTAAATAAGCTTTCATTAATAAAATTTTACGCTTTCAACCGAATATCAAATACAAATGGAAACTTTTATAAACATAAATAATATTAATTTTCGCATATAATTAACAAAGTCTGCAAGGTTTATGTTGTTGTTGTTGTATATTTTGGTTTTTGTTCATTTATTGAATACAATACGTTGTTGATTGATATTACAATTGGTGTTGCTTTATATTTATATAAACTTATGTATGTATGTATGTAAGCATGCAATTATAAGTGGCTGATAGGTTTTGAATATCATTTTTTTTACAAATTTACGCATAAATTGAGTTGTATATGCTGTTTTCATTTTCGTTTGAATTGTTGTAATATAACAGCGTTGCATGCGGCATAGTTAGCGCTGCAGTTTTAGAACTTGCTTTAACTGTTTTTAATTTTTGCTTTAGTTTCGCTTGAAAATACAGCAGTTTTGCATGTTGTTTTTGTTTTTCCCTCTTCCTTATCTAAATGGATAATATTTTTGTTTTTATTCATTCGTCGTCATTGTCATTGTTGATTGGCGGCATTTTCAGCTTGTGTTGTTCCTCAGCGTCGTTTCAGATTTGCAGCGTTTTTGTATTCCATTCCTCTTTTTTGTTTTTGTAATGAAGTTGTTGTTCGTTATTTTTTTCAAATTTCATGAATATTACAGCAGTTGGCAGCAATGAGATTTGGTTTTTGGCGGCTGTCGCACATCGGACTGACGTTGTTTCTTTCGTGAAGAAATATCCCTGATTAAATCATAAAATACCTGCACACGATTGGAAGAGAAAAGAGAATTTTAGTAAAATTTTACATAAAATATTTGTTTTTTTTGTGAAGCGAAGGCGTTAAAGAATATGAGTTTAGTTTTCATGAGTCGAAGGTGTGAAATGCTACTCAAACTACAAATAATACAAACATAAAAAAATGTATAAACATAAATAAATGTATAAACATAAAAAATGTAATAAAAATTACATAATAAATATAATATACAATTCATATATACAAACAAACTCATTCAGAAACAGTAAAACAAAATTTGGAAAATTCTCACAAAATTTAAATAACGAAATAAAGCTGTTTGAAGCAAGAAATTTAGCCCCAATACCAAAAAGCAAATTGTAGGAGGTTAAAAAACCGGGTATAAATAGGTTAGTTGTAGTTGTTTGTAGGTATATTCATATAAGTATGGGTATTCATATATGTATATAGTAGGTTAGGTTTGTTTTTGTAGATAATAACTGTGTTTATATATTGTGTTATAGATGTATGTAATTTTGTGGTGTATGTTTAAGTTATGAAGCCGCTAGTTATATTAGCTTGTTAATAATTCTATTCAGTTGTTAGAGTATAGACTTAGAATAGATATTTACAATAAAATTAGCCAATATTTTAAATGTAGTACATAATAATAATTATGCTCGTTGGTTCAGCATAATTTCGAATCATAATCTGAATTTAAAAAATAAATTTAGCAAAAAAAATTGATTGCAATAGAATAAAAAATGCCTAAAAAATATTTTATCCGCTGAAATGAGAGAACCCGACCAATACATGAAGCACTTCGGTCTTTAATGGCTTGATAACCAAGTTGGATGTGGCATATTAAAGACTTAGGTAATGTGAGATAAGAAAATGGGGTACAAGTAGAAATTAGTGTAATAACGGGTGATCCAAGTAGAGGTATAGCAATAGCCTTTTTTTGACATATCACGCGTGGGTTGTGTCAAGCTGTTATGTTATTTTCGTTCAGTGTTGTTTGGCATTTAATCATGAAAAGACATACGCCTGAACAATGTTTACAAATCGTTCATTTTTATTATGAATATTTTCAATATCCAAAGAATGTGTTTCGCGCGCTTCGCTCAACTTATGGTCAACATAATCGGCCTACTGAGCGCACTATTCGCAACACTATCACCCATCTTGAGATCCAGCATTCATTATTGGATAGTATTCGACCGAATAGACCACATCCAGCACGGAGTGAAGAAAATAGTTATAGTAGCCGTGGCTGAAAGTGTACACGAAGACCGTGGAGAGTCGATTCGGCGCCGTTCGAAGCAATTTCGACTTACGTATGGAACGACTTATCGCATTTTACGTCGACACCCTAAGACAGCTTGTGCATGAACTGAAGCCGCTCGACCTTCCCCAGCGACATCGCTTCGCTCCATGGCCTCTTGTAAAGTTCCAAGAAAATCCGACCATTTCGAGACAAATTTTATTCAGCGATGAGGCCCAGTTCTGGCTCAATGAGTATGTAAACAAGCAAAGTTGCCGCATTTGGGACGAAGAGCAACCTTAAGAGATTCAAGAGCTGCCATTTCATCCAATAAAAAACAAGGGATGGTGTGGTTGTGGTTTCTACAGAAATGATGCCGATGAGAACGTAACCGTCAATAATGGCGACCGTTATTGCGCCGTGATAATCGAATTTTTGAGATTCCTGAAATTGAAGCTCGTGACCTTGGCGACATTTAAATTCAACAAGACGGCGCCACTTCCCACGCATCGCCTCGATTAATAGATTTATGGATAGAACACTTTGGTGAGCAGATAATTTAACGTTTTGGGCCAGTCCATTGGCCGCCAAGATCATATGATAACACATCTTTAGACTTTTTCATGCAGGGATATGTCAAATCTAAAGTCTATGCGGGCAATCCCACTTCGATTTAGGCCTTAGAGCAAAACATCACACGGGTCATTCGCCAGTTTCCAGTCGAAATGTTCGAATGTGTCATTGGACTCAATGGATGAATCATCTGAGACGTAGCCACAGCCAACATTTGAAAGAGATAATCTTCAAAAAAGAAATGCCAAAGCATGTTCTTTTGAATGATAATAGACATTCTCCATTAAATTTTAAGTTTATGTATTTTTTCTTTAAAAAAGTAGGGTGCCTTGAAATGAATCACCCTTAATATTGTATCCCAAAATAATGTCAATCAAACCTGCGGTGTCTCAAATCAATGAAAATTAATACAAAATCCAACGTTTGTTCTGGATTAAGCTCCTGTCGATTTTTTTCCAACCTCAAAAGCATTCTCGCTGGAAAGAACTTTTCCCAGGTTTCACGCCGAGTTTGAAATGTAGACTTAATTAGCTTGGTGAGAATCGAAGGTTAAGGATTTTTTTCCGATTACAACTATGTATATAAAAAAATTTCGCGAAATTTTAGTTTTTTTTTTTGTAAAAAAACCCCTTTTTAATTTTTTTACTTCGTCCGAGTAAGTAACAATAAAAAATTCTAATAAAATATTTCATCTTTTATATGAGAAAAAGACGGTTGAAAAAAACTCTATTTTTACCCGAGGAAACCCATGTAACCCCATAATACACAGCATAAAAGGGTATACAAAGATCTGAATTTTGATAGGTCAGTTTGTATGGAGGTCTATAGTGGATCGATCTCAACAATTGCAACAATGCAGAGATTGTAGATTGGGCTAGTAATCCACGTCAAATTTCGTGAAGATAACCTGTCAGAACTTGCTTTTGATAGTTCGGTTTGTATGACAGCTATATGCTATAGTGGTCCGATATCGGCGGTTCCGACAAATAAGCAGCTGCTTGAGATGTATGTGTACATAATTTCAGTTCGATATGTCAAAGTCTAAGGCACTATTTCACTATACAAATACAGGCAGACGTGACTCAATCGACTCAGCTCGTCATGATCTTCATCGTTTTCTGCTACTTATTGCAAACTTTATGGCAATTTCACTTCATCTACATATCAGGGTGTAAAAACACACTTCAAACATCAAGCTATTGTTTGGGAACCGCTGAAACATACCACGAACGCAATACTCCTTTTTAGAAGCAATAAAAATATGTATAAATTTATCAATATTCATAAAAACGCATTGCACACTGTTTTGTATTGTATTGTCTGTAATTAGTAAGGTTAGTGGTGCATGCAGAGTAAGCAAGGAGCGGGAAGCTTAAACTAACATTAAAGAAAAAAAAACTGAAATAAAGCAAAAATTTGTTTGTATTTTAGCAACTCAGTGTTAGAAAAAAAGCCAATTCGTAAGGCAACTAAATACCGCTAACAACATAAATTAGTAAGCAATTAAGTAGCATTTCTAAAAAATACGAGTTAACAAATTAGTATGAGAGCTTTTAGAACTAAATGCAAGTACTAAAACTTTTCAACGAATTTTAATTTTTTTTTTTTGTAACAAACGGAAGGAAAGGTACATACTACAAACGGTTCTCGGTAATTCGGTTAGCAATTTTGTTGTTATTGCATATACACAGATCATCTATGTAGGTTATATGGTTATTAATTCGATGTGATGTCTGGTGGTTGGGAGAGTAGAGTAGAGTAGAGTTAGGGGTTCCTTTGACATTCTTTGTTCGCTTGTTTTTTACATTTGTATTTGTTTTTGTTTGTGTTTTTTGTTCTCATATTTTTATTTGTTTTCTTCTTTTTGTTTTTTGTTTTCTTATATTTGCTTAGAGTCTGCTTATGCACCTACAAATACGCCTAAAGTAGTGTACACTTAAGTCTCCGCTTCTTGCATCTGTCTTTAGCACGCCCGCTAGTCGCTTTCGAATCTTCGGTTTTGCGGGATCTTATTTCGCGCATCAAATCAAAAAATACCTGCATGAGACGAAAAGAGAGCACAGTGGATGAGAAGAAAATAACGTTTTTTTTTATAGAGAGAGGGAGAGAGAATGAGAGAGTGAAAAAGAGAGTATGGCACAATTTCTTCGTTTTTTTTAAATATTTTTTTTTTTTTACTTTTGACTTGCTTAATGTTTAACAGTAAGCAATAAATACAGCAATAACAATAAAAAACCGCTAAATATAAATATACATAAAAGAGAAATACTAAACTATTGCTACGCTACTGCAAAATAAAACTAAGTATAAAAAATAAACATAAATATTTAAAAAAAATACTGCGCCAATTCGTTGTGCTGCTGTTTTGAAAATTAGTTGAGAAAAAAATATAATTTAATTGCTGAATAAAATGTAAAGTTTTTGTGTGCTTTTTCTATGGATATGTCTGTACATATTTTATTTAATCGCGCCAACAACCTTATTTTCGGGGAGTGAGGTGGAGTCTAACCAATGAAAATTGTGTTTGTGATAACCGTGATTTTGCTTACATGCCCTGCAGGAAATCTGTTGTCAACTTACATATATATACAATATACATATATAAAATATAGCTGTTTAAACTATTATAGAGGCCCTATAAATTAATTTATGAGAAACTCTAAAAATTTTCGAAGAATTATAAGCACTCAGAGTCTTACGGGGTCAGTACCACACTATTTATTTCTTTATTCATAATGAGGAAAACGAAAAGGCTATTATTAAAATTCAAATACTTGGTCGTGGCTTTATAAAATTTGGTACAATGCATAACTCTTCAACTTTTTTTAATTTTTTTTTAACTTTATACATTTTTTTATTTTCTTTTTTTATATTTTTATATATTTTTTTTAATTTTTTTAATTGTTTTTTTTTTTTTTAATTAAAAAAGAATTATTCTAATTTTTCTTTAATTTTAATTTCCTTTTTTTTTTTTTTTTAATTTTTTTTTAATTTTTTTTTAATTTACTATTTCTCACCACTTAGATAGTAAGATTAAATAGTTGTAAAATTTTTCTAAAAAAAAAATGTCAACGTCATTTTTTTTAAGTTTATAATTTTTTTTTTTTTTTTTAATTTCTTTTTATATTTTTAAATTATTATTTTTAATTTATTTTAATAATTTTTTTTATAAAACAATTATTATTCGATTCTTTAATAGATAGTAAGATTAAATAGTTGTAAAATTTTTCTAAAAAAATGTTTCAATTACATCAACGTAGTACTTAAACCGCATTCAACTGTATACTTTGCCTAGTTTCAGGCGCAACACGTTATTTCTTTCTTTTTGTTTTATAAAAAGCTTTAAAATTGTATTTAAGAAGTTTTAGAATTGTTAAAACTGATTAAATAAGAACTTTGTATTGAAAATGCTTACAAAATTTGGCCACAGCGCCATAAAGTATGCAAAGGGAGTATAGAGTAAATTTAAAGCGAGTTAAAATTACCTTAACTAAAAGTTAAGTTAGAGTTAAAATGATATTTTTCGATTATTGAGTGATTGATTCGATGTTGAAAATTATTAGAATAAATTCGCCTCGAAAATGTTAACCAAAACTTTGCTACAGCGCCGTAAAGTATGCAAATGAGACTTAACTTAACTTAAACTTAAGAGAGCGTTTAAATTATATTTTTCAATTAGAAATATTTAAAAATTACTGAAATAAAATTTCTTTTCGAAAGTGTTAATCTAAGCTTTGCTACAGCGCCTTAAAGTATGCAACATTAGAATCAAAGTAACAAATAATTGTTCGTATTAAAAATACTAAATTTAACGGGTAATTTAATTTGATATCGAAATTTAATAGAAAATTTTATTTTTTGGATGTATTGTGAGCTTTTAGGCGCATTATAATATTATTTAAAGAATTTTTCATTCGAAAGTGTATATAATAAATTGCGAAATTCCATTAAACGTTTTAAGACTGCGATTTATAATTTTAAAAAAATTTGCGATATTTGGAAAATTTAAACAGTCAATAGAATATAGCATATTTTTAGGCGTTTCAATTCTTTTAGAGCTTGCATAGTTTTGGGGGTTTTGATTGCTTTTTTAATCTCAATTTAACCACCAAATTTCATGTTATATCAAAATTTAATAGAAAATTTCAATTTTTTAATTTATAGTGAGCTCTTAGGCGCATAATAATGTTGTTTAATAATTTTATAGTCGAAATCGTTTACAATAAATTCCGAAATTCATTTAAACGTTAAAGGAGCGCGATTTATAATAAACAAGTACCTACAATAATTGAAAATTGAAACAGTCAATAGAATGTAACATACTTTTAGGCGCTTCTATTTTTTTTTAAGAAATTACATTATTTTTACGCTTTATTCATTTCTGCAAGAGTTTGCATAGTTTTAGAAGTTTTCATTGTTTTTTTAACCTCACTTTGGAGAAATTTAAGAGTTATGTATTAGAAATTTTAGATTTGAGGGAAATTTACATATATATTTAAAATTGGCTAAATAAATAACAAACGACATATTATATATAAAAGTTTTCGAATAGAGTACGTTTTCAGACTAATTTACACTTTTTATAAATGATTACTTTTTAATTAAAATTTATATATTAATGTAATATATTACTGATCAAATTCCACAAACACCTAATTGGAGTATAATAAGCGTATTATACATGAATCAAAATATTGAGTGTATAAACAATATGTGGGGCATGTGAGTCGCAAACTATGTGTGTATAAATTGAAGGACCAATGACAAAGTGTATGAGAGAAACAAATTGTTGGTAGAGTTTGTAGATTATGCTGGCAATGCCGTTGACTACAAATAACAGTATATTAGCTTGATTATTAATTTACATTAAATTACTAATTTTGTTAACTTTTTTTTGTTGCACTACAACAAATGCAAATGATAAATTAATGAAAGAATATGCAAGTGTAAACAAACTAAAATAGTACGACATCAAAGACAACAACAAAAGAGCGCGTTTTAACAAAAATTCACAAAAAAAGATTATTATAAATATAATATTGCTTTTACGCACAATAAGTGTGTGTGTGACTCAAAGCAAAGTGTTGAGCAATAACAAAAACAAAAAATTAAAAACAAGAAAGGGCAGTCAACTGTGCACTGCAGTCATGTAAAAACTGAGGAAATCATGTCAAATGAAGATCAAATGAAATAAGAAGTGAAACGTAAGAGACGCACAGCACAGCAATATGACGGAGTTCAGCGCACGAATTCACGCGAAATAATTGCAAAATATATATAGATAATGCCAATAGTTTCGTGAGAAACAATACAACAATACAATTGCATATACGCACATAAAATAAGGCACACATACGCTAACGCACACGCACGCATACACACTCACACACCACGACGCACTTACCTTGTCGACGTTTTCACGCGTCTTGGCGGAGGTCTCCACGTAGGGCACCTGCCACTGTTGGGCGCGTGTCTGGCATTCGTTCAGCGGCACTTTGCGTTTGTCGCTCAAGTCGCATTTGTTGCCCACCAACAGGAACGGTATGCTTTCGTCATTTTTCACACGCAAAATTTGTTCCCTGAAAATGGTGTAAATGGAAGGTTTAGTAATCATATTTAAATGTTTAGTAACTAAATGTATAAAAACTATTGTTATGCACGTTATACAGTTATATATATGTTAAACTCAGAGAGATACCAATTTTTTATTATATTTTATATATTGTATTAGTGTAAAGCATCAAAAAAGGATATTCGTGCCACATGGCGTATGAGTAACTTTTTATTTACTTCTTAAAATTATGCTACTAACGGAATAAGAAAGTTACTGAAGTGATAAAAAATATAAATGTCACTTAAAAACACAAACAATGCTTATTATACCCTTCACTATACTTTGTCATAGTCAAAGTCATCTCCACCCATCGGAGTTGAGATTTGAGCAAAGACGAAAGAGAGAGATACCTAGCTAGAAGATGATAGCTCTACCGCCGCTATATGGCTACCACCAGTGAGTAATGCCATTACTGTAAACAAAGGGAACGGGAACGGGAAATGTTTCGTGTGGACCAGATGCGACCTTTTCACAGTAATTAGTTGTTACTTGACGCCAAGCGACAGCTTACAAGAATTCCAAAAAAGCTCGACAATAATGAGGAGACAGTCAGGTCTACAGAAGGTCAACTAATTATCGCCAGAGACCTAAATTCAAAATATGCACCACATGGACTCGAGAGGAAAGCGCATCATCAGAACGCATGGCAGACTCAAGATGACACTGGTAGCGATCATCAATACATTTATTACACGAACGACACCAGAAAAAACGTTAACCAGCACAGGAGAAATATTGGAACACGGAAGTGGAACATTTCGAAACTAAAAACATCGAAACTAACCTCCGCAATAGACAACCCATAATTGCAAAATAACTGTCGAGTACACAATGCTTAATATAACAAGAGCCTGTCAAAAATCAATGCCCAAGGCTTCTCACAGTAAACACAAAGCAGCGGTTTACTGATGAACTGAAAATATCGCCACCACCTTCACAAATCCTACACGAGACCCAGACGCAGAGGAGCCGCATCCCGAGAAACCGAGCAATACAAAGCAGCAAAAAAGGAGCTGAAGCACGCCATCGATGATAGCAATAATAAAAAATTGGAGGAACTATGCGAGAATATTAACAAAAACCCCTGGGAACTTGGGTACAAAATAGTAATGAAAAAACCTGACTTAACCGCTGTCAAAATGAATCAGATCATAAATACCTGCTTCCACGAAAAAAGGGCTAGTGATCCAGAACATAGTCGAAGATTTTCGCAAATCTCTCAATTTACCCTCGAAGACCGACCGGTACTACTATTGAATATATACGATGGACGATATTGGGGCAGTAATTACAGCAAGAAACACAGAAGAAACGCAAAGAAAGCTTAAAAAGATCATGATACGAACGCAAGCATGGCTGGACTCACACAACCTCCTGCTCGATATAGAAAAAACCGTGCTCCTACTGCTAACAAATAAACACATACGCCTCAAAATAAGTATGCAAACGAGAACAGATATTCTTAGGACACAAAAAGCAGTAAACTACCTAGGCGTTAGACTGGACCCCAGACTAACCTTCTGGGTACAAATCCAGCATGCCGCAGGAAAGGAAAGCGAAAATCAGCTCCCATATCAGCAGACTAATGGCCAACATAGGAGACCCCAGACAAGAAAAGAGGAAGCTTCTAATGTCGACGGCAATCTGTGCCCTATTATACACAACCCAGCTGTTATCCGGTTAAAATAGCTCTAACCTCCCCATCAAAATCAGTAAATCTCTGGAGGAATTTCCAACGTGTTCAATGAAATACTTGTAGTTTATTATTATACTTTTCAATCAAAATCTACCAAATTCGGCTATTCAGTGCTGGATATTTATTCACATAAAAAATGTTTGTTTATTTTCAATTTTTTTTTATGTATATTAGTTAAATTTTTTATGTGTGCTTAATTTTTCTTTTGTATATTTATTTATTTTTTTTTAATTCTTTTCTTAATTTTATTTTATAATTTTATTTTTTCCTAATTTCATTTTTAAATTTTTTTCTTCTCTTTTTTAATTGTATTTTTGATTTTTTCTTGATTTTTTTATGTTTGTGTAATTTTTTATGTGTATTTAATTAAATAATCATAAATATTTTATAATTCTTTCCTTTTCTTTTTTCATTGTAACTTTTTTTCATTTTCATTTTTTTTTATTAATTTAAATTTTTTTCTTAATTTTATTTTTAATTTTTTTTTCTTTATTTTATTTTTAATTTTTTTTTCTTAATTTTATTTTTATATCATTTTTATTTTTAATTTATAATATTTTTTTATTTTAATTTAATTTAATTATTCTTTCATTATTTTTGTTTTATTTTTCCTCATTTCATTTAATTATTTTTTTTACAAAATTTGAATTTCCTTTCGATTCAATACAACGTGTTGGCAATTATAATCGCTTAGTGGTAAAACTGACGTATTTAAATCGAATTGAACACGAACGCGTAAAATCCGTCAAAAATTAAAAACTGAAGCAAATTGCCCAAATCAACATAAAACGCTAAAGTTTAAATAAACGAGCAAACACATATGTATTTATGTAAATACAGGTACCATATATATTTGTATGTATGTACATATGTATATATATTGAACGCCTTTTTGTAATCAACCGCAATTTATTGAATACTGACTCATGCGAACAACACGCGATGAAAATTCTAATGAATCAACGATAAAGGCGCTACAAATGTACATAGATATATATGTATGTAGGTATGTATGTGGGCACATACTCGCATGTATTGACAGGTAATTGCTGTATTTTTCTTAGACTTAAATTTTCAAATTTTTTCACAGCCAATTAAAGCTGCCATGTGAACGCGGCCGACTGACGTACCAGCAGTCAAGACCGCTATCTGTCAGATGGCAAATGGAAAAGCCGATTCTAGACAAAAACCGGTCGACGGTGCGAATGTTAGTACGTCAGGCGCAAAAAATAGAAGCAAAATAAAAATAATAAAAGCCTAGATAAAAGGTCTCCATGACAGGCAACAGCAGGGGGTTACCGCCCAAAAGTACGGACAATTGTATATCAGTATACGACTGCAATCAAATGTGAATATCGCAGTGCGAAAGTCTATATACATATAAAATACATATGTTTATATACATATAAAATACATATGTTTATATACATATACTTATATGTACATAAATATATTTTGTAAATCTGAACAAGTTTCTCAGGTAGTTGGCGTGCGCGTCGGATGTGTGTTTAATTTATTGTTTGATTTTGCATGTGAGGCTTTTCGCTTTTCGCTTTCGTTTTTCAGTTTTCCATTTAATTTTGCACATTTCGTTGCGTCTACAGCGCGCTGGAAAAGCGTGTGCAGTTATGGTGTGATGTGTGCGTGTCAAATCACACGGCAAATGGAAATTTCAATGTGAATTTCATGCGTTAAATGTGTGTTTGGTGTTGGCATTCGCATTCGCATTCGAGTCAGTTGCCGGTGGTTGCCCATAAATCCACAAATACTCTTTGTTGCATTTGCTCACACACTCACACGAACATAAATTCGCACTCGGCTATTTATACAACAATGTTTGCACAAATATTTAAATGGACCGGATCGAAGCGTGTGTTTTTCATGCGCCTTTTAACAGCATTCTCCGCTTGAATACAATATGGAATTAATAAATTGGAATTAATATTGCATTAGCCTAAATGGTTAGTGCAAGGCGTCGACGTTATGAAAGTGCTGAAAATAGTGGGTGGTGATTTTCTTACAACTTTAGAGATTTGAAAAATCATAAAGTAAATTTTCTGTATGCTTTAGACATAGACTTTGACTTAGACGAGCTATTAATATATATTTTTAATTTCTAATCCATTTCAAAGTGTTGTTGTTGTTTGTATCTGAAATGACTAAAATTTCGACTTTTTCATAAGTGATAGAAAAATAATGATATCTAAAACGTATATTGAGAAGAGGTCGATATAAAGGATTGTACTATGGCATGCGACATCCGAGAAAAAAACGAGAAAATTTGAGACTATAGAAAAGGAACTTTAAAGGAAGAATTAAAGCAATTATACAGACTCAAATAATTTATAAAAATTGGATGTGCTGTTAAACTGCAATACTTGGTCGAAATGGGTTGACCCGGCGCAGCGGCCATTTGACGAGGCCATTACTTTGCTTTGATGTGTCCATGTTTAGATGTAAAACATGCCGCGGCACACCGTCTTGTTGGAAATAGAGATCGCATCAGCATTCATTACTGAATAATATTCGACCGAATAAAACACGTACAGCACGGAGTGAAGAAAATACAGCAGCCGTAGCTGAGACCATGGAGAGTACATTCGGCGTCGTTCGCAGAAACTCCGACTGATGTATGAAACGACTTGGTCTTGTGCAAGAACTGCAACCACTCGACTTTCCCAAGCGCTCTTGAAAAGTTCCAAGAAGATCCGACGTTTTCGAGTCAAATTTTCTTTAGCAATGAAGCCCATTTCTGACTCAATGGGTAGTTAAACAACCAAAATTCCTACATTTGGGACGAAAAGCAACCTGAAGCGATTCAAGAGCTGTCATTTCATCCAGAAAAACAACGGTTTGGTGTGCTTTGTGGGCCGGTGTAATCATCGGTACATATTTCTTCAAAAATAATGGCGGTGTGAACGTAACCGTCTATAACGACCGTTATCGCTCCATAATAACTGACTATTTAATGCCTAAAATTGAAGCTCGAGGTCTCGGCGACTTTTGGTTTCAACAAGACGGCGACACATCCCACATCGCATCAATCAAAGGATTTATTGATAAAACATTTCGGTCAGCAGATAATTTCACGTTTTAGGCCATTCGCCAGCGATAATCACTCGTTAGACTTTTTCCTGTGGGGATATGTAAAGTCTAAAGTTTATGCGGACAATCCCGCTTCGATTCAGACCTTGAAGCAAAACATCACGCGTGTCATTCGCCAGTTACCAGTCGAAATGCTCAAACGAATCATCGAAAATTGGACTCAACGGCTGAATCATCTGAGACGTAGCCACGGCCAACATTTGAAGTGATAATCCCCATGAAATAAATGCCAAAGTATGTTCTTTCGAATGATAATAAACATTCCCTATTAAATTTGACGTTTCTGTGCTTTTTATTAAAAAAAGTAAGGAACCTGGAAATAGATCACCTTTTACATATGAAAAAATGATGAAAATAGACATTTATCGGTCGTCAAAACCCACGTAGACCCTTAGAAAATGTCTACCAATCAGTTTGACTACCGAAGAAAAACCAACTCGTTCTCTAGTCCCCAAAAATTCCCGGTTTTATAATAGATTATTATATCTCCTTACAACACCTGGGTTGAGCTCATTTTTTACCGTTGATATTATAAAAAAAGTGTATAACCTTTACTTACAACTGAGGTCAGGCTTATTCTCACAAATGCGAATGAAAAGATAAAGAGCTGAATTAATAAAACTAATGGACTGAAAACATAAAAAACCAACCACCAAAAAGCAAAAAGCAAAAGCATGAATGACACGTGGTTCCAGAAAGAAATGTAAATTAAGCATATAAAACATAAACGAAAATGTATTTTATATGTTTAACAACCATTTAAAGTTCCCCACGGAACCTTAAAAAATAAAAAACAGCTTTTTCTTTCCAACCTATTAGCCGCTTTATGCTTTTTCTTAGCAAAAATATTTCAAAATCCCAATGGGTCGACGAAATATTACCTGTTGGCACAGCCCAGCCCTTTGCTGTTAGTGTTGCTGAGGCAACGTTTGCCAGCAGCGGCCGAGGGTGGACACACGTCACGTGATTTGTTATGCACCCTCGCTTTGTGGCAGGTGAAACACGTCTAATGGTAGACTAGGTTACACACACTTTAGCGCAAATACATTTGCATACTGGCAAACGTGCTTTCTTGCGTCGGAGAGCAACGCACCTGCCGCCCATTACCACAGCCCAGGCACTTTAAAAACTGTTTACATGCGAAGTTTTGTAGTTCCGTCTGCAGGACGCGTCAAGTTGACGCCGCACTGTGTAGTGGATCAATACGGTATGCACTTGAGCTTACATGTGTGCCGCGTGTTATGCGGAAGTCGAGCAAAATATTCGACGTGTTTACGTGACATGCCGACATTAAGGTCGTCGCCATCACGCAGACTATGCGCTGACGTACAAGGATTGGTGTCCTGGCGCTAACTTTGCGTTTTACGGCCTAATGTTTTAGATACATATTCCTATATACTATATATGTAATACAACTAACGGTTTTATGGCTTTAAGGTGTGGCGTTTTTAGGTAACGGTATTAGTGCGCTAATTGAGCACATTAGGGAGCTTAATGAGGTCAGATGTTAGATGTACTTGAACTTTTGAGTATATATGTACATATATACATAGGTAGCTAAGTCATATCAGATGTAACTTTCCGTCCAATTAGTTACAAAAGAACAATTTTCCGCAATAGCGAAGATAAATAGCATATACGAGGACGCTCCCATAGGTACTAAGTATCACCGTTCGCAGTAAAATACAGAGCGCATAGACTCTTTTCCTTCGTTTGGGGACGGTCAAAAAAAGATTTCACGAGTTTCAACGCGGTCGGAGACAGGTTTTCATGAGCCACGGCCACGTGCTCTGAATATGATTACCACGGATGACGTGCCAAAAGTTCACAATTTCCCATTGGACGATCGCCGTTTGAAGATCCGCGAGGTAGCTGGGATGGCTAGGTCAAATCTTGCATGAAATATTTGGTATGGGCAAGCTGGATGCCGCGTTTTCTCACTCCGGACAACAAGCGGGACCTTGAAACC
Organism: Bactrocera dorsalis; assembly: GCF_023373825.1. Lineage (NCBI taxonomy): Eukaryota > Metazoa > Arthropoda > Insecta > Diptera > Tephritidae > Bactrocera > Bactrocera dorsalis. The sequence continues at coordinate 57,299,462 of NC_064306.1, read as the reverse complement.
ACTTTATAGCAGAGTTCAGCGAATTCCGTAGGAGTTTCTGCGTCGGGTCGTGATCGTCAACGAAGCAAAGATCAACTGGTAAACAGCAGAGACTAAGAAACACTCCCAAACTGTAAACATTATTCGGCGAATCTACTCTGAGGAAGGCGGATATTGACTGTCCAATCTTTCGGAATAGTGACAACGCGTGACTGGATTCCGAAGACGTTGTTGAGAAAAGCAATTCTAAAGTCCCTCAACATACCCGTTCTTGTTGTTGTTGTGGCGGCAAAATTCTGCCGAGTTGGCAGTCCTTGACCGGATAAAAAAATGCGGGTCCGTTCCGGTTACGTAGACCGCACCGTGGTGAAAACGGTTATCATTCCCGTTGTTGTTGTAGCGGCTACCTAATCCTCGTTAGGATGGTAAGGATTAGATAATTTGTCGTCGACGTCATCGAACGGTAGGCCCAAGAAACGTATTGTTTCGTCGAGGTCGGACCACAGGGAGAGGGTCAGCTGAGTAGGGTTAGTGAGGCATCCAAAGAGGTAGTCAGTGCCATGCGGAGACTCATTGCACGAAGGACATATATTAGATATGTCGGGGTCTATTCTGGATAAGTAGGAGTTCAACCTGCTCCAGAATGAATCTGCTCAAGGGTCCCTCTCGTTTCTAGAAAGCACCCCAGCAGGAACTGTTAAGAGTGAAGTTCATTATGCTCCTTAACTGGGAGCATACGGGCCACACTATGCAGGTGTTCGATAGGAGACATCAAGAGGCTGCCTGTCGTAGTTCGGATTGAATTGTTCTGACAAGTCTGGAGCTTACTCGTTTGCATTGCCCTGCCTCCAGGCGACTAGATTGGTGCGGCGTAGTGAAGGATCTAACCTCGTTTAGATCGGTAAGTCTTAGTCCAATTCCAACAACAGCCGGTTCCACGCACCGGAGCTGACCTGGATTTTATACGGCCAAGGGCCGTTATTTCGGAGGTCTAACCATGAGTCTTATCATTCCCGTCGTACTATATGGTGCAGAAGCATGGACAATGACACTATCTGATAAGTCGGCGTTAGAAATATTTGAGAGATGTCTACGCCAGTAAAGAAAAGATTTGAAGACGAATTGCAAAATATATAGCTTATTTGGCAAAGAAAAGTGCTCTTGCACCATGCCAAATCGCCGTCACCGCATCCAAATTATTCGAAATAAGCTACTAACTGCTGCTTTCACCAACATATCCTTCAGGTTTGTCTCCATACGACTACTTTTTGTTTCCAAACTTCAGGTACCTTGCGGGACCCAATTTTCAGATCTCCAGAAAACGTATTTTTCAGGCAGTGAAAGAAATTGGAGCATACTTAGATCAAATCTATCGACATGAAAGGAGATTCTTTAAGAAATTATTCTATCTTTCTATAAATTTTCCGACTTTTTCTAGGTTAAACTCTGATAAATGCTAGAGTTTGTTTTTTAATACGCGATTCCACTCTTACACTCTTATGATATGCAAAAATAAACAAATCTGCAAATTTTTCTAACACAACCGAGCAAATCTAAACTAAACACCACTCACAACCAAAAGCGAAGGAGGCCAAGTCAATCAAAAATAAATAAATAATACACCGTAGAAAGAGATACGAAGACAACCGCGCGTTATAAGGTGAAAATTGCGGCTATTTACTCAATAACGAAGAAGAATGCATGAAAAATGGCAATCATAATAACCGGCTTATGCTATAATGACAACCATAAGTCGCCACTCTCCAAAGCAGTCAACGCATTTCACTAATACGCCGGCTACAATTTGGCTAACAAATCAACAGCTTAACAAAAGCCAAACGCTAAACAAACGCCACTAGCGAAAAACGGTTTGTAAGCAGCCGCAAATGTTGTTGGCCAAATTTTGATAGTCAAATGTTTATGGCACACATGCATATGCATATGTATATATGTATAAGTATATGCATGTGTTTCAAAGTAAATTTTGCTCACCTGAATTCTTGTGTTGCCTGGAAGCTTTCATCGTCTGTGATTGAGAAGACACAGAGGAAACCCTCACCGCTGCGAAAATAATTATCGCGTATGGCGGCGTAATCCTCCTGCCCGGCAGTATCCAATATATCTATTTGTACTTCTTCGCCATCTAAAACGACCTGCAAACAAACACACACACAAAATGTTCAATTGTTTTGCTGAAATGGAATTGTTTCGACTGCACCCACCTTTTTCCTATAACTATCTGCTTTGGTTGGTTCGTAGTCCTCCACGAATTCGTCGTACATGAATTGTAGTGTCAGTGCCGATTTGCCGACACCGCCGCTGCCCACCATTATCACTTTGTGGAGCGCGGGTCCGACTGTCGGTTTTTTACTCATTTTGTCTGACTGTTGTTGTTCTTGTTGTCGCTGTTGCTGCTGTGTTAAGTGTTTGATTTTATGCCGTACTTCCGGTCGGTGTTTCCGCTGTTTTTATTTATGTATTCTTAGCTGAGAGTAGTTTGTAACAGTAGTTTTTGTTTGTTTATATCCTGATTTCACTGTAAGCAAAGAAAATTAATGTTATTAGACGGGAAGAAATCTTTTTTTTTCTTATTGTATACACATAAGTATGCAATAGAGGTATTTATTACTCTCGCATTTTGCGTGAAAATCCTATTAAGTGACAACAATAATGTTCATTACAAAAACATGCACTTTCTCTGTTGTCTTGCATGCGAGATGTTCGGCTTTCTCATAATCGCTGGACATAAAAATGAACGTCAGTGAGCTATCTGAGCTGACCTGCTGGGCAGGAAGCTGTAAAAACCACATGTCAGCTTGTGACGTCCATATCCTCATTGCCAAGCGTTTTTATGAAATATTTAATGAATGAGTATTCACCTTGTTGAAGATTATTGCTTGTATGTAAATCTCCTAGTGGAGCTAGTGCTTGTATTAATTTTTTTAAATGGTTAAGTTCGAAAAGACAAGCTCTAACATCGAACAATTGATAATCATAATTGATACTGAACCTTTTTCAATCCATAAAAGCTTCAAAAAATGTATTCCTCTTACATAGCAAAGCGAATATATATGATACCTAGAGAAAGTTCCATAAATCCCCAAAATATTCCACGCCTAATTACTATCAAAAATCAAAAACGAAACAAATATATTAGGTTATTTAAGACGAGACCCATAACAAAGATACTACGGAATTTAGAAATTTGTAAAGACAAAGGAAACTATGAAGAAAGAATGAGGAAAGTACGGGTCTATAGGTAAGTTAGCTTAATTCAATTTTTGCCGAGCTTAACTCAAACAAAGACCTGTAATTATCGATGGTATGGTGAATCCAATCGAGGTCGTAGATTTCGACTCCAACACGAAACGAGGGAGGATTATATTATATTTCATAAACAGCGATGTTCTTGATGTTTTAATACTCAATCTATAACATGTAAATCGAGAACTTAATGCACTCAAAAACGCGTATATACAATTTTTTTTTCGAAGTTTTTTTGGCACTTCAAACCAAATATAGGGGTTATTGTGGACAATCCTAGTACTAGTATCAAATCCAAAACTCATTCAGATTATGTAGACTCGACTGCCATAAAACACTGATTTCGATTTCAGTAGTCAGAATTTCAAATTTTTCGAGACTATTATTTATACTTTTTTATCCTCAAAAAAATTTCATGTTCTCTCAATGCAAATAAAAAAGTAATCCTCAAAGGTCAAAAAATTTATTTATTTACAAGTTAAGTGCAAACTATTAAAACTGCAATTGAGTGCAACATTTTACGCTAATCCGCAGTTATGTGCTGAAATGCAAGCATTTATTACATAATACGAAAACTAAAAGTAACCAGACCGGAATGCCAACCCATCGGAATAATGTCAGCAATGCCAAATTGAGAAAGTCCACCGGCATTTGTGCACACCGAATGACAGGCTACATACACACACATGCATATGCATGTACATGCACGTTCGCACAAAAATATTCAGCGTAAAAGTGGACAAGCCAATTTGGGACAAATGCAACTGAAATGAAAGTGGATATGCGGTTATTAAATAACGGCAGCTAACATTATAAATATTGACGTATGCATGTATGTACATACATATGTACATATGTATGTATTTATACTCGTATACATGAGTATACCTTTATGCATGAAAATGTGTGGCAAATTGAAGAGGAAATCTATTAGTTGGGTGTGGAGAGAAATTTCGAATAAGAAAATAAAAAAAATAGAATATTAAAAAATACAAAAAATATAAAAATATATTAAATAAATAAAAGAAAACCAAAAATAAAATATTGAAAGATAAATAAAAAAGAATAAAATATTTAAAACTAAAAACAATTTTAAATTAAAACAAAAAAAAATATTTTAAAAAAATCAGAGAACATTTCACATAAAATTAAAACAATATACAAAAATGAGGTAAAAATCCAAAAATTTAAAAATACAGAATCTAAATTAGTGTACTAACAAAATATTACAGAAATAAAAAAAATAAAATAAATAAATAAAAAAAAAATAAAAAAAAATAAAAATAAATATTAAAAAATAAATAAAAAAGAAAAAAATATTAAAGAAAAAATTTAAATTAATATTTAAAAAAATCAAAGAACGCTTCACATAATATTTAAAATATTTATATATACATAAATGAAAAAAAGAATATTAAACAATGTATTAAAAAAATACAACAGAAATAAAAAAAATAAAAATAAATTAATTACTTAAAAAATAAAAGAAAAACACAAAAATAATTAAAATAAATTAATTAAAAAATAAAAGAAATACAAAAAAATAAAAATAAATAAAAGAGAGTAAAATAATAAAAGGAAAAATATAAAACAACAACAAAATCAGAGAATATTTCACATGAAATTTCAAAAATATATGTGCAAACATTTAAAAACTAAATTAAAATTTTAAAATACAAAACTAAAATAAAATATTAACCAAATACAATAGAAACAAAAAAAATAAAATAAATAAATACAAAAAATATAAAAGAAAAATAAAACTAAAAAATAAATAAAAAAGAATAAAATATTTAAGAAAAATATTAATTTAAATTAAAAAAACAATATTTAAAAAAATATATAAAAAATTAAAAAAAAAAATGTAAAAAAAATTAAAAAAAATAAAACAATTTATTAAAAAATACAACAGAAATAAAAAAAATCAAAATAAATTAAAAAAGTATATAAAATAAATATATAAGAATTAAATATTAAAACAAAGACAAAATGAATAAAAATAAATTAAAAAATAAAAAAAAAATAAAAATAAAATATTAAAAAATAAATAAAAGAAGAATAAAATATTAAAAGAAAAATATTAAAAATATATGTGTATATATACATATGTATATTTAAAAAAAGAAAAGAAAATTTCACATAATTTTTCCAATGTTTCGAACATGCACAGGACAAATAAATAGCACATACAAATATATTTTACACATCCATATACTGACATACATACATATGTATGTATGTATCTACGTACACATACTAGCATGTCCAACGAATCGAGCTCCACCCAAAAACTGGGTGCAATGACCAAATCAATAAACCTAATCAATACAAAAGGGTGATTTGAACGCAGACGAGCCAAGCCTATATAAAATTGTGTATATGTATATGTATGTATGCATACAAATGTATTGTTGTATGATTTTCCAATAAATTTGTTTTATTTTAACCATGACTTCAGCTGCTTTCATGCATTTACTTCGCTTACATAAAAAGAGCAGCTGCAAACAGGGTCTTACATTACTTGCTTTATAAACATACATACATACATACATATATACATATATAAGTAAACAAAAGTCAGTATCATCACAATTGATTCAAGTATAAATGTGCGTGTGTGTGTTGGTGTGCGCTTTTATTTAATTTGGCACGAGAGCGCGCAGCCGCCACATGTGGCCGGACGACCGACCGGCCGGCCGGCTGGCTAATGGACCAGTCTGGATTTGCCGCAGCGCCGCAAATGAAAAAGAACATTTGCATGCATATAAAGCAGAATAGTCGTAAAATTAAAATGTACATATGGAGCAGTAGTAAAAGTTATGCTTTAATTTCATATAATTCCCCCTTGTTCTTTATTATTTAGACTTATGTTTGTATGTTTATGGCAGCAGCAGATTCCAGTCAGCCATTTGACAAGCTGTTGCGATCACTTTCCTTCTTTTTGCTAAAAATAGCTAATTGTTTGCATACATAAATGTTTTTCAACTCTTGTGCTGATATAATCTGTACGCTTGTCGATATTTGGATATTTAATTAATAGAAATTCTTTGATGTTTTTGACGAAAGTCTGACAAAATTCTTATTTTTTAGCTTGTCGATCAGCAGGCAAAGAAAACAAGAGTCCGTAGTAATCTAAATAAGGAACGAATATCACACACCGCCCGATGGCGCCACAAGAGAGACAGCCAAAATTTCGAACGACTCGGTTTCTTAATTCTGTTATGGAGCGGTGATCTTGTTTTAGAAAGGGAAATCAAAGAGCGCTTGAATGCAGCATACAGGGACTGTGTTCCTTCGATGGTAACCATCAGAAATTGATTGGACGAGTTTCAATTTGGTCGCACATTAGTTTTGATGAGTCCGTATGCTTCGAAAACGGCTACCACAAAGAATAATATGACAAAATCCACGATCTAGTATTAGCAGACCGAAGATTGGATTTATGTGGGGCAGCTGAGACAGGGAATTAAGAGACACTTGGAATCTCAAATTGGCCAAACCGCGAAAAGGAAAAACGACTGGCGCGCTGTTGTAAACTCGGCTATAACCGCGTAAACAGTGTCTACGCCAACAAAGATGAAAAAAGAAGCTGAAACAGTAGGAATTTCAAGTGGCAATTAGGTGCCAGTCCTGCATGAAATATGAGAACATGAAAAAACAGTCGGGAGCGATGGATGCCGTGGTTGATCAATCGGGACAACAAGCGTAACTACGAGTCCATTTCATAGCAATATCTAACAATTAGAAGGAGTTTTTGCATCGTTTAGGGACGGTTGACAAAACATGAATCTACTGGTAAAGACCATACTCCAAGGAACAGTCGAAATAGTGGGCACGGTGAGCCTGTCCTTAAGAAAGCAAAGACTTTTCCAACGACCGATGTGATGGCCACCGTTTTAAGAGATTCAAAAGGTAAGATCTATGTACATAAACTGCTTGAAGAACGACCAATCGATCGCACTGCGCACCGAATAATTGGTATGACTTGGAAACCTCCGTCGTCATCACGATCAAATGGGTCGAATGAAGCTACAAACTACTGCCAAATGCTTCAAGTTTAACACTATACGATCTTATTCAGTTTATACACTTGAAAAAGTCACTCGCAAAACAAAAATTTTATACAAATGAAGAGATCTAATTTACAGACGTCCATAAAACGTATTTTTCAGACATTTTAAGAATTTAGACGGTCAATGAATAAAGCTAGGAGTTGACTATATGAAGATATACACAAGTAGACATTTTTTGAAAATTTTCGTTTTCGCTTTGTATATCCTTTAAACCTGTAAATATTGCAATATACCATATATACAAATGCTATAATATTATGGGTATCTAAACTTCAGTCAAGACTTTGTTTAACTTAGCCGATATTTTGGGAACACAGACGTCTGCGCGTTTCCCTCGTAAACATAAAACAATCAAAAAGCAATATTTTAAACAGACATCTTGAATATAAACATTTCTCAACATAATACGCGCATATTTTGTATAAATATACACGAAAAACACCTGTAAACAGCTCCATGATCACATGAATCACGGCGAAAAACAAAAACAAATAACAACCGCAAGAATTCCAAAATAACGTCAGCATGTGGAGAAAACAAATGAATAGAACACATTGTTGCAATAATCAAAAGCAAAATATTTTGAAAACTGTAATTGTTCAATGCCAAGTACACTGGTGGTTAAGGACTACAAGGGTTTGAAAAACTTAAAAGAGTTTTGTATGGTACTGTGGTTAAAACAAACTCAAATTGGCAAAAAATTAAAAAAAAATAAGTAATTTCGAAAAAATTATGAAAGATTAAAATAATAATAACATGGAAAATTAAAAACAAAAATAATAGAAAAGTTAAAGAAAATAACAAAAATTAATAGAAAATTTGAAAAATTAAAAAAAAAATTAATAGAAAACCTTAAAAAAACTTAATAGAAAAATTACAGAGAAATTAAAAAAAAATAAAACAAAATTATATAAAAAAATAATAAAAAAAAATAATAGAAAAAATAATAATAGATTAATTAAAAGAATTTAAAAAATCATGAAAAAATAAAAATAATCACACTTAATGTCAAATTGGGAAAAAATTAAAAGAGTAAGAGTAAGTAATTTCGAAGAAACTTATGAAAACTTAATAAGAAATAGAAAAATTAAAAAAATTATAAAAGACAAATTAAAGAAAAAAATTATAGAAAAATTAAAAAAAAAATAAGAAAAATTATAAAAAAAAATTAAAAGAATTAAAACAAAAACTATGTTTAAAAAATTTTTTTACTTAAATTATTATTTTTTTTTAATATTGCTAATGTTTTTATAATTTATATACAAGTTTTTCTATAATTGTTTTTAATTTTTCTATAAGTTTTTTTATTACAAAAAAAATCTTTAATTCATTAAAAAAAAAAAATTAATATTTAGTTTTTAACTTAAAATTATATACATATGATTTTTTAAATTTTTCTATTGTATCTCTTTTTTATAATTTTAGTAAAATTTTTTTATTATTTGTTTTTTTTTTTAATTATTTCACAAATCATTACTTCTTTGATTTAAAAAAAATTTACGAAGAACAACCAGAGGCTGTTGCAACAGGGTCAAAACCTCACTACCTTTTCCAACTACCCTTGTCCCAAATACAAGTTTCACCTTTCAAAGTATTTACTCCATATTCTTTTGGCATAATTAACCGAATGCCGCTTGCCAATGATTCGCACCTTAAATAACTAAGTAGTAGTGTATCTAATGCCGAATATGGTTTTTGCGGTTGCTCAGTAACTAAATATGACTTCGAAATGAATATCTTATGTTAGCGCGACAAATAAAACAACAACAAGCTAGAGCTATGAAATCAGAGATGTTTTCAACACGAACATCTCTAGAAGCGCCGACTAACAAAAAAGGTAAACGATTAGGTAAGCGCTGGCCACAATTCTATTATAATAGAATATTGGCAATGAATTGAAAGAGTAAACAGTCACATGGAGCATGAATAGCACAATACCCGAGCATATACAAAACATAATAGACAATTTGTTTTTTTTTTATTTACAAAAAAAGATATTGGAATTGAATTTATGTTGGAAAAAAATTAATCATTGCGTACAGTTCGAAGTAATGATGGGTAATTACATTCTACGTAAATAAAATATAATATAAATAAGATATCTAAATATATAATCGTCGGAACTAATGTACATACTATATGTACAAACTAGAATATTTATGATTTTGTAAAGTTGTATATATGTATGTATGTATGTATATATTTTTTTAGCCCAAAGTTTTCTTGTTTATTGTGCTTAGGTTTGAATAAGTAATTTAGGCATCAACGGTGCTTCAACTACAATCTGTAGATGTTTCAGGGTCACTATAAGAAAGATCAATTCGGCACAAAAAACTGAAATCCGTATTTATATTTAGTAAAAGGCATTTTGTCAGCGTTCCAAGAATATTTCCAGTATCCATATATTCATTTTGGATATTTTAACTCTCTAAACAGCAAAATGTTTCACTTTTCTTTCCATTATGGAATCAGAACAACTCTTGCTATAAAGAGCTAAAATCTTTCCCAAATAAATTAGCAAACTTCGTTCGGGATGCTACGACGATCTGCCAAGATATATAATTAATTTAGATTAACTCGTATCGATAGTGTGCTAGAATACAAAAAATTAAGTACGTAATCTCAAAAATTCTAAGAAAAGATTCGGCGAACAGAGGTGATCGAGTGACTGATGCCCAGAGCATACTAAAATTATGGAAGGAACACTTCTCAAGCCCGCTGAATGGCAATGAAAGAAGATAGGGAACCCGATTCCCCAATCGATGACGATGGAGCGGACGTTCCGTTGCCCGATCATGAAGAAGTTCCAAGTTCCCGTCTGAAGCACAACAAAGCGGAGCCGTTCGATACCAAACGAGGTTTCAGACAAAGCGACTCCCTATCGTGCGACTTCTTCAATCTGCTGCTAGAGAAAATAATTTGAGCTGCAGAACTTAATCGAGCAGGTACAATCTTTTATAAGAGTGTACAGCTGCTGACGTATGCCGATGATATTGACATCATAGGCCTCAACACCCGCACCGTTAGTTTTGCTTTCTCCAGACTAGATAAGGAAGCGTAGCGTTGTAAACGAGGAGAAGACAAAAAATCTCCTGTCATCAAACAAACAGTCGTCGCAAACGCCACTTCGCCCCAACGTCACTTTTAACAGTCATAACTTCGAAGTCATAGATAATATTATCTATGTATGTATCTTGGAACCAGCTTTAACACCAACAACAATGTATGGCCCTTTGTCCATTGGAAACGCGAATACCATCGACAATTTTACAGAAACAGTGCTTGAAAATCGTCGTGTTGACATCAGAGAGATAATAGATAATCTCAATATTTTCTCATGGAGAAGAAGACTTGAACCTTAAGACGCAGGAAAAGTACGTTGCTTATATTAAATGTCGCAAAAGAGTTGCTTGTTCAGATTATGTTCATATACTGTAAATATGTATATATTGCATATAAAATTGTTTCAGTTGACTGCATACATACAATAGTAGCATGAGATACATATTTAAATTAATTCTAAAACTTTTTGTTTTGCGATAAAAAAGTACTTAACAACAGCTGTATTGTTTCTAATATGTATGTATGTAAATAGTGAGTGACGGCATTGAAAATCGTATAAAAATACAATTGAAATTGAAATTAGAACTAAAATTCCATTATTTTATACACACAAAGTATGTTCGTCTGCTAAATAAAACAACAAAGTCACTTCATCATCCACTAAATGAACGATAGAAACCGAAGCGCACTTGTAAATAACAAAAACAAAAATAAAACCATTCATTTGAACACCCACAAAACGGCATCAATTTCAACACACACGACATAGAGAGGAGATCTGAAACTAATATACATAAGTATGTATGTATGTATGAGCGTGTGTCAGCCGCCAGATCGCGAAATTCTACCGCGTTTTGTCACCATATCACCGAAAACAACAGCACATCAATACACTCACACGCCATCAAGTGACTTCAAAATACAAAAGGGAAAAGAAACTATGCAAAACAGCAAAATTTCAACAGTTTGAAAACTGTAAACTTAACATAAAAATAAAACAAAAAAAATATAAAAAAGAATTAAAAAAAAATATACATAAAACAAAAGAGATTTCCATAAGAACACACACCAACAGCAACAACTACCGACCAACTGTGTAAATAAAATGCTAAGGCGCGATTATCATACGCTGCGTATGAGTAACAAATAGTTGGGGTGGCCCTACATTGTTGAACTGGCACAGCAGGCAAATACAAAAACAAACAAACATGAAGGCAGTCACATTTTAGCTAACTGAAATATGTATGTGTGTACGTTATATACATTTGATGAAAAAACTGCCAGTGTTGACAGTATCACCACCTAATTGTCTGGTGTCGCTGGTATCAGCTCAGCTGCTCGGCTGCTAACTGCTGGTATGACAAAGCTAAAATGCAAAATATTTAGTAATTCAATGGGAGAACGCTGTGAAATGCCAAATTGTATAGCATCTAACAGATGTGCAATTGTAAAAATAAAAATATACATCACAGGGTGGTCCAAAAATTTGATTTTAATTTTTTAATGCAATATTTAAACAAAAATGGTTTTGATTTTCACAAATTATACAAATAAAAACACACTTTACAGGGTGATTCAAAAATTACATTTTTTTTATTGAAACAATATTTATACAAAAATAGTTTTGATTTTCAAAAATTATACAGATTTTTTTACAAATAAAGAGTTTTTAAAATTTTTTAAATTTTATTAATTTTCATCACTACTACGATATCTAAAATTTTTGACATATGTAATTAATCTCTAAAACACATTGATATTATTTAAAACTATTTATTGCCATAAAAATGTATGTAGGATTATTGGAAAGAGGTTAGGAAAGTATTAAGCCTTCACAAAAACCTAACACAATGTTGCAATAATCAAGAGTAAAAAATTTAGGAAAAAATTTAGAAGAAAAATTGGAAGAAAATTCAACAAATAAGTAATTTTGAAAAAAATTAAGAAGATTTAAAAAATTAATTAGAAGTTAATAGAAAAAAAGGTTAATAAAAAAATATAATAGAAAATTAAAAAAAGATGATAGAAAATTCAAAAAATTATAAAAAATAAAAAAAAATATAAAAAATTAAAAAAAAAAATATAAAAAATTAAAAAAAAATATAAAAAATTAAAAAAAATATAAAAAATTAAAAAAAAAATAAAAAAAATTAAAAAAAAATATAATAGAAAATTAAAAAAAAAATTTAATTTAAAAAAATTATTGAAAAAATTAAGAAATTAAAAATATTTCTTTTATTATTTTTTGTTTTATGGACTATTTTTTTTTTGTATATATGTATATAAACCACATAAAAAACTAAAAAAAAAAAAATATAGAAAAATTTCAAAAATTAAAAATAATTAATAAATTGAAATATCTATTGGACCGGATTTTATTTATCTAAAGTATATTAGTAAAATTAAGAATTAGATACTTAAAGGATTATATTTCATTTCTTTTAATAAAAAAACACGTAACTAAAATAAAAATTTAGTTTGTTTTTTTTTTTGTTTATTTTATTTATTTTTGCTGCGAAGCTGTCTTATAGCTTCGAATCACCTTCCAACGAAATTTTATTTTATCAAATTTATGCTCATATCTATGAATGTGTGAGTGTTATGAACTACATAGTAAAATCCCCAACTAATTGTAGCAAAATTCCATTACAAATTCGCAGCGCACAGCGCTAAAATGGAGAAGCAACGATTGCACTGCAACAATAAGAAAAGCAAATAAACAAACGGGGGAAAAATCACCCACGAACTGTCTGAGATAAAAATTACTGCTAATCTTAAAGCGAAAATGAGTTCATGTGTAAATTAAAACAATACTAGCAAAACAAATAATGCAAAAAAAACAACAACAAAAAATCGGCGAGACGAAGCAAATGGAACTAAAAACGATTGCAGCAAGAAGAAATCCAGCGAGTAAGCAATTCCAAGCGCAATAAGAAATGCTGCATGCGAAAACGTGAAACAATTAAACAAAAAATAAAACAAAATTTAGTAAAATAAAGCAAGTAAGGAAGGATAACGTACGGATATAACCGAACATTTCATACTCTTGCAATTTGCAGGGATTGAAGCAGGGGTAATGCTTTCAGGTACATAAGACTTGTTAGTTATATGAAATTTGTGCATTCCAAGCAATTCGAAGTTGTTAAGAAAACACGCTCTCTCAATTTTAATAAGACAACTCACATATTGGCCGATATATTCGGCATAAAGTCACCCGGAGGTTCGAAAATCTTTATATTAGGTATATGGAGGCTAAGGGAAGAATTGACCCTATTGAACCCATTTGAAGAAGTGATCAGGAAAGGATTCTAACCGAATTTCAATTATATATGTATCTCACACATTGATATTTTTGGTAAAAAGTCAAGTCAAAGGCTCTGGGGTCCACATATTCGGTAATTGAACACACAGACAGTGACCGGGATTTCAACTTGTTTCTTTATCATGATTATTTATACATACATATACAATATATAACCCTATATCAATCTCGCTTAGTTTTAGGTGATACGTACAACCGTTAAGTCGACAAAACTATTATACTCTATAGCAGCATGTTACAAGAGGAAAAAAAAAGGTTATATGAAAAAAGCCCGAGGCAAAATGCACATAAAAAGTTAAAAGCATAGTTAAAGCAACGGTACTGTTGAGTAGTTGCAAAAAAAATTAAATAAAGTAAAAATACATATGGTATGTACATATGTATGTATGTATGTATCTCGATGTGCAAACGTTCGAGTAATAAAATAACACTTAGAAAGTTGGTCACGCATAATTGCAAGTGACGCTGCAATGATAACAAAAACAAAAGCACCGGCGCTGCGCTTAGTTTGCGATATAAAGCAATAAAAATATGTATTCACAAATATTATAATATGCACAACCATACATATGTACATTTGTACATGGTAATACTTTTGTGGAAGGGGCTAAGTTTTACCGGAAAGAAACTTTTTTAATCATATTGAATATAAATTCAAAAATATACTACATATAATTATTAATTAATGTATCCGTCGAATATATGTATGTACATACGTACAGTGGCAACACTAAAACTACTTGAAAAATTAATTCTTTCATTTCTGCGCGAATTATGTATTATTGATAATAACAAAAAATTAAAAAATATAAAGTAAAAAAAATGAACAAAAACAAAGAAAATAAAAAATAAAATCCGACAGCATTCCCTTCAAAAGCAAAATTTGATTAAAATTATATACATATAAATATGTATTTAAGCACTTTTAGCAGTGACCTTATCCCATGACAAATCACAGTACTTATTTCAAATTCCATAATTCAAAAAATAATTTAAAAAAGACATGAACGAAATTCTAATCGCCTATTAAATATTTTTTAAATTTCCTTTGACTAATTCGTTACCGCCTAATAAATTTACTTTAATCATCAACACTTATTTATTGCCACACAAAATCAACAAATAAATTTCAAAAAAGAAACACCTGTGTAGCTAACTAAAAAAAACTGCCGTTCTTATTGTTGTTTTTGGAATAACAAATATAATTTACCAATGCGACTATGATATGACGAATGTGCGAAGCGAGAGGTGCCAGTAAAGTAAAAATTTTGGAATTTGTTCTTGTTAGAATCTGCTACGTTATGCGCACGCTCACACCGTAGTTAAGAGAAGCATTGTGCGGATGAAAGCACAACGACCGTGTGGCCTAATGGATAAGGCGTCGGACTTCGGATCCGAAGATTGCAGGTTCGAGTCCTGTCACGGTCGACAAGAAAATTTTTTTATTTATTTTATTTTTTACTTTTATTTTTTTTTTTATTTATTTTTTTTTTTTTCTAATTTATTTTTTCTTATTTATTTTTTTCTAATTTTTTTTTTCTAATTTAATTTTTTTTTCTAATTTAATTTTTTTTTCTAATTTAATTTTTTTTTCTAATTTAATTTTTTTTTCTAATTTAATTTTTTTTTTTTAATTTTTTTTTTTTATTTATTTATTTCATTTTAGTTATAACTTTTTTGTAATTTAATTTTTTTTTCTAATTTATTTTTAAAAGTTTTTATTTTTTAATATAGTTTTCTTATTATTTTATTTTTTATTTACTTATTTTATGTTTTTTATTTCTTTCTTTTACTTTTTTATTTATTCCTTTATTTTTTTATTTAATTTCATTTTATTTTTTTTATTTATTTTTTTTTTATTTTTTTTTTTTTCTAATTTATATTTTTTTTCTTGTTTATATTTTTTATTTATTTTTTTTATTTTTTACTTTTTTCTAATTTATTTATTATTTTCGTTTATTTTTATTTATTTATTTTAAATATTTTTTACATTTTTTATTAATTTATTTTCTTTATTTTTGATTTTATTTTTGTATTTAATTTTCATGTTATAATATTTTTTTATATTTTTGATTTAATTTAAATTTAATTTTTTATTAATAAATTTATTTTATTTTATTTTTCATATTTTTTAATTCTACTTTATTATTATTATTTTTATTTATTTATATTAAATTATTTTTTAAATTTTTTATTAATTTATTTTATTATTAATTTTTTTATTTAATTTTTAAATTTTTTTATTTATTTTTATTATATTTTTTTATTCTTTTTTTCCTTTTATTTTTATTTTTTTTTATTCATATTTTATCTTTATATTTTTTTATTTATATTATATTTTTATTATATTTTTTTTTATCATATTCATATTTTTTAGTTTATATAAACGTTGCCACCATAAAAATATTTTATATTGTACCCAAAAATATTTGTTTCTATTATATCAATAATTCGCGTTTATAAGAAAAATAATATTTTTCTATTACATTTTCTAAAATTTTTGCGTTTTTCAAAAATAATTCTTATTTCATAAATTAGTTTCTCAATATGTTAAGTGCATATTTTTTGATAATAAATAATATTTAATTCTGTGGTTTTTAATTTTTAATATTATCTGTGTTTCTATTCCTGTTTATGCTGGAATTATCATTACATAAATTTATATATTTGTTAATTCCATAAATTTTACCAAATCAACAATATGGATTCATTGCTGCATTATCTCTTATCTGCGCAGCTTCTAAGCACTGATAAAAAGTAAAAAGGGCTTTAGAATATTGCACAGTGACCGTGTGGCCTAATGGATAAGGCGTCGGACTTCGGATCCGAAGATTGCAGGTTCGAGTCCTGTCACGGTCGTAGCTGAAAAGTTTCACTTCTTTTTTGCATTTTATTTTCATTGCAATGAATTTAAATTAAAAATCTGTATCATACTGAAAACACTTATGAATTTTAGAAAGTAATATATTTGAAGTAACAACTGAGCTTAGAAAATGTGTGCGACAAAATTTCTTATATCGGTGTATAAAAATTTATTAATTTTGACATGAAGTTGGTAACACATGTTTTGAAACTGCTAAAACTATATTCAATAAATACTTGTTTTAAATCGACTCACACTAAAAAGTCGCATCATAAGTTTGCTTGATAGTATTCCTTGAAATAGCCACATTTGGGGCTAAGAAAATCCATCGGATATCCAAGAAACAACACTGCGTTTCCAAAAAGTCATTGTTTGACCCAGGTTTGCGTCAATACCACCGTCGGGTATTTTTTCAAACTAAATTAAATAACCAAATATATAATCAATAGTTGGTACAAGAGCGAACATTCGAGACTAGAAATCTTCTCAATCTATACAAAATTGGGTATATACTCAATATTTTTAAAATACTGGAAGCTCTCTTTTTAAACACGATCCCGACGATTTGTCAAGTTCTATTGGATAGACCTGCCTGAAATTTTTATAGAGTTTTTATAGGCTTATATATGTCGGGAACTAGCCACATCCCCAAATTTAAATTTCTACTATTTAAAAAAAAACTCGAAACTGACAAAACAGTAATACAAAAATAATTTTTTTTTCAGGGAGTCACCATTGCTGTCATGTTATTTTTGACTGACGAATGGAAGGGCTTAGCGCTTTTTACGTCGAGATATTAAATTGAAAGCGTATAAACCACTTGTGCAAAAACTGAAGCCGCTCCACCTTCCCCCGCGACATTGCTTCACTCTGTGTGCTCTTGAAATGTTCCAAGAATCACCAACGTTTTCAAGCCACATTTTATTCAGCTATGAGGCCCATTTCTGACTCAATGGGTTTGTAAACAAGCAAAATTTGCGCATTGGGGAGGAAGAGCAACCTGAAGAGATTCCAGAGCTGGCTTTTCACCCAGAAAAATCAACGGTTTGGTATGATTTGTGGGTCGGTGGAATCATCCGTCCATATTTCTTGACGCCGATGAGAACGGAACTGTCCATGGCGACCGTTATCGCGCCATGGTAAGCGACTATTTGACGCCTGAAATTAAAGCAACTGATCTCGGCGATTTGCAATTTCTGGTGCCACTTATCACACACACCAACAATCAACGAATTTATTGAGAGAAAACTTAGGCGAGCAGATAATTTCACGTTGTGGGTCGGGCGATTGACCACCAAGATTGTGTGACACCGTTAGACGTTTTCCTGTGGGGTATGTAAAATCTATACAGACAATTCCGCTTCGATTGAGGCCTTGGAGCAAAACATCAAGCGTGCCATTCGCCAATTATCAGTCGAAATGCTCGAACGAGTCATCGAAACGGATTTACATCAGAGGCGTGGTCGCGGCCAACATTTGAAAGAGATAATCTTAAAAAAATAAATGCCAAAGAATGTTCTTTCGAATGATAATAAAAATTCCACATTAAATTTGAAGTTTCTGTGTTTTTTCTTTGAAAAAGTAAGGAACTTCGAAATGGATGACCCTATACTAGATAAAAATAAAAATGGGTTATTTGAATTTTTCACAAAAATTTTGAGGTTATATGAAAAAAAGTATATGACAAAGAGTTATAACGCTTTTCCTTACTAATCAGTGGAGCACCTTTTTTTAGTCGGACCTCCGTGATACAATCGAAAATTATTATTTTTTTCTTCAAAAATGTAACTGTGTATTCTAAAAATACATTGGTGTACTACTTAATAATAATAAAATAATTGTCAGCATTGGAAATTATCATTAGCAAGTATTAAGGTCATAAATTATAATAAAAATTGCTGTTATGCTCTTAATTTGTGAAATTTATGAAATTAAGTTCCAAGCAGTTTAACAAGCAAAATGTAAAAATATAGGTTTAAAATCATAATAAATATTATTTATGCGCACACGAGCATTTCCTACAAACGCAAATACTTATCTTTGCATTATCTTTGTTTGTGTGTCGCTATGTGGCACCTATGAGCGACTTTATATGATTTCGCTTTAAAGCCGAGCTTCAGCCAAGCGCGCTCCACCAGGTCTCCCTAAATTGAGAGCAGCACTAATGCGAGCGCCGAGCGCTCGCTTTGTAGTGGGGGTTCGGTGTAGTTTTAACAAATTACCAGAAACAACAATAACAACAACAAGCCGTAGGGAACAACTGCAAAAACGTGGTAACTTAAACTAAGCCATGGCAAAGCGAAAACATAATAACAGTGCTTGATTGTTATTTACCGCTAATTTGAGCTCAAGACAACTCGTCGCTCCGCAAAGGTAAAGGCAAAAGCCTAGCTTCAAATCGAGCGCGGGTATATGCCATGCACACAAGGTACTACAATAAAAAGTGCACAATGCAAACGCGAAAAGCGTAAGAAATTTCCCAGGCATAATAATAATGATTGTAAATATACATATGTACATATATGTAAGATATGTATGTACAAGAGCAGGTATTAGCCATTTTCTTACTACCGTGTATTTATGTATGTATGTTAGCGTTTACAGGTGGTTGAGTACGACAGTGGCGGGCGAAAATATAGAACCATCTCAAAATTTATTCGTCTTAAATAAGGAATAGAAATCATGGATCTAAGTGGAGGAAAGACTTAAGCTTAAACATTTACATATGTACAAATCGTTATACTTTATTACTGAAGTTCACGTTCTGTAAGGAGTGTGAAGACTGCATAGCAGCCGTAGCAGAGAGTATACAAGAAGACCGTGGAGAGTCGATTCAGCGCCGTTCCCAGCAACTTGGACTGGCGTATGGAATGACTTGACGCGTTTAGGGTCGAGCAGATACAATCTTCTATAAGAGTGTACAGCTGCTGGAGTAGGCCGATATTGATAGCATTGGCCTTAACACCGCCGCCGTTAGTTCTGCTAGTGAACGAGGGCAGGACGAAATATCTACTTTCATAAAAAAACAGTCTGTCGCACTCGAAGGCGTAGATAGTTTTGTTTATCTTGGAACCAGTATTAACAACAACAACAACAACAACGTCAGCATCGAAATTCCACGTAGAATAACTCTTGCTAACAGGGTCTACTTCGGACTGAGTAGGCAATTGAGAAGTAAAGTCCTCTCTCGACGAACAAAGACCAAACTCTATAAGTCACTCATTATTTCCGTCCTGCTATATGGTGCAAAAGCATGGACGATGGCAACATCTGATGAGTCAACGTTACGAGTTTTCGAGAGAAAGGTTCTGCGGAAGATTTATGGTCTTTTGCGTATTGGCGAGTATAGCATTCGATTGAACGATGTGCTGTATGAGATATACGAGGACATTCAATTAAAAGACAGCGGCTACGCTGGAGAGGTCATGTCGTCGAATGGACGAAAAGATTCCAGCTCTGAAAGTATTCGACGCAGTACCCGCGTATGGAAGCAGAGGAAGAGGAAGACCTCCGCTCCGTTGGAAAGACCAAGTGGAGAAGGATCTGGCTACCAATCTCCAATTGGTGCCAAACCGCGAAAAGGAAGGACTGGAGCGCTGTTGTAAACTCGGCTATAAGCGGTGTCAAAGAAGAAGAAAAAAAAGCTATGCATTAGTAGTGTACGCCTGGATTTTACCGGTAAAGTCGAGGATTCCTAATTTCGAAGACTTTTTCGTCTACTCTGAGAGTAAAAATTTTCGCTGTGTCTTCGTCTGAAACCTAGTACCTCCACAGTGGTATTATCCATCTCTAAACTATAATGACCACGAAGTCTATTTATGTACATAGATGAAATCCAATTTTCTAGCAATGCCAACAGCTACCATTAACATTACCATCACTGTACTGCTTGCAGAGTCAGCGCAAACTTATAGTGACTTAAGAAATTAGGCTAAAGGTTTAGAAAGAGAACTTTCAAGTGGGAAAAACAAAAACACAAGAAGCATACGGGAACAAATTAGCTTGCCCGCCCCATTTGGTGTTGTGTCTTTGCCTTCATTAAACACAAAAACAGCGGCTAACTGAAGCCGAATGGGTAGCAGTGGCCGACTAAGTTGCAAGCGGGGCAGAAACGAGCTGTCAGCAACGGTTGTCATCATTTCACTGATGGTTGACTGATGTAAATATATATGTACATATACATACATGCATGTTTGTATGACAGTTTGACCCAGCGCGAAATTGCGCCGTAAGCGCGGCGGGTTTAATTAAAATTTAAGCAGCGAGTCATCATTCCTATTAGTTTTTGGCTAAGCAGCAGTTTAGTTGCCAATTTGTTTATTTTTAGTTTTCTTGCGTGTGTGTCTCTGGCAACCCATTTCTCGTTGCGTGTAAATAATGATGCCTCCAGGGGTGCTCAAAGCTATGCAGGTGTGTTTCTTCAACTTGGCTGCGCTGGCGTGCATCACTGCGTCGTTGCGTCAGGTGCTCAATCTTCTGCAGATTACACGCAACTACTTTTTTCTTGGGTTTGATTTACTGTTAGCAGTCAAATGACGCGCTTCGTGGTGGGTTCGCCGAACAGCTTGTGTGAATTCTTATTTAAAATTTTCTTTAAGTTAAATACGCAGCTATTTCGGAATAATTAAAGCAAAAGATAAGGAAAACAAGAAGAAAGATAACGGAGAAGAAAGCTACAACAGTGTATGCGTGGAATCGGTGGTCGCATTCAATTGGTAAAAACAATAGGCATATTACTCACAGCTTCGGTGGTTGAGGCATTGACTTCTACGTCGCTTCGTGCTGATTTTAAACGCACAATTAATTATTATTTTAATACCACTGTGTGTTTGAAAAAATAAAATAAAAAATAGAAAAGGTGAAACATCGAAGAATAGCAAAATTCGAACACCGTGTCGGTTCAAACTTAGAAAAAGCCGCGTTTAACGGGTTTTCTTTTGTTTTTGTCGCAGCATTTATTTTTAAAATTAATAGTTTTTCGGTACTTATTTTTCTTTTCTTTTAACTGATTTCGCTTTTACAAAAAATTCACGAATTTGTATGGGGTTTCTAATAATTATTTAAAATTATGACTTCAGACATTTTTGCTTTACAAAAGATTAATTATAGTTTGCATAATAATGGCACAGAAAGCTATATTGTGTTATCCAGGTCACAAACTTTAATTTTAGTTTTTATTTGACATACATATACATACATACATATATGTATTAGTGAACTTGTAGAGAAGAGCAAAATTAACTCTAAACCATTTAAAAGTATTCATGATCGAACTAGTTTATTTTGACACAATACTGCATCACACCTAACCAAAAAAAAAAGTTAATTAATTAAGCATATTTCCTCTGTACACTCACAATATCTTTCTACCCGAAATCACTCGACTTTCATAAGGTGCCTCAAGTGCTTCGAAAATCACATATATCCTCTGATGCCAACACGATGATTTTCAAGCATTGTTTTTTTTTTTCACTTTTTCGATGTTATCGCCATAAACAGAGCTGGTTGGAGGACTCACATGAGGCAAGTTTTCGATTAAGGAATAAACTTTCATCGGTTCGAATAGCGCAGTCAAATTTTATCAAATTTCTGTGTGTCAACTGTTTATTGATGTGCGGTTTTATTCTCAATTTTCTCAGCACAAATGAAAACAGTCATGATATCAATATATCAGTCAATAAATTGCATTCTATTAGGCTTATCTTGTATTCTCTCACTATTGATTTCCTATAACTGCCTTACTATTGTAATATTGACTAAAATTTTATTCAATAAAACTACTTAAGCAATAAGACTCAATCATTGCATAAGGAAATGCAGCAATTTATTGCTTCTGATCGCCCTGTATTTGTTAAATAACAAATAAAACTACAGCAATTAAATGATAACGAGCTAAACAAACAACAGCAAGTGCGCTAAGCAAGTAAATCAATTTATTTTATGGCTATCCATTTGATGTTTGATAATTATAGACAATGAGATTATGAGTTAAGTGTTGGAATTTATTTACTTTTAAGCACATGACTCACCCTACTTTATTTACTTGCATCATATGATAAGAATGATTCATCGTTTAGAAGAAAAAATAATAATTAAACAGAAAAAATAATATTTAAACAAAAAAATTACAATTAAACAAAAAAAAACAATAAAACGCAAACACAAAAGCCTGTATGACTAAACAACAGGTGTTTCCTCAAACTTCAATGTTATGTATGTATGTACATGTTCATGTATTTTATTAGACTCGAGCGAATGATATTCTAAAACGTATTTTGTGCTTAACATTATATAACGACAATCGCGTTAGTATAGTTATTGCATTATCTCTTATTCATGCCATTTATATACAAATTATCTACAAGGTTTTCTAACGAGAGAGTCTTTAAAAAAATTGTTATTAGATTGTGATTTTTAAGTCTCCAAAATTCAATTATTAACTCCTGGGACCAAGTCTGAATATTTAAAAGGACAGTACTCACAAAAAGCTAAAACAGTCTTAAAAATTAATTATTAATTATTCATTACTAGTTACAATTATGCTCAGTGTTTCAAGAAAAAAAAAATATGTCGAAAGAACAAAAAGACTACAGCTAAAAAAATTAATGCCACTACAGACGTAAACCAACCGCGCACCCAAAACAGAAGCATATGGTATATTGTGGTCAACTTGGAATATGTGTACTATTAAAAATTCCAGGAAAATTAAAATTTATGACTTTAACAAACAATATGGTGGTGAAAAAAAAATATGTTCGAGCATTTTCGGTTTCTTTTTTATTTTGCTGTTAACTTTGAAGGGAAACTAAAATGGTTTTTAATGTTTTTTGTATGTTTACATTTGACTCACAGTGTATAAATAAAGCGTGTAATGCGTTATAAATTTTAGCCGATGACGTCAATAAACGAGTAAGTACGCGTAACAATTCGCGAAATAAGAGCAAAAACTTGGGAAAATATACAATTGTAGTAATTTTAGAAAGATAAAATTATAGGAAATACACAATTATGTAAAAAGTGGTATAAATTTGCAGTTCAATAAAGAATAAAAATTTACAAAGTGTTCAGGAAAACTTAAAAGAAATAGTAAAATAAACAAAAATATAGGAAAAGTCAAATTAAGCTAAAAAAGTATATTTATGAAGCTCGAAATGGGTAAACACGTAATTAGGAAAACTCAAAATAAACACATTAAAAGGTAAATAATACGTTAAGAGTTTTTAACAAATAGGGTAGAACAAAGTTCGAGCCGAATTTGTAAGAAAGCGTCTAAAGTTGTAGAGGATCCAGGAAGGCAATAAAAAAATATGCAATAATAAAATAAATAGTTGTTTACCGTGTAAACTTACCCTTATGTTATCGATAGTAAATAAAAAATCGACAATGAAATAACTGTTATATGTATGTATTTTTGTAAATTTTGTAAACACAGCGATTTTCATAGAATTCATACAATAAAGAAAATGTGCAGCGAAAACTAATAATGACTTCACCAAAAAGCAAAAAACGGCCGGGGAAGAAAGTTAGAAGTAGAATAATGGTATGATGGCATGCGGGCAATATCAAATAAAACAATACATCATTACAACGATTGTGATGAATGAAATTGTGCACACAGACATGCCTTCGTGAGCATTATGGATTGCAGCAGAAATCCTCTATGGCGGCACTCAGTCACACAAATGGGAGCTGAGTGGAGCCGCCAACAGTGTCAGACAGCCCGAAAGACTATTATGTGGTATAAAGCAAAGTGCACAAATATTTACAAGCGGAAAGATATACATATGCATGCATAGGCGAATATAGAAATATGTAGATATATTTGTATATAAAAAGTGTAGATATATAATGCAAGCGCAATTACGCTGTAAGCAGATCTGCACAGCAGTCATTTGAAGGCACACAAATGCATATACACATGTTCGTGTGTATGTATGTGTGTGTGCGGTTTGGTGAACTTAATCTTTGCGGAAGTTGTGAGTTCTCTAGCAGATGAGCGCAGCCGCCAAGTGTTATTTGCACTGATAGCGGCGTTTGTATGCTTAGTTGCAGTGTGGAACAAAACGTGGAATATGAAACGAAATATTTTATCTAAATATGCACACACAAACATATGTATGTATATAATGTATATTCGTGTAACTAAGTAAATGTTTAGACTTTGAAGCCTCAAAGCGCTAAAATTCGCGCTCATAAGCGTTTAAATCTTTATATTTCTGCTGTTTTTGTTGCAGCTCACCTCATTAAAACACATTTTTTATCCCACTTGAATACTTAATTATGTTGTTTTATTTTAAATCACATTTGGTTGGCTATAAATAAAGTCATCACCTCTGCAAGCGAGACATCCAGCGAACGACATACACACTTACAAAGACATGTGACAACTAATGAGTGTTAAAGCTGTTTCCGGTGAGGTGACTACATACCAAATATGTAGGAAGTCAAAGAAAAGATTTTTTAAATTTTTTTACATTTTCACGTATGGACTTATAGCATATGAGATAGTTTAAATGAAGTTTTGCAATCGAAAACAACGAAATAAATGTTAATGATGTATTGAGAGAAGAATTTGGTGTTCATAACTTAATTTGCATACGAGTGTTAGTGTTTATTTATGTTTCGTACCTAATATTCCCACGCTAGTTGGGTCCAAAATTGTAAATGACACAACATAAAAGAAACTAGAAAGTTAAAATTCAAACTTTTTGGGTAAAGAAACTTTTAAAAAGAGTGGAATGTGATTGTAAGCATACATTTTTTTTTTGCTTAGACTTTTCAAAGAAAATTATACAATTCCCAAATAATACTTACTAATTTCTCTCTGCGGTCAATAAAAATTATTAAAATTTATTTACTTACTTTAAAATGACAAAAACTTTCCCACACAAAGATTTTTAAATGTTCAAAAAAAGACGTTTTTTATTTTTTTCTTGCTATTTAATTAAATCAAATGCTTAAAATTAGCTTAAAATTATGCACACAAATGTTAATTTAAAACAAAACTCTACCAATCAACCACAATTAAACAAGCAATGCACCAAATTTGTTGTGGCAAGTGCAAATTGTACAGAAATGCAATTAAAACCAAACCAAAAGTGTTAATCAAATTACGTTCAAAATAGATACAATACCGAAAGTTGAGCAAAACGAATTGTTGTAAAAAAGGCGATGAGGAATTTTAAACTCAAGCATGAAATGAGTGCAACTCCGAAGACCTTGACGTGTACGCTTTTAGCTTTTGACTTTGCACACATGCGTAGCACATACATTTTCATAGACCACAAACATACATACATATAAATAACTAGTAGATACATATGCGCATACTGACTTTGAAACATTAACCGTTAATTTGCAGCTATCAATTAACAAGGGGCTATAGAGCAGAGCGCATAAAAGGGGTTGCCTAAGGCCAAATACACACTTATCGCTTGACGCCACACTAACAAAACTCAATTATCACTATGGCAACAGAACTATCAAATAGCTTGGCATATCTAAAACAAAAACAAAAACAAAACAGCACTTGACAAAAACATATCACATGCACAATGACAAACAACGAACTGTGAATGGAGTGCGTCATTTAAACCAGACCGATCGGTGAATCCGCATTTTTGCTACTGAAATTAACATTTTTTTTATTTTTTGTACAATTTTGCTTCGTTTTCATTGCTACTTTGTATTTTTTTTTTGTTTTCAAATGCTCTCATCATGCAATTTCATGGTATTTTGCATTTACCTTTGCGCATGCGCACAACACTTGCTTCTTTTTTTTGGTCTATACGAACTTGTCTGAACAATGTGCATAAGCAGTTATGATTGCTCGCTACATATGCATGCATGCATAACATGCTAAAATGCTATTTTAAATGCCAGTTAAATTGCATTTGTTTTTTGTTTTTGTTGGCATTTTCACAAAAACGTATTGTACCTTTGTTTTTTCATGAGTCATGAAACAGTGATTTTGCTTTCGGTAGTTCGATCTTATGAATAGCAGTTAATAAAAAGCACAGTGCTGCTAATTATATCTATATTCATATATTTTTGCAAAAATGTGTGTGTGAAACGCCGGAGAAAAATCAAGTTTCACTGATTTGACGATATTTATACATGCAATAAACAGTAATGAATGTTATTTTCTGAAACAGAATTTTTCCCAATATTGTTGTTTATAACGAATAGAAAAATTCCTTACATTTTTAGATTTTTAAAATTATTTATTATTTTACTAAATTATTAATTTTATTTTTTATATCAGTTTTTGAGATATCGATTTGAAATTTCGTATACATACTCTTCTCCCCAAACACATTGGTAAATTCATGGACCAGCTGATATCGGGCTACTCTAGCATATATGTAGCTGCTAGTAAGGTGAACGATTAAAAACAGGTTTATGTATGGAAACCTTTTTTTTGTCAAAATATCTTTAGGACATTTGGCGTGGACTTTTACACAAATCTACGGTATCTTCTCCGAAAAAATTTGCAGATCGGACCACTATGCCATTTATTCTGCTAAACTGTGAGAGTATTAAAAAAAGACACTAAAAATATGGGATATTTTACAAAGGATTTTATTTCAATTAAAATATTGGGCGCATAAGTAGGTACCCCAAATCCATTTGGTTTATATTCAGTGTAATCCAAAGTTTTTTAAATAAATGTGTATACTAAATACATTTATTACGATTATTATGATTTTTTTTTTCAAGCAGCTTTAAGTCTAAAGATTTTGTTTTTTCAAAAAATGTATTAATACATAATTCAAATTAAGCACTGATAAGCATGAGCAATCCAAAAATTCATCAAAAAATATTTATTTTTCAGTGAATAAGGCAGTTCAAAATTAAAAAATATGAAAAAAATAAAACACTTCACGATTACAAATACATATATGTATGTAAGTACCGATCTTTGATGAAGCTAAAAAATTATATGCCTTCATCTGAACCCACACACTTAAAAAAATACACTCCACAAGTCGTTGTTTGGATTTAACAAAGCCATACCATGCGTTGGCAAGCGCTTTTGTTATACGCTTGAACGAATTAAGTCCATCGATTTTTTTCAATATGGTTTTTGACGTCAACTTAAATAGGTCACTAACTTTTTGGTATTTTCGCACTAAAAAGTCATACGGGAAACAGCGTATGTTTGTATGTATGGCTATATCAGTTCAGTCTATCACTCTGCTATGCTATCTATCTAATGGGTGACCTTATGGTGACAATACATGCATATGGGTGCAAATTAATAGTTTGTTGTTGTAGCGATTCATATCATTAATAGTTCTTTACTATTGTCTCACGCAATCTACACAATTTTTGAGTAGGAAAAGCAGCACAAAATAGTTAAAATTATGGGTGCTGGCGTCTCGCAATCCACACCAAACACGAAACATAAACGTGTGTTATACGCATTTATGATGAATTCCGTTTTTTGGCAGAAAATTGGTTAAAAGTTGACGCTCGTAACCAGAAAAGTTGGTAAAGAGCAACTGCGAAAGCAGCGCATAAAAAACTTTTGAATACTTTTGATGACACAATTCTTAACGACATATTACATACCGACATACAGTACATATTGTAGGGAATTGTTCTATTCACCTTTGGTTGTTGCTTTATGCGGTTTTCTCTTTTTATACTCATTATATACATATATGTATGTGCATGTACTTTTATAAATCATTTTAAGTTACTTTTACAAATTCTTATCTAAATTTCTTTAAAAATATTAATTTGTGATATATTTTTCGTTGAATGTGTGAATCATAAATGAAAATTTAACACTAATTCGATTTTTTCAAGGAAATAGTACATCTGTCACAGTTTTTCATATATCTTTAAGTAAAGTAATTCGGTTCGAGACGTTTTCATAATTCTTAAAAAATTTCGAAATTATATATATCAAATTATATGTTTTGGATAAATTATGCCACAAAGATACTTCATTTTGAGACCGGAAATTTTCACTTCCACAATATACATACATACAAATAATATTAATGTCCGCTTACAAGGCCCTACCAAATTCATCACCGAAATTCCATCATAGGCATATGATAAGTAAATAAAATATTTTTTTAATGGCCACAAGAGGCGTTGGTCGACTGCTTGTCGATCACGAGATAAATCAAAGCAATGCTCAACTTCGCTATTATCATCAGAATACAGTCAAACATTTCATTTAAAATATTATAAATGGTTTTTACAGAAGATACGTACACTCGTAGAAATGTTTATAAAAAACAATAGCTGATATTCTTTACACTTTCCAAAGTATTCAACAATCTTATCAGCATATAAAAAAATTCCATATTGTCAAGCACTGTAAATTACCTTTTATATATTTTGCGACGTCTGCAAGTATTAACGCTGTATCCTACTTTTATTGTTAATAAAATATAGAAACTTTACACTTTGCTTATTTATTGAAAAATTAGATGCTTTTTCAAAATGGAATGAAATTGTGCTTTCGCTCCACTATTTTGTTTCTTTTTTTCTGTATTTTGTCGGTTTCACGTTTGTCGTTTACTTCTCCGTTTGCACAAATTTCTTGTCGTTGCTTTGCACTTTTTTCGCGCGTTAGCTTTTGTCACAAATTTCGTTAATACACTCTCACTCACTTTGACAATGCATCACACGGGCACACTCCTTTTTTCACCCGATTTTTATGATTTTCTACAACGACAGGACAAAAAAGCGACACAATCTATGAAAGCAAATAAATTGCGTAAAATATTTTGAGAATTAATTAGCACTTTTCTTTTTACTGTTTACATGTAAATTCGACACTTTATTATAACTGCATGGGAATAGAAAAACACAACCGACTCGAAAAATGCGAATTCCGTAAATCGCACTCAACACTTATTTCCAACACCTTCTGTCAATCAATGACCAACAAACGCAAAAATTAGAAAGAAACCAACTGAGTTATTTAATTGGTAGCGTAGACTATTTTGCCGTGTGTCGAAAAGAGATGACGAAGTGTGGAAAGGAAAGAGTAGAATACAACATACGAAGGCAGCGAAATATGCTCATTTGCAGATGGAATTAATCTTGAGTTAAGTGGCAAGTACCGGGTAACGATTACTTTTTTAAAAAGATATTTTTTATAAATGGTTATTTGCCTGTTATTTTAAATATCTTAACACGGTATCTGAATTTCTACACATAATTACATGAAAATATAATTAAACTTTCAAACAACCAACCGATTTTTTATTAAGAATAAAATTATAATGTATATAAACTGATAGACGTTAAGTTCAAATAGCGTCGCCAACAGTAATAATTTATTTAGTATTATTTTCTTTTTTCTAACAATTGTTGATTTTATAGTAACACTCTATACTGCTTGCTTCTAAGAATAAAGAGTATTAGAAATTTCCATATATCACCCACTGTGCGATGTTTCTGACATTTTCCGTTCGACACATTTTTATAAATATTACAGATTTTTATATAAAAGCTTAAGATTCAGGCAATAGAGAGTTCGCCAATTTAGGAGCTTTAAAATTCTGCGAAGCATGTGTGAGGCTGTACTCGAAAGGGCTCGTCAACAAAAGGAGGGAGCTAAGCGATTATATCAATTATTTAAATTTGAAAACATGACCGTTACGTCACCACCGGCCCTGAAAGTTTACTTTTGGGAATATTTCGATATTGATAAGTAATTATAAATTATATTCTTAATACAACGAATATCCATCAGCTAATTAAAGCAAAGCATCTTAGATAATAAAATCTTATTAAAATTATTTCGCATCACATTTTTGCAGACTCAATCGGCAAATTCATAAGGATAGAAGTAAATTTCAACATGACATTGCAATGCCAATGCGTCAAATCAATAGTCGACCCCTAAAAATTATTCTCTGGTTACGAAACTTATCTGAGAAAAATCTCGATATACGTTTAAAACGTATACAAAAATGCGAATGCGTGCCACTTGAAACTCGTGTGGGCTTCAATCAGTTTCGGCAACTCTTCCACTGTCCACATAGACGTCTAATTCATATTCTGCAAGAAGCAATACATATGAAACCTAACGACTTGGTGGCGTTGAGAATCGTTTTCTATTATTTTTTATTCGGCGAACACACGCTTACATATGAATTTAAGTAATGGCAATTTCAAAATATTAATTATTTAATTAGCTATTTATCTCTCCCTACTCTCTATACCTATAGTTGCTCCGATTCACGGGTTGTAACTTTGAATTTCAAAGTCAATGTAATCGGTTTCGATCCAAATGCTTGCATTATAACTAAAGAACTTTTACCAACCGATTTGAGAGAGCATCGGCGTTTCGTCCAACCGATTTGGGTGCAGAATATAACGGGCCAACATTTGAATTTCGTCTTTTCTACACGAGAACGCGGGTTAAAGTTGATGAACCCCAATTTAACAGTGCCACGTTTAAGTGTCTGGCCGTTGATGGTGGAATATAGGCCGAGCGATTTTGAAAATCAAGTGAGTTGAGCATATTAATTTTTCTACAGTTTAAAATATATGACATAATTGTTTTGTTTTTAAATAAGGATGATCGTGCATTCCTTAGACTATTTGAACTTTTAAAAAATATTATATAAATAAAGTTCAAAAATAGTTATGTTTCGAAGAATACTTGAAGCTTATACGAATTTTTCTTTTAACAGCTGGATTTTAATTTGAATTTCGAAAATATTCGTTCGAAGTTTCAAGTTAAAGCAGTGGGCTATCTCGAAAATGTTACCGAGGACCAAGAAGTGCCGCTTGAAGATTACGAATGCGCTGATTTCCCCTACGTTATTTACCCCAATAAAATAGAATTTGATATGGAGCGTTCTGAACAAAGGAGCCTAATGGTGGCCATTCATAATTACAACCAAAAATGTGTAGAGTTCCGTTGGCAAAAGTAAGCAATCAGTATCCAAAAACTTAAGTTCTATTTTACTACAAAATCATATTTTAATATTTATAAAAAAAAAAATATATGAATTAGCTACATCATCAGCGATTTGTTCGAAGTCACCTTTGAGCCGAATGTATTCCGGCTTAAGCCACATCATTCGAAACTTTGTATTGTGAATATGCGTGTTTTCGAACGGGCGCTTCACTTTAAACGCATTCCATTGGCATTGGAAGTACATCGGGTATTCGATAAATCAACTAAACTTGCAAAGGAACTATTGGAGGAAGTGGAATCCATTGATGATCCCAAATGGAAGGAGTCTAGCTATATGATGCATATATTTTTGCATCTAAATGTGAAAGTAAATTTTAAGCCCGAAGAACCAATAAATATAGCTTGGGAACTGTTGCCACCGAAACGTGAGCGTTCAAAAACTTCAACTACAACAATATTTGAAAAACTATATTGGGATTATTTGTCAGAGTCTAATTTCATGCGACCGAAATCGTCTGCTGAAATAAATGACGAACTGAGCTATGCTGAAGTCCTACGCTTGAATGCAGGTCCATTGCCACTTGTTAAAACCATAGACCTTAATCGCAAGTATGAATTATGCTTTCTTTGTATTTATCGCATTTTAAATCATTTACAATTTCTTTCTTTTTCGTTTGATTATATCACGTGATGGATTGCTTATGCCTATTGCAGTAGTATATTGCGTATTATCAGTCAACTAATCGCCGATTCACTGCATGATTTGGCAAAGAATTGGCGTTTCATTCCAATTGAATTTGCTGAAGACCCACAATAAAGTATTCAATAGCGCCTGCGCATGTTACTCCAATATAATGACATCGGTAGCATCGAATCTCTTTGTAAACACCTCTGATCGGTTAATCTATTAACAAACAGATATGAAAAATGCTATTAGTCGGAGAAAAACTAAATAAATCAACAACTGACCTAAACTTCGACTTTCGTAAGCGTTCCAAATATCGTTCCACTGCGATGGAAGGCAGGAAAAATTTACGCACTTCTTTAGGTACTTTATCCATAAGACTACGGGCCTATGAAATAGAAAAATAATTGGGCGGAATACAAAATTGCATTTGATACCCTTCACACATACAAAATACTCAATACATGAACTTAATTTTGAAGGAAGGAAAACAAAAACGAAACCACGAACCAACAGACGGACATTGACAAATCGTTATGCTCATGCCAGTTCATTCTGGGTGTTTCAAACTTTTAACGGCATGATTAAAGAATATTTTAATCAAAAAATATTTACTTTTTCCAAGTGTTGATGCGCCACAGATGCCACCTCAAAAATGCACTCTTCCACACCTTTGTCATCAACTTTGTCCCGCACTATGCGCTCCTGGCTGACACCATGTTTGATTAACAATTCTTGTGGTATATTCAATGCCTGATTCCGTCCTTTATATGGTATCGCCCTCAAAAGTGTTGCAATACCTTGAGCTTTGCCTAGATGGGAAACCGCATGGTCCACCTGTACATCCTTAATTCCATTTAATTCAACTAAAAGATGAAACAGTGATGAGAAAACCTGATCGGCATACTCTTCTAATTGTTTTACTGAAAGGAATGGTTGGTTCAATGGTCGGTCACGTGCCGTGACTAAGCGCTTTAAATAAATTTTGCTCAGCTTGTTTGAATCTACAGTCTGTAAGGCAAAATAAGCGTGCTATTAATAGTTAACTAATACAGAATAATTATTGTAAGTAAACATACATTTTTTAGTTCCCGTAAAACTGGATGATCGGCAACGTAAGAACCCTCTTTAGAGAAGCATTTATCAATTGAATCATACCAAAACTTCAATTTTAATTTAATAATATGCTCTTCAGACACCTAGAAGTAAGCAAAAACATGAGTATATGAATCACTTTAGCACTGCGCTTCCTCTTACCTTAGCACCACAATTGGCCACTTCAACATTGAATGCTCTCAACGCAAATGCGTGGCGTCGATGATCACCATTCAACAACAACGTGCATAAATAGTTCTCATAATCATTTTTCCTGCAATAAAATAACTATGTGAATATAATTTTGATTTTATGTAACATACGGGCATGCAATGAAAACAACAGGAACTCTGCTAATACTCACTCCACCAAATTAACGCAATATTGCGCCGTAAACATTTCGTTTGCCAATTTCTTTTGTGTGCAATAGGTTGCACCACTTTGTTGTAGAAGACATTTGTGCAGATTTTTTATTGAGTTTACACCTTTCAATAAATGCCGCATCTTAAATTGTAGTGAAGTGAAATATTTTTGTTTATATATTTATTTTTGAGGTTATGGCGTAGCTGTCAAAGGAAACAGCTGATTGGGTATTTTTTAGGGTATTATTTGCAATGGGTATTTGCCTCGTTCAGGTGTTTCGGAAACGGAAAACTATAAGATGGCGGGCAAATAAATACATTCATTCAATCGATATTATTCAAAAATAAAATCAAAAATATATTTAGTACAAATGAAACACGACAACGCAACAGCTGTACAGAAATTAACTTTACTTATTTGGAATTTAAAGAAGATATTGAGAAGGGAATATAGGTAATTAGCCCTTTAATGAAACTACTTGGTCTTAACAATTGCATATATAATATTTTCCATATACATTCGAGTTGTGCAGTAAAATACATTCAGCTGTGATCAACACGAAGAATTCAACAACGACGAAAAGGAAGGGTCCCGGATTTTCTTTATCTGATGAATAACTGTCAACTGATCAGAACTCCGCCACTACAGTACAGAACAACAGAAGTCAATGAGTTTCTAGAAAAATGTCAGCCCTTCTGAGCCACTTTTAAACTTGTGAAGTGTTTGTTATAGGATTATTATACAAAATTGTAGAAATAGTTAATCAAGGTTATATTATTACTGATTTTAGTTCAATATCCGATTGTCATGAAATATTCATACCTTCATCTGTATTGTGTGTAAGTAATAAAGCAACCTTTACACATTTTTTATCGAAGTTACCAATTTGCATTGACATTGCCCTTTGGTAATTAAAATCATTTATTTATTAAAAACTAATTCTACGTATATCATAACAATTATATTGCAGAAGTAATATACTTAACGTAAAGACTATTAACTACGTATTTAAGGACGACTAAGGTCACAATTTGACTTTGACTACTTGTGCGAATAACTAAATCTACAAAAAAACTAGTAGAAATGCAATTTTATTTTTATTTTTCACAGCGGTTTCACTAAATAGTTAATCGAGCTTTATGCACAGCACTTTCCAATAGCTCTATCTTGTTAATAACATGATATTGTACTTATTTAAGCAATACATTCCAGCTTAAGCAATCGTTTTTCCAACCTACACCTCCAACTTCAGTCTAAAAGTCCATGCTCAATAATTGTCTCATCACTCTTAAAATGGGCCTCGCAGAATAGTGCCATACGCATGCAAGCCTCTTTCATCATGTCACCAGGAACTGTCAAAATTATGCGCACAAAATTCGGGCACTCAAAGCAAGCACCCGGCAGGCAAAAGACACTCTGCTCATTCACCAATTCTTGCACGAATTGCGTATCGGACTTGAAGGCTGGAAAATGTTCGATATCGATGCCAACCATCATGTACATAGCGCCGTCCGGCATAATGGGATTAAGACCGCGTACCTTCTTCAATATGCGATAAGCCAAACGTGCATTCGCCTACAATAAAAATCTAGTTATTTTTAAAATTTCAACTAAAAAAAACTCCATTTACCGAGAGCACATTGATCACACTGTCGAAGAAACTTTTTGGTGTCTTTTCCAACATTTCGGGCAGTGCGCCCTGCACTATGCTATTGGAGCCCAAAATGCGGCCGCACATGTTCTTCAAGCCAACCACAGCTTGAGCCAAACGATTTTCACGATCGTGCACGATTACCCAACCCATACGCCAACCGGGTACCAGAAAACGTTTTGTGGTGCCACTGCATGTGAGTACCGGCACATTTTTAGACAGACTACTAATGGCTATAAACTTGGAGCCGGGGAATACCAAGTGCTCATAAATCTAAAAAAAAATATTAAAAATAATATGCACATTAATTGTGAATAATTATACATTAACTAACCTCATCCGCTATTATGGGCAAATAATTGCGTTCACAAATGTCCAATATGTCCTCCAGGTGCTTCTGAGTAAATACACTGCCACAGGGGTTACTTGGGTTATTGATTAGCAGCGCTGCTGTTTTCTCGTCAATCAAACTCTCCAACTGCCGCAGATCCGCCTCCCATTGACGTTCCGGCAACAAATCGTAATAACGTATTTCGATATCCAAGCCCTCGGCTAGCGTTTGATATAAACAGAAACCAGGGCGTGGTACGAGCAAATTTTGCCCACTGTCACAAAGTGCCAGTATGCAGTACTCCAGCGCCGCCGAGCAACCGCTACACATTAGTATGTTCTCCGTTTTTATCTCTTCTGCGCTCTGGTGTGCACTATATTTGGCGATGGCCCGTCGCGCCTCTTCGTGACCCTGTGAGTGGGCGTAGCCATTATATTTGCCGCCTTCGATGCAACGCTGTACAGCCAGCATGGTTTCGTCGGAGGCGCGTAGGTTGCCGAACGTCGTTGGATCACCTGTATGATTGTTGCATTTATGCAATAAAAATGCAAATAATTTAATTATTATCAATTAATCATTAGTTTAATTGTTTGTTTATAAATACATATATTGTATAAACATTGTAAAAACACAATTGCGTCAACTGCTGACGATTAACTTTTATAAAAAAACGCTCTAATTAAAGGCTCGGCTTGCTGATATTTACATTCAAATTGGCTGTGAGATATGCAGCTACGAATATATTTATTGTGCAATATTTTATATAACAAAATTAACATTTATTGATATAAGTACTTTGTTGCATTTTTGTTCAAATGATGTTTACTTGGGTTGGACCGAAGGAATATTACCCCCCTTCACAATTAAAAAATATCCATACATCAACTTGATTTTGATCGGTCAGTTTGTTTGTTTCGGCGTGCACTTCTTCGCCGGATAGGGACGTTTTTTCTGCCTCAATAATAAAGCATCCCCAAATGGGTTGAGGCTGATCGACTTCGCTACCTGCCTGTGTCCGGATCGAAAAGCCACCAACCAGATCAACCATGTTGTGATAAACGGAAGATAAGTCTTCAGTGTTTTAGACGTGCGTACGCTCCGAGATCCTAACATTGACTGGGACCACTATCTTCTTGTAGCCAAGATATGCACCCACCTCTGCGCAGCTAAAAACGTACGACAGACAAACGATTTTTTACTCGACATGCATTCCTGCTCTCTGCAGACGGTCAGACGAAAGCATACCCGACGATTGGACTTTAAGTGTGCTCTCCCAATCCACAAAAAGGGGAACCCAACAATCTGCGCCAACTACTGATTGATTGATTGGACCTTTTCAGTGTGGCTTTAGACCTGGAAAATCAATAACTGACGAGATATTAACCATGCGCCAAATCTTGGAAAAAAACCTGCGAAAAGAAAATCGACACACACCACCTCTTCGTCAATTTCAAGGCTGCTTTTAACAGCACGAGAAGGAGCTGCCTTTATGCCACTATGTCTGAATTCGGTTCCTCTCAAAGCTAATACGTCTGTGTATGCTGACATTGCACAACACCAAAAACTCCGTCAGGGTCGGAAGAGTACTCACAGTCTTCAGCCTTGAAATTCAACGCAGAATTACTCTTGCCAACAGATGCTACTTCGGATTAGGTAGGCAATTGAAAAGTAAAGCCCTGTCCCGACAAAGATCAAACTCTTCAAGTCCCTTATCATTTCCGTTCGGATATATGGTACGGAGGCATGGACAATTGCATCATCTGATGAGTCGGCCTTGGGAGAGTGCGTGAGAAAAGTTTTGCGGAAGATTTATGGTCCTTTGCGCATTGGGAGATATACGGGGACATTGACATAGTTCAGCGAGTCAAGAGACAGCGGTAGCGCTGGATAGGTCATGTGGTCCGGATGAAAGAGAACACTTCAGCTTTGAAGGTTTTCGATTCAGTATCCGCCGGTGGAAGACCTCCACTCTGTTGGAGAGTTCAGGTGGAGAGGGACCTCGCTGCACTTGGTATCTCGATTTGGCGCCAAAATAGCGTAAAAAACGACTAACTAACTGGGCTAAAACGCCATTGAAGGAGTCACCGTATACAGTTTCCAAACGCTCTTCGATCTAAGAGGTGTGTTGTTATATAATTTCGATTTTGATCAATAATTGAAAATAATAACTTTAAAAGTTTAGCGAAATTTCTAAAAATAAATCATATTTTTTGTTTCGCACACTACTGTAGGCAGCAATTGCTCAAGCACGAGCTACACACATGCTCGTCTGCTAATGAGCTCGCAAAATGCGCCCTGCATTTGCATACACGAGCAAATTATCGCTGTGAAGTGTAACCCAAGCATGCCGCGTCCAACTAGCTGAATATCTATAGGGCTAGTCGAAGCTAGTATCAAACCTGAAACGTAAACCTGTACCGGCTAAGCACACATATTAACGGTAACCGATAACTGTAGCGCAAACACGCAGTTTCTATAGAAAATAAAAGTGCCAGCACAAGTTCACTGATAACATTTCCAAAGAGCGCACAAATCGCAACAGTTCGCAGCAGAGAAGTGTTCGAAAACGGCACAAAAATGGGTGTATCAGCAGGTGAAGCAAAAAAAAAAAAAACAAAAACAATATGCACACTCTGCTTGTACAGATCACTACGGCAACTTTTTATGTTAATTAGGCAGTGGACAACTATCGAGAATATTTCGAGATTTGAATAAACAACAAACTAGTTCGCAAAACTTTGGAAAGTCAGGCCGATTTAATGGATTTATGAATATTCACACGAGTATGCCGTCGCGTCATTAGAGGCTGTTTGGTGGAAAGAATGTTGCGTAAAAAAGTTTATAAGAAAACAAAAACAAAATCACAACAACAGTAGTAACTTATTTTCTACAACAAAATAACAACAACAGTAGTAAGTAACTCTTTTTCTACAACAATAACACCAAATATTGCACCTGTTCGCACAAGAGTCTCCACATTACCACCGCGAGCATAAATGGCCAGCGCAGCAACGAAAATTGAGTGGAACGCTGTGAGCGCGATTTTGAGTTGTTTACCGCTGCGCTGATTGGTCGCTTGAAGAAGGTGTGTACGCCACAATGGCGCAGCATACAAGCACACATGCATACATACGATATATTCGCACGGGCATATGAATATGCAAATTAAGTATGAATATGTCGCTAATTTTTGTTCTTTTTTTATTAAATACGAAATTAAAAATCTTTCTACAAACTTTTGGAGGTGTGTGTGTATATGCATATGTAAAGCAAGATCTTGAGAGTGATTTCCAGAAGCTGGCGAATATGGCGGGCGAAAGAATTACAACATTCGATGAGGTTATTGGCAATGGTTTTGGGGCTTTGAAGACGCTACATTTTTAGCGCCGTTTTCTCAATATCTGTTTAGCAACCATTTGTCAGTTAAGTTCTGGTAAACTTTATCAAAAGAAGGAGTCTGAGTTAAGTTAACGAGAAATTTACCGAAAAAAGTAGTCTTTGTTAAGCTAACCAGAACAGATGACAACTGACAGATGGTTGCTAATCAGACATTCAGAAAACGGCCCTTAAACTCTTCCTCGTCTCTTTATGTTTATGCATGACTTATGTATGTCGCAACTAGCTAACGGTTTATTACATATTTCCCTACATATTTATTAAAAAACGGTTAGTCGCGCATGATCACCTGCCGTATGGTGTAACGCGATCGGTTAGTTACATATCGTAGGTTAGTTTCCAAGCGACCATACATACATTTGTACATATATATGTATGTTGTTCTTAGTTGAAATAAGATATTTCAGCATTATTAACGCTTCATTATATCAAAGTGCAATAACTAATTAGAATTATGGCAGCAAAATGGTTTTAAATTTTGGTATAGGAAATCCTCTCTCCCAAGTCGCTTTGAAGTTTCTTTTAGGATAGTGTTAGTTTTTGGCGTACCCGAAACCCTCTATTTTGTCAAGGACACTGTGGATTACTAAAGGCTATCTGCAATCGTCGTCTGGGCAAATTGAACATTGAATCACATGGGAGGGCCGTACAGAGAAAATCGGAGACCGAGGAGCATGTAGTATATAATATTTTTTTTTTTGGAAAAAAAAATATTTTTTATTTTTGAAAAAAAAAAAATTCATTTTAGTATGAGTTCATTAAATAATATTAGTATATGATAACTTGATTTTGATCGGATATGATTTTTTTATTATTTATGATTACCATTGAGAAGTCTGCAGAAGAAGAATCATTTTAAATTATAACATTATATCTAATTATTGTTATTAAATTATAATAAAATAATTGTCCCCGACCTCGTCTCTCTGTCCTTCCGCCGCTCGATATACTACATGTAGAATTTCGAAAGCTTTGAAGCTGACCATAGGGGTTGTCTTATTAAATTCACCTCTAGAATATTGTCCTATATTTTCAAGTTGACCCGAGTAATCGTTTCGGAGATACAGCCTGAGAATTTGTGCCCTCGAGGCTAGCTAGACTAAGTGCGCCGTCCTTAAATGCGTTTTTTCTCGAAACTGTGTTTATGAAGTCAGTCGGTAAGATTTCTCGAGAACTACTCAACCGATCTTCATGAAATATTAGACAGGTCTTTGAGATCAAAACTTAAAGACTTGGAAGAAGGATTTTTTGTTTCAATTACAACTATTTAAAAAAATGTCGCGAAATGTTTACTGAAATTTTAATTTTTTTGTAAAAATATCCGCCAAAAATCTAATTTTCAGTTGTTTTCCTCCGTCGAAGATCTAAGTTAAGGTTTTAATTAAAACACGTATTTTTTCACTTAAAGCCATCCTGTAAGTAGTTATCCTGCCACCGTGGGCGCATCTTTTTTCCGAAGGGGTCACCAGAAATGGCGTCGCACTGGCCAGGTTGAAAATAATTTTTTCAAAAATTTCAGAATTTCTTTGTTAATAGTGTATGTTTGTAACAATAAAAAATTCTAATAAAATATTACATTTTTTATATGAGAAAAAATTATTGGAAAAAGACTGTTTTATATCCGAGCAAACCGATATAACGCCTTAATTGTATATTTTTTAATAAAAATTTTTAGATAATTTTTATGCACTAATTTTTTAATAAATTTTTTTTATAAAGTAATTAAAATTTAAATTTTTTTTCTTATTTCTAGAATTAAATTTTCTGGCAATTGTTAGAATATTGTTATGGATAACACATATTTTTCCAATTGCAAAGATCTATACCTCACACATGCAACATTTGGATTAAAAAAAATTTTTCACTCTCAAAAATAACTACTCACCAATAGATAACGGTATCATTGGCTTGTCAGGATTCGGTTTGATTTTCAAGGACTCCACAATGCCACGTATGCGGTTGTGTGTTCTTGCGGAGATTTTCGAAGGTTTGATATTCCATTCTCTGCGTACATTTTGATTCAGCTTCTGAGCGCCATTGCTGTGTTGTGGGTCTTTCGTTAGGTTGATATTTTCGGTGTTGATGGTCGAAATCTTACGCTCCAAACCGCTTGCCGGCATTATCACACAACAAAGGATATATAAAATAACTTTTCTTATTCAAGTATTAGTTTCACATGCAGAAACAAATTTTAATTGCACAATGTTCGTTGAAAGACACTGACTTCACAGTGCAAATGTTCAAACAAATTTTTTTATTTTTAATTTTAGACACACTTACACATAAATATATTTAAAGTCGTTCAATATTTTTACGAATTAACAACATTTGTCCTTTTTTATATTAAAATTTAACATTCGTCTTTTTTCTTTTTATATTCTAATTTAACATTTCACAACAACACTTCATTCGATTAGTCCTTCACCACATAAAGTCCAGAAACGGTCTTTACGATTATATAAATACACGCTTGTAAGGATCTCTTTTGGAGCTTTGTACAAAACTGATTATCACCGATTATTTGCTAGACGAAATCTGCTCCGCTTTTACTTCGACCGTTGTTAGTTAAGTTCTTGCCTGAATTAAACTGATCTGCTGGTCTGGTAAGTGTGTGCTTTTAAAGGAAAATATTAAAATAAATACAAATTAACATTTCCACTATTGTTGTTGTAGCGCTGCCAAACGCGCGTTTGTTCGTATGTGCGCTCACATGCATTTGTATGTATGTATGTATGTATATCGTTGGATACATGCGCCTGCCTCTATGGTGTTCAATAACTGTTCTACAACAACAATAGCAACACAATTTCAGTTGACACATTTACACCAGCCACACCAACACAATCAAGCTATCAACTAACCGACATCCAAGCCACCCAGCCGAGCAGCCAACCATCCAAGTAAGTCGTCAGTCCGCCAGCCGCACTGCTCGTGTTGCTGATTTGAATACCTGTCCGGATATATAGCACACGTTTGGGAGGGTATGTTGTTGCAGCGCTTATTCAAAATATGCCGATATTTATTCGCATTTTGATTTCGCATTTGAATATATCTACATATTTGCAGAAATATCAGTTAATGTAGCGTGCGTTCGCGATATCTCAACGTACGAAGCGCCGAGCCATCATCAATTGCGGCCGAACGTTCGCTGCCGACACGAACGGCTCTCGTACTTATAAAGTGTTAAATTTTTTGCTCGGTTTGTTTTCACAGTTAGCGTATTGAAGCGTGGCGATAGAATTTTTTCTCCATTTCTTTTGACTGACTTTTTTCTTATTTATTTTTGGCGAGAAAAGAATGGAAAATTTGCAAGGTTCAGAGGGAGCTTTAGCATCTTCATCTAATTGCTAAGTTTGAGGAAAATAAAGTATCCGATACAGTGCCTCATATTGATATTCACGCAGCGTTTTAGAATCGAGAATGTCTTCCATGTGTTTTTGAAATTAATATTCGGCCATCATCAGCATAATCAATTGGCAAATGTTTTAACCTTCCGCTAAAAAGAAACCAGTTAATTTTAATCAGTAAAATGTTGCGATTTACATATTTTTACATACATACCAGATTTCATAGTTTCGAATTCAAGATTCCCGCTTATCCAAGTATTTTAATTAAAAGGATTACTTGTTATACAACTGCTTAAAGTCACGCTTATCTCACGTGACTCGAAAAATTAAGAAATTTTTGTTTCTTAAAAGTTGTAAGTGCAGAGGCACTTAATTTTTTTTGCATAAAATAAAAAGTTCGAAGTAAGATCCTCAAAAGTTAATTTTTTTGTAAGTTGGTTTAAAATGGCAGATAAATGAAAAAAATAAAGAAAAATCTTTTGGATAAAAAAAATAAAAATTACCATATACAAAAAAAAAAATTGAACAAAATAAAATTTATATAAAAATATTTTAAAAAAGTTGATAAAAACATAAAATTAAAATGCATTAATTAATGAAACAAAACAACAATAATTAAAAATAAATAATTTAAACTAAAAAAATAAGGAAACATAATTAAAAAAAGGAAATTAATAAAAAATAAATTAAAAAAGTAATAAAAAATTAAAAATAAATTAAAAAAAATAAAAATAATAAAAAAAAATAAAATTAATTTAAAAGAAATAATATATGTAAGTGTAAAGAAAATGAAAATAAATTTAAAAAATATAAAAATAAAAACAAATCAAAAACAAAAAAAGTATTTTAAAAATAAAAGTATTAAATAAAATTAAATTTAAAAACTACAAAACACGAAATTGAAAAAATGCATACAAAAACAACTAAAATATATTCGCAAGCAAAAACTAATTCTAAACAAAAACAAGAAAAAAGTTAATTTCGTTGCATATAATAATACCATTTACAAATACAAATGATTTCTTACAAGAACTTGAGTTTGATCGGCAAGTTTGTGTGGCAGCTATATGCAGTAGTGGTCCGATATCGGCGGTTCCAACAAATAAGTAGCTTCTTAAACAAAAAAAAGACGTATGCAAAATTTTATATCGATATCTCAAAAACTAAGGGACTTCGTGGCAAACTTAATATACCCTGTTCAGGGTATAATGAAGTGGAAAGCCTGAGGGGTTAGGTGAGTTTGAAAATTTAAAAAAATCGATTTTTTTTGTCTTATTGAATATGTTTAGAATATTCTCCTAAAATTTCAAATCGATCCGAGTAAAATTCTAGGAGGTATATCCTTCGGAAGTTCCCCCCATTAGGCCACGTCAGCGCAGCGTCAAAACTTTAAACGTATTTATCTCAGAACTCTATTTTTTAAGACGGTGGACACGATTTCTCGAAAAGTTATGAACCGATTTGGCTCAAATTTTGCACACATCTTTGGAATAACATTATCTACTTAATCAACGAT
This sequence comes from Bactrocera dorsalis, assembly GCF_023373825.1. Classification (NCBI taxonomy): domain Eukaryota; kingdom Metazoa; phylum Arthropoda; class Insecta; order Diptera; family Tephritidae; genus Bactrocera; species Bactrocera dorsalis. The sequence continues at coordinate 57,255,615 of NC_064306.1, read as the reverse complement.
CTTTTTTTTTATAATAAATAATTTTTTTGAGCCAAAATATGGCGTTTTTCCTTCGTTCAATAAAGAGATTTATGCATTTACTAACGAAATATTTTTGGTTTTTTGATTTTAGATAATCCAATTATGAGTTATGACGTCCACGGCAAGATCACTTTTTTTTGAGACGTCACGGGAGATGAGTTGTCAACGGCTGAGTTTTCAGAATTTTTACATGAAAATTTCACAAAATAGTCTTTAAATATGTACCTTCGATATGCTGAATTGTTTGAATGAAATATGTATATGATTGTATATATTAAAAAAAATGATGAAAATACGCTTATTTTTAGCCTCTGAAACCCACTTAACCCCTTAAAAAAAACTACTTTTATACCCTGAAGTGGGTGGGTGGCTTAAGTATTTCACATTATGAAATTAAAAAAAAAAAATTTTGTCTTCAAAAAAACTTCTCCAAACTATATAACCAAAGAGGTATATAGAAACTTTGACGAGCTTAAGGGGTCGCTCATTGTCATCTCATTTTCGAAAAATCGATTTTTTTATTGCGTTATCGGATAGTACACACTGTAATAAACATTCTCTCAAATTTTGAAATCGAAATTCAAATTATTACGTTCGCTACAGCGTTTCATGTAGAAAGGGAATAGAGTGGGGAACATAGCGACTACAATCTTTAAGCGCGTTTTTCTCAGAATGGTGTTTTTCAGAATCCACTCTCAAAGGAAGAGTTTTAAAGATATCTAGTTTAAGGTTTTAGAAAGAACACTTTTAACGTCATTCTCTATCGCACTAGGTAAGCTTTTTTTTAAATCTTTGTATTTTTTTCTACGAAAAACTGTCGAAAAAGGGCCAAATTCGATACTTTTTGTTCAAACCGCCGTCATTTTGGCAAATTTCGAAAAAAAACAAAAAAAAAGCTTCCATAGCAAGATAGTGACTTTTCTATAGATTAATAATCTTTTTGAAATTTTCGTTTTAGATCGCAATCGCGGACATCGTATAGAATTTTGTCATTTCAACAATTTATTTAACTATTATACACCTAACAAATAAACATAAAAAAATCATTTTGTATTCATCATGAATGTATATATGTATTTATAAGAGAAAAAACCGGACCGATTAGTTAATTTCAACATTGAAACAAAATTCGCGAAAATCAGTGATTTTTTGGAGGGTCACACTGAGACGATCCCTTAAAATCCGAGAAAATTTTTGTGCTGATCTACAAATGTATATAACTTTTAAGTTTACTAAATTTTCGCATACAATACAGATAAATATGTCATATATGCGTATGTATGTGTATATTTTAACTTTTTGAATGCGAAGTTCTTGAAACTGTGCATAAACATATCAAGCAGTTGCTTAATTAAAAACAAAAATATTTTTCTCGTTTGAACACGAAGCGCGCAGCACAAGCCCCTCTCGACGGTAAACATGTTTCACATTGCATTTTCATAAGATACACACAAATCTATAAATAAATATAATACATAGTTGCTATAATTATAACTGCTTTTATTATGAGTAAGCGATTTTAAACTGTGGCGCAAGCAATTAGGACCAAGTTCAATATGAAGTTTGTGACGTATGAGCGATACACATACATAAGCTATAAAAAATTTGACTTTTTACTATAAAATGTTTGCGTGCAATTATAAAATAAAAAATTCCAATAAATTAAGTTAAATAGCAAATATGACAAATGCTATTCAACAACTGTTCAATATTATTTATTGATTATCATTAGTATTATAAATAAAAACTATATATTTTTAATGCAAATACAATAAATATTTTTATTGTTTTCTTATTTTTTTTGTAATTAAAGTAAACAATCGTTGAAATGATTATTACGAATTATTAACAATTAATTGGTAATAATATAATTAAAGTATCCATTAGTGTTTCCTGCGTGTGTTTGTAATTGTTGGCTTTTTTGTTGTTATGTGATAGGATTGGAGAGAAAATTTATTGCCAATCTAAATGTAAATATTTTGTGTTTTTATTTGTGCTACAACTTATTTACTTCTTCAGCTTAATAAATGCACTATCATTGTTTATGCCTCTCTCTCACTCTTTCTCTATGTCCCACTTCACACATAAACTAAAAGCTGCGCTGAAATCGCAGCAGCAAATTGCGCTTTACATTGTTTTGGTTACACACGTAGTCACACACAGGTGAGCACAAATATTAATAAAAATGTAAACATTATACATTGTAGAATATAGTAAGAATAAATATTAAAATAATTTAAGTTAGCATGTACCGCAAATGTCCAAATATTAAAAACAATAAAATGGACGTTCGTTTTTCAATTATGGCTTCAAGTGCATTGTTGTTGGCGTACAGCTCTATTTCCGCTTGAATATGTTGCTGAGACGCCGCTTTGGTGGGGAGTTCTGAAAAGGATAAAGTATATAATATAAATAAATAAATGTTATATACATAAAATTTTGAAATATTAATTTCACCATTACAAAGCTGTAGAACCGATCGTAAATGTAACATATTCACCCCATTTCATTAAGATATTTAACTTATTGGCTAGTAATATAATATATAATTAAATTCGCCGGGAAAATGATATTTCAAAAATATGTATTTTTATAAGTTGGTAGGATTGTCCCCAATTACTATGCCAAAAATGAGCGCGATCTGTTAATCAGATTGTTTACAGCAGCTGCTTAAGTCGATATATCTCAGTAGTGCGTTGCGAATTTTACAATGGATAAAGATATCGAACAAAGGATTTATCTAAAATTTTGCATTTCCAACCAAATTTATTGTGGAATCGTTACTATTCAGTTTCAGTTTTATCAAAACCAACAAGCGTATGAGGGGTACAAAGCCTTCAAAAGGGTCGAGAGTTTGAAGACATGTCTTGTTCTAAAAGACCTTCGACCTCTTCAACTGATGAAAATATAAAAAAAGTGAAGGATATAGTATCGTCAGGCAAGAGTTAGAGAGATCAAGAGAGCTCTACATCTCTGGCGAGTCCATTCGACTGATTTTGATGGATATTTTAAGTATGAAACGCATTCCTGTGTGACCCACAAAAAAACTGAATTTTTTTCAAGAGTACGATTGTAGCCGAATTTAAAGCCAAAAACGCAAAGAATCGATCAATTATCACATTCACTAGATTTGGCACCGTGTGATGCTTTCTTGCACTCCAAACTGAAATTGCCGCTCTGTGGAATCTGTTTTCAGTCGATCGAAATGATAAAAACAAATCAGCAGGATGAGTTAGAGTCTATCCCAAAAAGTGCTTATGAAAAGTGTTTAGATGACCGGAAAAATCGCATAATACATAGTGTTTCGCATCTGGTGGGGATTATTTTGAAGGCAACAAAATAAATATTGATGAATAATTAAATATTTTGCTTTTTATTTATAATTTCCGGATACTTTTTTGTCACACTGCAAGTAAACGGCAGCTATAAAAATTTTTTTTACATGTAAATATTGGTGGCCTTCCAAAAAAATTTTCAAAAGTAAAAAGCTTTACTAAAAAAAATCTGAATTTATCTTTTAAATAATATATAAAACATGTAAGAAACGGCTAAGTTCAGGTGCAACTGAATATTTTATACTCTTGCATCTTGCAAGAATCAAAGTCAGGGAAATACATTAAGATGTAAAACGTCAACCAGAGGATCGGGATCTAAACAATTATATCTCATGCTCATATGGAACAAAGTCAGCCGGATGTTCGAAAATCCTGGTAATATGTACATATATCGGGGCTAGGCCAAGTTTTCGCTCAAATTTATCCATTTTAGGCACAAAGATAAACTGTCATGATTAAAACTTGCTCTCTTATTTTCATTGGGATAACTCACATATTGGCCGATATACATATGTGGTGCAAAGTCACCCGGAAGTTCGAAAATTTTTAAATTAATCCCCACTCAGGAAAGTATTGACCCGATTCAACCCTTTTTTTTTTAATTCACAGAAACACTATTGCCAGGATAGGTTTCTGTCTGAATTTCAACTCTATATTTCGCACATTGAACGATATTTTCGATCGGAAGTCAACTATAGAAACTGGGGTCGCCATATTCGGTACGTAGAGGCTTGAACAGTTTAAATTATTAGTGTAAAGTTTTGCTTCTAGATTTCTGTACTGAAAACAGATTGAATGGATGAAAACCAAGGTTTGGTATTATTATTAGCGAAAGAAAGCGCTCGGACTGAGAAAGGCGATTCACGGATGTGAAAAAATATTTTTTCTTTGCTGCATTAATTAGTACGAAAAAACATTAAAATCTCTGTAGAAAAGGATATATAACTTTTTGTCAGTGATTTCCGAAAAAAGGCCTTGAATGACAACAGCCACTGTTATGTACCACAAACATCCGACTGTCGATTTTTGTATGAAATATTTATCGATTTTTTTTTTTCAAATGCAACTTCAAAAATTTTCAGTTTTCAAAAATTTATTGAACAATATCATCATTTTAGAAATACATAGCGATTTTGCCTAAAGCAAATTGAAAATTTCTAAATTTGCACATTAATCAAACAGATATTAACAACAAAATGACGCGTTTGCATGGAATTTCGCTCTCGACAGAGCAAATCAATGCTTAAAGACGATATTACCGAACTAATTAGAACAAAAAATATAGTTTTTTTTTTTGAATACATAAAGCAATTGTTTGATCTTAACAATAATTTTAGACAACATTAATTTTTAATTTATTAATATTTTTTTTTTTTGTAGAGTTTCGAAATTTTAATCGTGCCAATCAAAATGTCACATTAAATGGACGTAAAGCTCCAACGATGCTCTATAAATATGATATTCCTGACCACGAATCCTTCCAAGAAATGAAAATTTTCAATTTCGTCGAGCAGACCACAAAAGTTTTACATTACGACCACATATTCACACATATAGCGATAAGATGAGATAGATCAAAGCGATTATCGGCGCAAAGACCGCAAGTGTGACGGTTAGCTGCAATTGTTGGTCCAAACGCACCCAGATGCTTGACCACAAACGCACCACATCCGCAAGCGTAATCTGCGCCACTTTGTCGCCATCGTTTTGCTCACTCTCGCCGAGCGCTTTCATGGCCAACACTTGCGGCGTATTAAGCTCTAGGTTCGCCGCCAGCGTCACTTTGGCGCACTTCGGCACGAGTGTGTATGTAACGGAATGTCTATGCTTGACGGAGCGCCGTCTTATCGGCGAGGCAATAACATCGAATGCAAAGTCGGTTACAGCGAACGGTGCGGCCGATGAAGTCTCCGACGCAAGTTGTTCGAAATGCCGGGAGCGAGCATCGTATATTTCGATTTCATCAAGCGTTGATGGCTCATCCGCTGGCTCGTTTCTGAGACTACGTTCCACCGGCAGCGAAGTGTTTAAGCTGGACGAATCGCTATCATCAGCATTCGTTTCACTTTCTTCACCGTTATTCGAAGTTTCTGTTAAACTATCTTCGTCGCCAGTGTGATTTCTTTTGGTTGGGTCATCCAACGCTAGTTCCGTCTGGTTCGTATCGTAAGCATAATCCGGTGAAATATTGGTCTCATGCCGATTGAGCGAAGCGTTTGTTCTGTGTTCAGCGCTGGTCTCTTCGATCACTTCCTGCGAACCGGATATAATTTCACTGAAATAATTCGAGGTATACTCCGGTATATCATACTCTTCGGGGTGTTCGCATTTCTTCGACAGCACAATCGTGGCATTCAGTCGTATCGTGTGACTGTTATTGTTATCTTCACTCTCGCGCACACTCTCATCGCCCTGCTGGCCGCCTTGGAGGCGTTGATCAGTTGGTATTGCACGCGCACGATTGAAATTGTCGCGCCGTTGTTTGTGCGCCTTCTTGCGCATTTGTTCGCGCATTTTGTTGCGACTCGGTGTACGATGACTGCCACCACTGGCGTACAACGACAGACGTGGTCCGCGGTCACGCTTCGAACGACGACGATGACGACCGCCATAACCGCTGCCACGTCTCAGCGCATCGCCTGAACTGGCAGTCGTCGTGGTGGCGGTCGCCGTAGTAGCCGAAGTGGTTGTACCGGTGGTCGGAGTGATTACGTCTCCACGTTGCCGATCGAAGTCTTCCATTAGCGGCTTTAACGGTTTCTTTCCAACTTTTCGCGGTGTTTGTGGCGTGCCGGTGGATGGCGTATCCGTTGTAAGCGGACTACTGGCCGGCAAATTTTTCAGCCTACGTCCGATTTGTAGTCGTAACAGCGAGCTACGTCGCTTACGTGCGACACGTTGTTGTTCCAACATTTTCAAATGCGTTTGCGACGCAGGCACATGACTGATGGCCGACACATCGGCCAAAGAGAGTGTTGGCACCGGCGCTTTCAATGCTTCGGTGTGCGTTGTTGACGGCGGACACTTCTCGACGGTTAGCGAAAGCATCGACGAACCGGATAGCGCCATGAATTGTTTGAATAAACCACGACGATCGAAATGCGATTTGCTTTTGCGCGGCGTTGAGGTGCAAATATTATCGGGACTTTTCAAGCACATCGCTTCGAAGTTTTTCCTTTGCACAGCCTTAAGCAGATCAGCTGACAATTTTTTAGCCTTTACATTGTTATTGTAATTGTTGTACGAAATTTGTGTGTTTCATTTGTAGAAATAGAAAACAAAAGCAATTAGAATGTATCAAAGTTGGTTAACGTCAAAGTTTGTAACACGCTCAAGAAACACTTACGGAACAGCAACAACCAACTACGAGAACAATAACGGTAACGAAACTTGTACGAATACAGCACAAACAACAGAAAGGGAAGAACAGCGGTGAAAACGACACTACTAGCCGATTCGCATAAAATCGGATAATTTTTGAAATTTGAAAGAATTACGGATACATACAAAAAAATATCGCATGCGACTTATGCAATAGAGAAAAATGTCGCATGTGATATTTCGAAGATCGTTAAAAGTTTAAATCGGAATATACGGGAATAGTGTTTAGATTTTTTATAAAAATATTTGACTTTGGAAAAGGTCTAGGTTTTTTTTTAAATAAAAATTGGTAAAAATAAAAAATTTAAAATTTTAAAAATGCCTGGCTTTCTAAAGGCAAAAATGGCTCTTTTGTTCCAAATTCAGACTTTTTAATACTATCATCCTTTATCAGATTTGACTAAATTTAGTAATCCGAAAACATAACCTTAAATTTTTTTCTTAATTTTTGATTTTTTTTGTCATATTATATATTTTCTAAATTAAAATTTTCAAACTTTATAAATAATAACATTTTTCGTGCTCTTCGGTTCAATTTTCTGACTATTTTATAATATCTTTACTCAGATTTGACGATTTTGTTGTGATAACTTGGATAATATAGTATTTCGTAAACATAACCTCAAAAACGTATGTAAAAATGTTCGAAATTCATACATTAGATATTCGAAAATTGCTCTTCTGTTCAATATTCTGAATTTTGAATGTTATCTTTTATCAGATTTAACGATTTTAGTGTGATAACTTGGATAATATAGTATTTCGTAAACATAACCTCAAACACGTATGTAAAAATTCATACATTAAATTTTCGAAAATTGCTCTTCGGTTCAATATTCTGACTTTTTAATGATATCTTTACTCAGTTTTGACGATTTTGGTATGATACCTTGGATAACATAGTATTTCGAAAACATAACCTCAAAAACGTATGTAAAAATTTTCGAAATTCATACATTAGTCATACGAAAATTACATAAAATTAAAAAGGATATTTTATTTAAAACAAATTAGCTCAAATCTTTGTTCATATGAAAAGAAATTTTTGGTTATAAAAAAAAATAATCTTGAATAAAAAAATCAAGAATAAGACGCGAACGAATGTCATTGATAATACTAAATACTCGTATACAATATCAGAAAAGAAATATTTTTTTTATAAAATAAAAATATACTTATACCATAACTTAAATTTCGAAATTTTTTGAATTTTTCAACACCTTTCGCACTCGCTTCAGGTCAAAAAGAAAGTCAATGTATTTGTAGGTTAAAATATAACAAATAATTTATTTTGATTTAAAATATATTTTAGGTAAAAATTCTCTAACTTTAAAAATTAAAAAAGTTTAAAAATTAAAATATGTAAAAAAAAATTTAAAAATTAAAATATTTCTTAAAATTTAAAAATTAAATTATTTTCTTAAAAAAATTATTTGCAGAGTGCAAAAGGTCAGTTTGTAAAAAAATGCTTATTATTACCAAACTTAACACTTACACAACAACGTTCAGAAACAAAACGCTAAATTGAACAAGCTTAACACTTATAAGTACTCAAATTTCAACTCAAATATTGAAAAGAAAACAATAAACATTAAATGTGGCCAATTGAAACTCACCTCATCCTTTGGATTGCTATTGCCCATGCTGAATTTCGACGCGAAGAAGCCAAAACGCACCGGTGTTTTCGCCGAGCTGCCATAATCATTCACTTCTCTAAGTATTTCGCGTGGCGGCTCCGAGCTGCCGCCCAACGATAGCCGACCGCCATGCTTGCTCGGCGTCGGCGGGCCGGGACGCTTATAATTCGTGATGCCGGTGAGTTTCTTGCGCGCACCACCACCACCTGTTGTGCTTAGTAAAGCGCTCATGCTGTCATCCAAGCTGTTGGGGCCATCCTAGGAGAGTGGAAGTGAAGTAGAATGTAAGTTTTCTATAAAGTTGATATTTTTCTAAGATTTATGCAATATTGCAAGTATTGAATGCTATGCAGACAGCATACAACGAAGACCGCTGACAAGTACAAACATTTAAACAACACGTGACCAACTGAAGGACATTAACAAACGATTTTTCGTACACAGGACAATGCATGAAATATAGAGAACACAATTACAAACGTGCGAAGTGCATTAACAATGACAACAAAGTTTTTGAACAAACTAATTTAATTGCTTGAAATTGTTTACATTGAGGCAATAAGTGAAATTTAGCATAGGTGCACATGTACTCGAAAGAAAACCCTTACAATTTGAATGCATGTATGTGAAATGAACAAGTTTTTAAGACGCAGTCAATTTTAGAGAAGGGTAAATTAGCCTTCTTCGTTTCGATAAAATTTTTTGTTTTGCAAATGGTTAGGAGCGCATTTTTGTCACTTTTGTGCATAACTTTTTTTTAGTTTGCTGGCTTTCTTGTGCTGAATTATTAGCAATTTGTTAGTTTGCATCGTCCACGTGGAAATTTTCATTTCAACTTTTTGGTTTTGTGACAGTGAAAAATTCTGGAAATTGTTGGATGCGATACTGCTTTGGATGTAATCACTGTTGTTTCTCCCTCTGAGGGCTTTGTGTCTTGACTCGTCGTCGGCTTCGTGCTTGTTCTGCTAGTGCTTACTTTCAATTCATCTTCGGCTAAGCCGTGATCGTATTGCGCAGCATAGGTGCTTTTCAGGTGCGGTGGTAGCAGAGAGTTTCGATATTGCAACTCCTCGGCGCTGAAATGAGTTCAATGAGTTAAACGGGTTATTAGTTTGGAATTGAAAACTGTATTTTATTAGAAAAATTTGCTTCTCATAGTGTTTAGAATGAATAAGGTAGAAAGATAACATACATATATTTTGGGTATCGGATAAATCTGAGATAGAAATTAAAAAAATATATGAAAAAACGTAAAAAATATATGAAAAAAATTAAATAAAAAAATACAAAAAAAAAAAAATATTAATAAATATACATAAATATACATAAAAAAAAAAAAAAAAAATAATAAATAAAATACAAAAAAAAATAAAATAAAAAAAAAAAAAAAAAAAAATAAAATAAAAAAAAAAAAAAAAAATAAAATAAAATAAAAAAATAATAAACAAAAAAAATAGTTAAAAATTAAACATTTTTTTTAACAAATAATGAAAATAAAATAAAAATAATTTAAAAAAATATCAAAATTATAAAAACTCAAGATGAAGATAAATAATGAAAAATTTGAAAAACAAAATAATTGGAATGAAAACTGTGTCTTAGGACACATATTTTGTTTGTACAATGTATAAGGATAAAGATGTTATATAGATATTTATGGTATCAGAAAAGTCTATGAAGGCAAATTAAAACATAAAAAAGAAATAAAAAAAGAATATAAATAAAAAAAATAAATATAACTAAAAACAATAAATAAATAATTATAAAAAAAACTATTTTAAATTAAAAAATAAGGCATAATAGTATATGTAAAAAAATATAACTATTAATAAAAACAACAACAAATAATATTTTTTTTCATTAAAGCTATTTAATTTTAAAAATAAGTTTAATTTAATGAAATTATTTAAAAGAGAATTTTCAGATTTTTTTTCCAATTTAAAAAAAATTTAAAAACAAATTAAATAATTTGAAACTAATAATGAATACAACAATAAAAAATAATTTTTTCCCATTCAAACTATTTGAGTTAAAAAGTAAGTTTAAATTAAAGAAAATATTTAAAAGAAAAATTTCAGATTTTATTTTTCAAAATAATTTTAAAATCAATAAATAAAAAAATTTTATAAGCAAAATGTAAAAAATATGTAAAAAAATAAAAATAAATAAAATAAAAATAAAATTAAAAAAATAATAAAATATATTTTTCAAAAGTATCTATAAATTTATTTATTTCAATTAAATAGCGAAAATAGTTTTTCTGTAATAATGAAAACAACAACAATAAAAATTTCCATTAAAGCTATTTAAGTATCAAAATAAATTGAAATTAAAGAAAAATTTCTGATTTGTCAAAAATATGTTAAAAAAAAATATAAAAAAAATATAAAAAAAAATAAAATAAAAAAAATATTTTTAAAAAATACAAATAAATTTACTTATTTCATATATATAATACAAAAATAGTTTTTCTGTAAAAAAAAAATACATAAATTGTATGAAAAAATTTTAATAAAAAATTATGTAAATTCAAAAAAATTTTCGCATTTTCGAAATATTACATTAAATATTGACTGTAAGTAAAAAAGCTCCAGCTTGAAAAAGAAAAGAAACCGAGCAACTATGACTGAGAAAATTCGTTCCCACGACTACGTAACCGGAACGGACTCAGATGTCTTATACGGTCAAGAAGTGACAACTCGACAAAATTTATACGCAACAACAATAACAACATGACTGAGGAAATATTTATTTCGAAAATGTATTTTTTGAAAACTAAAGTTAAAAAATATATTGTTTTGAATCGAACTAAAAACACTAGAAACTAGAAAAATTGTTTTGTTATAAGGTAACTGTAAAATATGCACTTCAGAAACTAGAAATATAGCTATACAATGCATATTATGTTTATGCGCCTAGTTATATGCAACGTTTTTTAATATCTTATAGACAACAATAGCTTTACGTGCATTCATTCAAAACGAATACAACACGGTCGGAAAACGAAAAATTTTTCAGTTCACAAAAAAAATGTTTAGCAGTATATATATTAATATAAATTAAAATTTTTTAAACATAAATTAAATTTTTTTAAATATAAATTAAAATTTTTAAATATAAATTCAAAATTTTAAATATAAATTAAAATTTATCAAATATAAATTCAAATTTTTTAAACATAAATAAAAATTTTTTAAACATAAATTAAAATTTTTTAGACATAAATTAAAATTTTTTAAATAAAACTTAATTTTTTTTTAATATAAATTAAAATTTTTTAAATATAAATTAAATTTTTTTTTAAATATAAATTCAAATTTTTTAAATATAAACTCACCAAACATCACGGCACATGGACATGCGGCCCGTTTGCAAATCGGTCAGGTACGTGTTATTGAAAATTTCACCTTCTTCATCCTCCATTGCCAAATTGGAGCTGGTAGCCGCATTAGATGCGGCCGACGACAGCGATCTTGGCAATGAATTTGTCGCAAAACTGGGACGTTTGAAGTGTGCATCCGCAGCGGTCTCTTGCAATTTATTTAGTTTGGTAGATAATATGGCATTTTGCTTCTGGTATTCCAAAATGCGATCGTTCGTCTTCATTATTTGACCGGAGAGCTTGCGTATGTGCTCCTCGTACTTTTCATTCTGCGTAGATAAAGTTCAAAAGATTAAGAAAATATACAAGTTTATAATTTATGTATGAGTCGCCACTCACCTGCGCCTTCAGCACATCCATATCGGCGCGCAAGCTGCTGACTTCGCGATCTTGTTTGCCTTTCATTTTCGTCACTTCGTCGGTGTATAATGTTTTCTGATGAGCGACATTTGCGCAAGCAAAACGTAAAGCAAACGGTTTGGAGGGTGACGGGGAGGCGAGGCGATTCAATATTTTAGGTGGATAATCGACCGGAAACGGTCAAATGGAAATTGAGAAACAAATAGAGGGCGCAAAATGAGAATATTTATTTTTTGTTGTTGTAAAACTTCTAAAAAATTTCTTTTAAATGACTAACTATGGATTGCAGGGCTTATGGCATGAAGTCTATGCATTTGTCTAGACTAAAATTCAAATTTGTATTGAAGGCAAGGAAATATGCAAAATTATTAGCAAATTAAATTATAAAAATTAAAAAAAAAATTCGATATTAAAAATATAATTAAAAGATGCTGCCTTCGTAACAACAAAAACTAAATGATGGCGTAATTAGTTGGTCAACTGACTGTGGGGACATCACAGCTGTACAGAGTGTGCTCTGCTTCTACTAACGGTGCATGCAACACTTGCCTCACTTACAAGAAAATAATAAACACACATACATACTTCATACTGACTTCTCGTTTGTTAAACATTAAAAAAATAATGTTATTTATATATATCTATTCAAAATTTTACAATAACAAAACTAAAAAACACTCAAATAGATAAATCTAGACGCGCATATACATATATATACGTATATATACAGTTTAAGATTAAGTACAAGCTAAAATTCTATAACAATATTAATATATGATCGATGCTGAGAGAAATCATCGCGTATGTCACAAGCCTTGGTGTAATTAAGTTACGTAACGTAAGTGGCGCGCTTAGAAAACCGCCGGAGAGTTGCTTTTGATGGACAGCTCCATATCATTGCGCGTCATAAAGATATTGAGCGTGATTGCAAGCATTACTTGCGACATGAATACAACAACGAAATATTTGAAACAGGTGTTGAATCGTTTTTTCCACTTTGTCCGGGTCCCATAGATTTCGAACCTGTGACATTGCGTCTGCGTTGTTCGTTTCGAATTCGTTTTAGAGAAGATACAATGAAAAAAGGAAAAAAGAAGAAAAACCAAGGTCAGCAATGGCTAATTTCGCTAAAAAATGTTGCTTAAGTAAGGTAAGTTTAGCTTAATTCGTGTATGAGAAATTTGTTTTGCGATGGCAGAGTTTTGCGTTGAAAGTGCTCGTGTTAATGATGATGTTGGGGAAATTGCTCCCAGTTATGTATTTATGAATTTATGCGTTGCATGAAAGTATTTTTGTGGGAAATTCAGTGGCATTTCTTTTGTTTTTTTGTTTTTGTAGCTTAGCGTATTGAAGTTAATATACTAAATAGGCCTTTATGTGATCAAATATCTAACGTCTAACAATATGGAATATTTTTCTGCTTCCAGCTCCGTCCATTGCGCAACAAAATGATATACAAATGCAAATTTATTTATGGAAGGATGTTTAATTTATGATTATTTTCATGTTAAGATCAGGGAATTTTGACAAAAACTTCGCTGCACTGTTTATTTATGGATTACGCCTAAAAGTATGCAAATACAAGAGTAACAATTCGAACAACCTGATGAAAAATATTATAAACCATCAGTATTATTAGGGAAAGTTCAACGGAATTGTAAATACTATCAGATGCTGTCGAATAACAAGATTTTAAAATCAACCGTACAGTTGCAAATCGGTGAACTCATTATATTGTGACTAATTTTTTGAAATTGCATTGGTTTTTACAATATCTCATATATTGACCATTATATAGGATTTTCATTTAAGAGCAGACTGTCCGCCGACGCCTAATCAAAGTTGAATTATAGCGGTTTTTTAAACGACAGCAAACGACGCCATTTTTTCGCCTTTTTGACGTTTTTCTTCAGTAAGGTTTGCTATTTCATCGTCGAATAATATACGATCCAACTAGCCGAAATTATTAAAATTTACTGCCAGAATTCGGAGTCAGTGACCACAACTTTAAGAGTGCTTCGTCCAATTTATGGTCGTCATAACCGTCCTGGAAAAATTTGAATCCACAGGCACAGTACAAAATTTCTCCATGCCAGTGAGATAAAGAAGTGCCCGTAGTGTCGTTCTCAGGCATTGGGCATCACTGTCGTTGTGGCGAATTTTGCCAAAAGATCTTGGCATACATTGACGTAAGAACTGAAGCCTCTTCACCAGAATCGTCGTATGTTCGTGAACAACTTGAAAATGATCCGGATTTTCATCGAAAAATCATCCTCAGCGATGAGGCTCATTTTTGGCTGAATGGTTTCGTCAATAAGCAAAATATGCATTATTGGTCAGGCAACAATCTATACGTTTTCCATAAGTCACATCCCGAAAAAATCATGATTTGGTGCGGTTTATGGGCTGGCGGCGTCATTGGGCCGTACTTCTTCGTTGATGATCAAGACCGGCACGTTACTGTGAATGGGAATCGTTACCGCTCAATGATAACCGAATATTTTTGGACAATATGTCGTTGATTCCTATAGTACGGGCCCACAAGCCACACAGCGAATGTCACAATCGATTTATTGAAAACCAAGTTTGGTGAACGAGTTGTCTCACGAAATGGCCCTTAGACTATTTCCTGTGGGGCTACGTCAAGTGTATGGTCTATGCCAACAAGCTAGCGTCGATTGATTAACTTCGTACGAATATCGAATGAGAAATTGTAGCACCGTCGAAAATTGAGTTCAACGTCTGGACTTCTGCAGGCGTGTCCGTGGTGGCCATGGAAAAGAAATCGACTTGCATACATAATGTCATCCAATGTACTTTCACAGGAATTAATCATTTCATTGATATCACAAACCAGTGCAATAGAGTTAAACGATATAGCCAAAGATTAGTCTAGAACCATTTAAATAAGGCTGGATATGGAAAGAAGCTTGATGAAGGGATAGATAGGTAGAGAGGATGTATGACCCTCACTCTACTGCCTCTTCGCTGAACCAAGGGTATGGGTAACACAAGAGTTAAGGAAAATAAACCTCACGAACTCAGGGTCCATCTGCGAATCACAGCGGAGTGGTAACAAAGTTTCTGAAAAATTACTTGTGTTGAAATGAGGGTCACCTACGACAACGTCAAGCATAATGCTAGGATTGACGGTGACGGCAGAAGATCATCCATTATGAACTATTAACTTATAGCCAAAATGTTGTAGTGTCAACAATTGGACTGTTTGAAAGAAGCAATCGGTATGAAGCGACCGACGGCAGAAAAACTGCATTCCATCAGGACAACCTAGCACCAAGTGAATACTGCTTCTATTTTGACGAATGATTTTGCTGGTCAAAACTTAACCCCAAGAAAAGTAAAAAATCGACTGTCCCAGTTTTGGCCAACAGGGTTTAGGGTTCCCAAAATGGTAACGATCCTGTCTAAAATGGATGCTAAACCTTCTCTTATAAGACCTAAAAGTTATTTTTTTTGTCGTTTCTACTTTTTTGGTATTATGCTTTCGAGGGAGTTATCGTATTTTTAATAGTTTTCAACAAAATAAATACCGTTATGCCGCGAGAAAGGTCTACCATTTGACGAAACAAATTTTAACGCACGGGAACCGCGTAATCCAGCGTGTAGTTAGTGTATTTTCGAAAACACTTTTTGTGGGCGTGGCATCCGGTCGAATAACCCTTGGAACTACAATACTAAAAAAATATGACTCGTCCCTAATATTTTCGAACATGTTAATTTTTAGAAAAAATATGTTGCCTACCTTTAGGAGCATGAGAAAGAGAAAATATTACATGGTAAGCTATGAAGAAAGCAATCGAAATATCAACAAAAGTAAAACGTGGCGATTTGAGACATGAAACGTCTCCTCTTATAGCTTTCATAAGAAGAAATCTGGTTTTGTTTTATTCCACTCGCTCTATGAACTC
Organism: Bactrocera dorsalis; assembly: GCF_023373825.1. Taxonomy (NCBI): domain Eukaryota; kingdom Metazoa; phylum Arthropoda; class Insecta; order Diptera; family Tephritidae; genus Bactrocera; species Bactrocera dorsalis. The sequence goes on along the minus strand of NC_064306.1, from coordinate 57,239,570 downwards.
GTAAGATTAAAAAAAAAAATAAACCATATTATCTAATTTTCATCTTCAAAGCGATTTAGTGACACTAAGAGTACCATAAAAGCTTCCAGCGCAAATCTTTAAAACATTTGCAACACCATTTGTATTTGCAACAGACGGAATAACACACATAAAAACATAGAACAAACGAGCTTAAGACACTTAAGGACTGTTAACAGTGTGATGTCCCTACAATTGGGCATGACTAGAGTACGCAAGGAGGACTTTGCTCAACTAAAGTTACAAAAATATAAGAAGACAAATTTATAGACTACAACACCGAGTGCTAACTACGTACAAATGTGTGTATTGTGCTGCGGTACAACTTACCATTTTGTTCTTCATTTTATCCAACTTCACTTCCATCTCCAGGCGATTCTCTTTGATACGCTCCTCCGCCTTTTCGGTTTGCTCCTGCAGCCGTTGCTTGGAATCGCGATATTTGGCTTGTAAAATTTGATTGTCCACACGCAGTTGGGTATTGGCCTGCTGCTCCGACTCGACTTGCTTCTCGGCAGCAGCCAAACGTTTACGCAATTGCTCCAGCTCCTCGTCGTCCTCTTCATTGCCACAGCGCAAGCTGTCACGCTCCGACTGCAGCATTGTAATCTCTTCGGCTTTGACGCTCAACTCCTTACGGATTTGTTCCAGTTGCGCTTCGAGTACGACGACTTTCTCCTCGCGCTCCGAACGCAAGTTATTATTTTGCACTTCGTATGCCTTCAACTTGGCACAGGTATTCAAGTGTTCGTTTTCAATTTGCGCTTTCTCCTCCTTCAGCGCGCACATGTCCATCTCGAGGTCGCACATTTGTTGCGACAATTTTTCACATTTTTCTTGTGATATCTGCAGTGATAAAGAGATTTTCGATAGTTGATCGCTGATATTGGAATTTTGCTCTTGCAATTGTTCGGCATCGGCTTGCAGCTTATTTGCAAGCGCTTCGTATTCGTTGGCACGAGCCAGCGCTTGTTCGCGTTCCTCAAGTGCGACCTTCAACTTCTCGGCAGTGTTGTCTGCACTAATGGTGTTCTGCAGTTCGTTCAGTTGCGAGTTGATGGCACCGATTTCGTGATTCAAACGCACATTGTTCGCTTCGGTTGTCTCTAGCGAATAGTTCAACTTTCGTATTTTCTCCTCATTCATTTGACGTATTTTCTCGAGTTTTGTCACTTTGGCTTTAGCATCTGCCTCAGCGGCTTCTAATTGCTTTTTCTCCGTCTCGAGTGTCTGCTTCGTTTGCTCAAGTTGATGCACCTTGGTGATTAGCTGTTGTTGGCTGCGTTCTGCGGCGGCAACGCGCTCTTGCAGCACTTGTTTGTCAGTCTCCAGCGTGCTCTTTTCGCGTTTCAACTTCTCGACGCTAGTCTTTGTTGTAGTCAGCGTCTCGTTGAGCTTTTCGTTTTCGTGCTCACTCTTCGAGCAACGCGCTTGCGTATCGCCCAACTTGACAGCCATTTTTTCAATACGTTTCTGATAAGCCTCCTGCGTTTCACGCATCTTGATATTCTCAGCGGCCAATTCTTCCTTCTTGCTCTCCAGCGTTTGCAACTGCACACGCAGCAGTTTCAACTCGTTCTCGGTGGCATCCAGCTTACGTTCCAGTGTAGTGGAATTCTGCAAGATATTCTTCACCATCGACTCGGTCGAACTGTGCTGCACGCTGGTTTGTGTGAGCTGTAGACGCAGCTCTTGCAGCTGTTCGACGAGCGTGTCTTTCTCCTGCCGCAATGCATCGCTGCCTTGTATGAGGCGCGTAACATTCTCATTGGCGCGTTGCAGTTCGTTCTTCACTTCTTGCTTCTCCTGCTCCACGCGTTCCAGCGCACTTACGGCGTTCTGGTATTGCTCTTTAACCGCGCTGTACTCGTGCTCGAGCTGTACCAGCTGCGCTCTCAACTTTTCGTTGACAGTTTTCAAATCGTGCAGTTCGTCTTTCAGATGTTCCGCCACGGCGCTTTGCTTACGCTCGCCAATGAGTTGCTGTTGCAGCTCGGTGATTTCGGCATTTCGACTAAGCAGTTGATTGTTCAGCTTGTCGTTCGCTTTTTCCAGCACCTCAACAGCGCCCTGTCGTTTCTGTTCGGTCTGGTCGAGTTGTGTGTGCAGTTGTGCGATATTATGCAACAGCCCATTGAGCGCGCCACGCAGTTTACCCAATTGTGTGTCCTTTTCACACGCGGGCACCTTTATGAACTCATCAATTAGCGTCTTCTCCGCATCGCCCGCTGAATTGCAGTGATTTTCGATCACCGTGATGATTTGCTGCAATATGCCGTCGTTATTCTCCTGCTCCACCGACTGCTCGGCCAGCATGCGCATCATTTCCGACAACTTCGTCTGCCAATTGTCGCGCTCGTGCTCTTGCTCTTCTTGCAGCCGCTGCAGTTGTGCCTCTTTGGCTGAGATATCAGTTTGTAGCTTAGCGACAAGTTCATTGGCGTCTCGCAGTTGATTATTGAGCTCATCACAACTTTTTTCCAATATCTTTGCTTGCTGATCCTTCTCACAGATCGCCAACTTGAGTTGATCAGCTGTCTGCTCCAACGAGGCTAACAGCGCCGACTTCTCGTCTTGCTCGCGCTGCAATTGTGATGTAAACGAAGCGACATCTTTGCTCAGTCGCTCCTTTTCCTCGCTGACCTTTTGCAAATTCTGCTGCAGTGTGGCAATTTGTTGGGTTTGCTTCAAGTTTGCCTTTTCGTAGGTGCTCACTTGATTTTCGGCGCGTTTCAGCACGGCTGTTTGACTCTCGTAGGCGGTTTTCAGACCACTTATAGTGTGCGCCTTCTCCGTGAGTATGCTCTCGAGCTTTTGCTCGGTTTCAAATAACCGCGTTTCACTTGCCTGCAGCTTCACGCTCAATTCACTCTTGTGATCCAACTCTTGCAGCAGCTGCGCATTCAGTTCGTTTAAGGCGCTGTCGGCTTCGAGTATTTTACCATTGACCTTGCTGTGTTCGGCCTTGAAGGTGTCGATTTCATGCAGCAGCGTTTTGTTTTCCTTTACTACTTTATCCATTTGTGCCTCCAAAGCTTTGAGCTTTTCAGTACTGGCTTTGCCAACTTGCAAGTGTTCGTTTTGTACTTCTTCCAAGCGTTGTATGCTCTCTTCCAGCTTCTTCTTGACTGTGCTACTCTCTTCCATGAGCGTCTTCAGATTGTGTTCCTTGAGGCTCAACTCTTCCTTTGTGGCGGTAAGCTCTACCTGCAGCGCATTCACAACACGTTCGTGCTCAACACCAAGCTCCATCAAACGCACCGTGTGATCTTCGGTGTTCACCTGCAGCGCATTTTGCATCTCATCCGTGACCTGCTTGAAGGCCTCTTTCAAATTGCCAATGTCTTCCTCGTAAATTTTGATTTGATCTTCCGCACTTTTCAGCTTCATGTCACTCTGTTCCAATAGCGATTTGTAATTGGCTTCAACTTCCTCTCTTTCTGTGATGAGATTCTTCATTTGCTGTTCCACAACTTCCATTTTCGAAACCGTTTCGTTGTGATTACAGCTCATATGCTCCAGTTTTTTATTGAGTTCCAGTTTCTCCTCTGCCAAGCGTTTGTTGCTGCTTAAGACTTCCGATAGTCTTTGCGCCAAATTAACCGAGGTATTGGATTTTTCGCCGCACAATAGCACATTCAAAGCATTGAATGTCTTAAGCGCCGCACTCAGCTCTTCCTTTGCCTCCTTGAAGTCCTGTTGCAAAAGCTCATTCTCTTTCTTCAGCTTGCCATAGCTTTCCTCCACCGTATTACGCTCGTCCGTCAGTTTACGTATGCGTTCGTCGCGCGTATTTATGGCCAATTCGTAGTTATGTTTTTCGGTTTTGAATTCCGTTAGGAGCGTGTCAATGCGCGTCTCCAGTTCATCATTCTTTTTGCGCACTTCGATTATTTCCACCCCCAGTTTGCCCATTTCGAATTCTTTCACCGTGATTTTATTCTGCATGGCCTCCAGGTGATCGGCGGTCTCGCGCCTGTCGCGTTTGGTGTCTTCATGTTGCACGAGTATTTTTTCGTATTTCTCCTTAAGCATTTTCTCGGTTTTGTCGTGCGCCTCCAATTCATTTTGATAGTTTTTGATGCGATCATTTAATGTTCGTATCTCATCGGTGTTGTTGAGCATGCCTTGTTGCAGTGTTTCTATCTTCTTACGCAGCGTGGCTACCTCGTCGTTCAGGTCTCCGTTTTCCTTCCGTATCGAAGCATTGACTTTTTCATAGTCTGATATTTCGCTAGCCAGATTTTTAATTTTTGTCGTGTACTCTTGACGCTGTGCGGCACACTTATGCTTGTGCGTGTCGTAGTCATTGGCCAGCGTGTCGAGCCTGGCGACCAACTCGTATTTCTGCTCGTTAATGTTGGCAATCTCCTGTTCGCAACGTATTATCTTTTCTTGCATACGTTTCTTCGCTTGTTCCAGCTCCAGATTTAAATTGTCTACACTTTCTAGTTGTTCCTTCAGTGCGCCCACCTCCTTTTCGAACTCCAACAGGCTGCGACTGAGTTCATCGTTACGCCGCTGCTTGGACTGTAGCTCGCCTTGTAAAGTTTTCACTCGTCCCTTTTCGTCTTTATAATACGAACCCAGTTGTTCGACATAGTCAACCAAGTGATTGAGACAATCGGCTGGCGTGATTTCTTTGTGCTCTTCCGCTCTTCCAATTCTTGTGGCTATATTGAATTCCTGCGCATGTTTTGTTGTAAATTTTCGTATTAACTCGGCCAAACGTTTATTGTTGCTTCTTAGCGCGCACAATTCGTCGCGTAGTTCAGAATTTTCGTGTTCCTTCTCGCGCAACTGCACATCGACCACGGAGCGTGCGAGATTTTCAGGACTACTTGAACTTCCATCAGTAGGTGGCGAGAATGAAGCATCCAAATAATCAGGCCGCGAATTATTCCCTGTTGAACGCGTCTCATTTATAAACTGTTCCAGTTCCAGTTTGTTTTCACTTAAACATTGTATGGTGAACTCTTTTTGCTGTTAAGAAATAAGTGTAAACATACATATTAGATCTCAAGCAATATATGTATAAATAGTTAGTATAAGTACCTCGAGTTCTGTAGTAAGCTCATCGACTTTCAGATCCAGCTCTGTAATACGATTCATGCAAACCATTATTTGTTTTTCAGCATGACGAAGCTGTAATATAAAATGTGCATACAGTTTACAACAACATTACGAACAAGTGCGTACGTTACCTTCTCTTGAACCAAATTCTTTTCCTCCCTTAGATTTCCCAGCACCTCGTTGAGTTTTGCTATTTCGGTTTCCTTTTGGGCCACTTCTCTGCATAAACGGCGTTTCATCTAAACATTCATTTCCAAAAACATTTTTGAAATAAAAATATAATATTAAATGTATTTTATTTGATAATTGAAGGCATTAATATGAATTTTAGAATAAAAACTGAAAACAATGAAATGTATGCAATAATACCTGTTCTCCATCTTTATTTTTAGGGGAACTGCTTTCTGTTGTATTTTGCGTGAGTATATCGTTTTTTAAATCTTGAATTGTTTGGTGCAGCTTTTTATGATCTTGATCTGCAAGAAATAGTAAGCGTTCAGTATTTGAGTTGTAACAAAGCTCAGTTGCACTTACTTAATTTCTTCATCTTTTCTTCATTTTGTTTTATTTGCACTTCCAGCAGCCCCTTTTCGTATCTCTCTGTCTCCAGTTGTGCCTATTTTAAATATTTAAAGATAATTATTATTTAATTTCCATTAATCCAATATTTTATGCCTTATACTTACTCGCAAATTATAGAGCTCTCGTGTTCGCTCCTCCAACATTGCAGATTTTGGTGTTGGCGGTACAATACGTGGACTGCTATTGCCTGCAGCATAGCGTGACGGTCGACATGGTGAGTCCAGACGGGGAAAAGATGATGACGAATAATTATTAGTGGTACCCGTTGAGTTATTGCTGCTAGAATGACTGTCACTTGCTGTACCCGGCGAATTGTTACTTCGCAAAGCTGTACCAGCTATTGCTTGTCGCAGCTTTTCTCGGTTTATGGACTGACAATCAATCAACTCATTGAAGAAGGCAGCAATATTTCGTTGGTTGTTTACAGACAATCTCTTACAGATGTCATGAAAATTTGTTTCTGGACATTTTACACAACAAAAATGTAAAAATAGGGAATAAACATAGATATACTCTGTTGAACTGATAGTATTTTCATCGTCCAGAAGGGGAGTATAATCGGCATATTGGTCTGAAAAATTATAAAGTTTTTAAAATATTAATAATAATAGTAGATATATTCAGTTTGCTTTCAATATTACCTTTTAAGAAACTTATTACGTTGTCTTGTGATTCTGACTTTTGTAATAAATTGTGATTTAAACGAAAATTTCTATAAAATTCGTCAATATCTGTCTGTTCTAAGCTGAAGTAATTAGCGGCAACAAATCCACATTCAGTTACCTGCGAGGACGCAAATTAAAAAAAATGTATATTTCAAAACGTCAGTAAATAGTTGTGTGCTATTAGTTATTACTATTTCAAAATTTTATTGACTCCATTTATTACTCACCCAATGCAATAGGACTTTTTTCCAATTTCTCACATCCATTGCAGCAAAATATTAGCTTTGCTCCTTGCTTAATCCTTATCTTTCCCTATGACGTCTTTTTGCCTACCTGGCTCACTTGGAATTTCTATTATAAGAAAATTTTGAATATATATTTCTTCACAAAACCACAGCACAACAGCAATGACAAACTGTAGAACGAATATACATATAATAACCGATGATTTTTAAATCCTAGTATTGATATATTTTAGAAAAAAAAAAATTAATTCATTAATCGTTCTTTTGCCGCGTCTTTTCTTTTTCAAAATGTCGCAGTTGATTAGTTTCGTTCTCACTCTGCGCTTTCTGTTTGTTTATTTATAGTTACGCCCTTTAGCGGTGATGAATTAACTACATAAACTTCCAAAATTAACATAATCTATTTGTCATGATAATTTTTCGTAAAGAAATCTAAAGTTCATAAATTTTAAGATTGAAGAAAAAACGCAACTGCCGTTAACTATTGCTTTCGAATTATTTGACATTTGGTACGAAACAAAACGACGCACGCTCGGCTTTTTTGTTTTTTGTACGGTGGAAATAACAGGGCTGCATTGAATTGTTATAAATATTTCACATAATTTAATTTTATATATTTAAAATATGATTATTATCTCTTCAACATTACAATAAATTTATTGAAGTAAAATCATAATTAAAATGACATAAATGAAATTTCATTGCAAAATATTCTATTACACAGGATTGAAATGGGTAGGGTACTCGTTTTCTCTTCAGCATTTGCCTTTATAACATATCTGTTTAATTTCCGATAGCTTTACGTTCCACAAATCGCCGTCAGCTGATTCAATAGCGTGTAAGAAAATAAATAAAAACAATAATGCCCGAAGAAATTTTGGAGCCACAAGCCAAATTGCAGAAAATTGAAGATGATGAAAAAAACAAACAGGTAGAATGTGAAACAAAATTGCATGGGCCTGGAGAAACCCCACCAAATCCTCTAAGCAAAAATCAATTGAAGAAACAAAAACGTTTGGAAAAGTATGAAGAATTCAAAAAGGCTCGTCGGCTGAAAGAACGTGAAAGACAAAAGCAAAAGCGACTTGAAGCACAAGCTCAAGGATTACCCACTAGGAATGGACCTTCACGGAAAGAGCTTAAGAAACGTCAAACTGAGGTTGATAAACAAGAGTTGGGCAAACTTAGTGTAGCAATTGATTTAGACTACGATGAATTGATGCATGATCGCGACGTAGCGAAATGCATAAAACAATGTCTACGTATTTATACAATAAATCGTCGTTCAACATGTCCAGGACAACTGCACCTAACTGGTATTAAAACTGACGGACGTATTCATACGAGTCTTAAGCGAAATGATGGCTGGGAAAATTGGCATTTGAAATATCATTTTGATACAACACATATGGAAGTTTTTCCTAAAGAGAATATAATATACCTTACATGTGAATCGGATACTGTGCTGGATAGCATTGAGGAGGGTAAAATCTATATAATTGGAGGTTTAGTAGATCACAATCATCATAAGGGTCTGTGTCATAAACGAGCAATTGAGAACGGATTACACACAGCGCGTCTTCCACTAAACGAACACGTGAATATGAAAACACGTGCAGTACTTAGTACATTTCATGGTAAGTTATTTGATTACGAATGATGACGACATATTTAACGATTTTCAAATAATTTCAGTGTTCGAAATACTCTTGCGGGTTTCGGAAGGAAAGTCGTGGACTGAAGCCATTATTGAAACGTTACCTGAAAGGAAGGGTGCTAAGCCTAAACTAAATTTAGAAGAGACAGAAAATCATTTGAATGACAAGGATGTTGCAAATGAAATAATTGCTGATAACATTTGCGATTAAGATTGACGACGTAATGATTTCTTGAATTATGTGGCAAAACTTTTTCCATACTGTATTACAAACGTTTTGAATGGTATAGGCCAAAATTTATACCTTAGCTGTAAAAAGCTAGAATAAACACAATTTTTGAAAATCTATGAACTGCTTTAAGTTAAAGAAACAAAGTATAGATTTCATGGCACAGTACCACTAATTGTGCATTATATTTGGGAATAATATTTTAAAGACAACATGTTCATTTTATATTTTGAAATTCTGTCTACCGCGATTACAACTTATTTTAGCTGCTTATATTAAATCTATGTAATCTAATACCCTTTAACATATACATACATATATATGTATATACTGAAACAGCACAAAGAACAAAGGGTGTGCAGCAACGAACGCTTCGCTTTCAGTGCTTTTCTCTTGTCAAAATGGCGATTGCCCTTTGGCAATATGTATAAAAATGAGAGTTGTCCAACATTTTGCTTGGCTTTGCGTCGAAAACCTTTTACGTGAACATACTCATATAGTTGCGTACATCGAACAAATTTCTGACGCAAAGCGAATGAAAAATTCTATGTGAATTAGCCATTACTAAATAATTTGGCTTCCGTGGAGAATGGTTGACAAACCATTGTGAATAAGAGTCTGAGAACTGTTCAAAATAACATATGATCGTATATTTTATTTATTTTAACCTAGAAACAGTTTACCATAAAAAATTAACTGATTCTAAGATAAGTGTGTTATAAAATTTTAAAATAGATTTTCGGTTTTTATTTATACTTATTTGTATTTCACTTTACGTTGCAGCTTCAATTATTAATTATTAATAAGATTGCATTGCATTTAAAGGTATAAATATCTCAAAAAGAATATTAATATTATTAACTCCAATGATTTAAAGAAAAACATTTACATATTTTGATATCACATCAGCATATGTCGGTGTTAAGAAGGCATTACTAAATTTTAAATTTATTGAAAATGCAACTCTGTTTGTAATGCACCGGCTGATGCATTTTTCCTTCTCCCACTCACGCGAATTCGAGTAGAAGAGAGAAAATGCTAAGCAAGGAAAACAAAACACAATGAAAATAACAACAAAATGCAAAAGAAATCGCGCAAATGCGAAGATACACAAAAGCGGACAAGATACAAGCCAAGCGAAAGCACCATGGTCAATTTAGTTACTCTTCGATTTTCGAACAGTGCGGTAAAAACTTAAATTCGTTTAGAACTTCTATTCGTGCGTTTTTTGTGTGAAGATTCAACGGTGAGTGAAATTTATTTTTTTAAGAGACTTAAATTCATAGTTTAGGAATAGCAAGCAGATCACTTTGCAAAATTATTACTATATCTTAGATAGGGCTTTTCATATTGTTAAGGTCGCATAATATGCCTTGAAGGCCGCTGATTTCGTGCGGTACGCGTCCCGGGCTGCAGCGCGTTCGTGCCTCCGCCCTCTGGCAATTTCATCTTTCATTTATTGTGTTTTGACGCAATTGAGTTTCTTTTCCTGTGCTAAGTGCGCAAAAAAAGGGATATAAATAAATATGTGCCGCAAATTGAATGAATTCCATTTCCATATTAATTTGTTATAACGAAAAACTTACGACAACTTTTAAGCTGTGCAATAATTAGGTACATATATTAAGAACAAAGAAAGTATATGCATATGTATGTACGAACTCGTATATATATGTACATACATACATATGTACATATGCAATACAAGTTGCGCATGCATTCAAATCATATGTTTGGAACAAACGCGTCTGGACTTAATATATTATACATGTGTATGTACATATGTTTGTTGCGAACTGGCTTGCATTTGAATTTCGACTTCAATAATGTCGTTAAGAATAAATACTTTCTAAAAGTTAAATTTATGGTGGTAGTACGTAACTTTTATTTAATTTATGCCTCGTTACCGTGTATGCATGTAGTAGATACATACGTGTGTATTTCTATACCGGTGCGTGACATTTTATGGAGTTTCCATACAAACCGCTATTAATTCAATATTGCAGTTACTTTTTTCCGACAACATGATGCGCAGTGTTATATAAATATATACATATAATATTTTTATAAATATATGTTCTTCTTGCAAAGCGCTGCAGTATCAATATAAAATATGCTAAATCTGTAGTCGCAACTTCCATGTACATATGTACATTATCAATATTCATTTGTATACCCCTGTATACATTGTTAAAAAGAAATAAATATCAAACATTGAAAACATTTTCATTTGCGGCCCTGCGACGCAATAACCACAGACAACAACGAAGGCCAAACAGCTTTTCTAAATACATTCATATATGTATAGGTTTACATACATATTTTCGTGTATATAAAAATCAGCCTTTTCGTCGTCTTGCACCTATACTGTGCGCGCCATGTGTGTCCAGTACAGCGGGAGGTAATAGAAGACGCCATACCAAAAACATCGCTGTAAATGTAACTCCATTATTTTGAATTCGACATAGCTAAATGACTCCAAAAAGTTGTAGCTACCGTCAGTTATGGTAGTAATCTTTGAAGAGTTCTCGAAGAGGAGTTTCCGTTGAAAATTTACGAATTCACGAAGTGTAAACTATTTCCACGTTGGTGGATAGCTGCAATTTTTTCCCTGTGAGATACCTGTATTATATTTATAATGGCGTCGTGTACCTGAAAATGCAGGTAGAGCGGTAAACAACATAACGAATACTTATTTTTATTTGACAGATGCTATATTTCGTACAAATACATTTTGTATAACTTATCGTATATTAAATATAAGATGTATACATAAAATTTGCTTATTTCGCTTCCAAATTTAACATTTTATCACCTTTCTATGTGTAGATACATAAATTGCAATATATCAGTTAGGCAGAAACGGTTACCTAGCTTATTTGGAAACCTTATCTGGTTAGCTATTGTTACAGCTGAAGGCATGGTTTCGTTGTTTCACAATTATTCTCATTTTCCAACGCAAAAGTTAGGTATGCCCTTAAGAAGGTAGGCTGATTTTGTATCTTTATACATAAATTTGTGTGAAAATAGAAAAGTTATTTAAAATGCCATATTTAAAAAACAAAGAAACATCTGTTTGCTGTGTAATCTGCAAAATCTCTACAGAGAAATCCATCAATTGTAAGCGTATGCCATGCATATGTTAAAATTTCTGTTGGATTAGGATATTGTCCATGCTGTTAGGCATTTGTATGTATCTATTTAGGATCGACACAAAGTCATATACCTACCTTCGACCTTATCTACTTGTGAAAACACAGTGCTTTCTAAAAGTACATACATATATTTGTATATGCATACATTTAGGCATGTGAGTATTATATGTATACACGTGCATATACACATACATACACATATTTACGTATGTGGGTAGCTCGTTGATGGATCTACCATTAAAACACTCAGACATTTTCTGACTTACATTATACCTGTATGTCACTCAGGCTTGATCGTTTACCAAAATGGTGGACCTTTTATTTACTTTGCAAATACATAAGGTCCTTTTCGAACCCTGCCAAACCAAACTGGCAGGCAAAATATAATTACTTTGCAAATAAATAAGGTCCTTTTCGAACCCTCCCGATAACGGAAGTATTGATGTACAGTTTTATATCAATATATTTGTACACATGTGCATTTTCCGGTTGTGACTACAAAATCAATCCATTTCCGTTTTGTGAACTACCAATACAGTGAAAAATCCATTATTATTATTTTCTAATAAAAATTTGAGTTAATAAATGCCTTTTGATATTATTACTCCATTTTTATGCATAACTCTCTATCTTTCTATACTTTGGCTGCAGTTCCATTTTGTTATTTTTCCTTTTTTCTTTGTATTCAAAAATGGAAAACAATTTTTACCAAAACAAAATATGTACGATATGCTAAATTTTTGCGTTTTTGGTAAAATGCCAGCATTATTCTTCGCCTTGTTTTCGAAATAGTACACATAAATCCATTTTTGTAAATATGTACACACATGAAAGAAAACACGAGATTTAGCCGCAAATGTGATTCAAAAAAATAAATAAATAAATAGAATAAAATATGGTTTCTTGTTTTGTTGAAATATGGCGCGCGTCAGTTTACTCTTTGTAGTGCTGTGCATTGCAGTGCATACGTATATACACATTTTCTGTTTATAAAAACGTCATTTTGCCGAAAACTCGCTGTTTCAATTCTTTCCTTTGCGCTGTGCTGGCGTTAAAATTTTGCGCAAAAATTTGGTCCAAGGAAGGTTCGAGTTTTCATCATTCATTCTCACGCTTTTCATTATATTTACATACATACATGCTTTGCATTTGCAGTCTTTTATATATTGTACGTACATATATACATATTGCGGTCTATTTCAAATAGTTTGCTTCATTCACAATTTTCAATTTCTCTCTAGAAACGAAAGTGACAACGCAAGTTTGGTCAGCGGCCAGCAATTTTTGTATGAGAACGCGCTGATCGACGAAGTGCTACGAATTTGGTGCAGCAATACTTCATAAATATAAATTGCAAAAACCAAAGAGTATAAAATAAAAAAATATTACATTAAAGTTCAAATAGTACACAGTGTGTTGGGCAAGAATTGCAATTATGTTGTGCATTTTTTAATACGTTAAATACTCAACTTGTGCTCGATTAAAGTGTGGTGTCTAACAAAAATAGCATATTTTTGTTTTTGTATAAAAGTCAATTAATATAAAAACAACAAATAACTAAATACAAAACACAATGCAAGCGGTAAAGGCGAAATTGTCAAATATTTCCATACCATGGAGGCTAGTGTTGAAGAATGTCGCAGCGATTGTGATATCTTTGGTAGCATTGTCATGGTGAGTATTCCTACCAAAAATTTCTATGACAACTACAATTACACAAAATTACCCCACGCACGCATTCATTCATACAAATTTCATAAAAATATTAATATCCTTAAAATTTTTGGCTATACCCACACATACACCTACACATCCATCTGTATATGTATATATAAATACACATATTAATGCTTTGCTTTTAAATATTTTATTTGCAGTATATTAATTTTTCGAACAAAATATTAAAGCATACATTGTATTATTAATTGCGAAATGAAGAATTAGTGGCACATTAGAACATTCTGCTATGCAATATAAATTTAATTTTGTATTCCAACGAATTATTCTTGTTTGTGTGTACATTTATACTGATTCTCTAGTCTTATTTACAACATTCAGTGTTGGATTTGTTGCCGTTTTCCCCACAAATATGCTCAAATTTTCTTCTCCGCCGTTCTAACGTGATATTGTGAAATTTCTAAGCGCTTTTTGTAGAACACATTTTTAATTATATAGTAAATTATTTAATACACATGTGTATATAGTTTAGTGTGTGGCAAATCAACCATCGCTTTACGGAGTAATAACCCGAGTTAATTACCTTGAAACCAGCGCGCGACTTGTAAGAAATGTTCATACATACAGTAGTCTCTACACACATCTAATACTTACATATGTATGTATGTATGTATATACACATGTAATACATACATATATACATATATAGCCGTTTACATTTTTTGCGATTACTTGATTACTTTTTTGGTACATTCATGGTCACAGCAAACTAGTGATTCGAAATCAAATCAGTGACTTATTTGTAATAAATATATATACTTATATGAATGTATGTATGTAGGAAGGCGCACAGTTGTAAGTGATAACGTATTTGGGTGTAAATATGATCTCTGATCGGATCAAGTATGACCAATACAATTTTCAACATATTTCTTATAAAATTCGGTTGGGGTCACCTTCAATTTTTTTTACGTTTCGGCCCCTTGCAATAAAGTCAAGCATCTCTTTTGCAACCTCCTAGTCTAAAATATATACAATTTTTTTGGATAAAGTCCAAAATTCGAAGTCTAATATTTATGATTGTTTTTATCTGTGTCACCCTGTGTTTGACTGATGCAGTAAACATGAATTAACACTAAAGTAATTAAAGTTTTACCGTACGGAGAGGAGAGGTACAATTTCCATTTCTAAATAAACTGAAAGCACAGCAATTTTCTTCATTAACTTCAAAGAAAACATGCTGATTCTTAAAATAAAATCTGAAAAATATCACATCATTTATGTATATCGATCATATTATCACATTACAAAATATCAATAGCATGAGTAAGCTCCATTAGGTATCACTCAATTCCTGACCTAACTTTACATTTACAAAATACAAAAATATTATATAAGTCTTTAATAAGTCAACGCTACAACAAATTCTTCAGATCGGACCTCAATAGTATATAGCTGCCATACAAACTAACCGATTAAAATCAAAATAAAGACCTTTTTATACTCTTTTATGCTAAAATATGCACCTGTGAAGGGTATTATATCTTAGGTTGGAATGAAGTTAACGTTTTTTGAAGTTTTATTGACAAAAAGTCACTGAAAATTTGCATTTTTTCCATAAAATATGGTTACACCCTAATACTCAAAACAGATACGCATTTATGTATGTATTATCCATATATTTCATGCGAGATAATAACAAACCCATAATTGGAGGAAATTGTCTGCCAACGATATTTGCGGTCTAATGTGTTCAAAAAGCAGGCGATACGTTGACGCACTGACCATTTGCTGTTGATCAACAAAGCGAAAATTAATACACAGAAATTACAACAAAAATTGCTACTCAACATACATAAATAACAACAGAAAAGTCGTTCATTTAAAAATAATATGTGACACGAATATTTGAAACGCAGCAAAGACGAAATAAGGCGGTCGGCATGTCGCAGCTACGACAGGAGGTAGCCGCGCACCCATTAAAAATTGTAAAATTTCGGCTGCCAAGTGGGGGTGTGGAGGCGCTTGTTGATGTCTGTCGACTAAAGATCGGTTGGCAGCGTACGATATTGACAAAGAGTGCGTTTTATTTTCGGTTTATCTTATTTTAACGCGTAATTTGGGTCAAAGAACTGAAAGTCGTCGCAAGCCGTCGTATGCACCGTACCCATACGAGATGTGCCCAAACTGTTCTATCGTTAACAAAATTGCTACCGCAAAAAGTGAATAAAAACGAACATTAAATAAAATATAAATAAAAACCAAAACAAAAATAAAGGCAAAAACAAAAACAAAGGAGAAGGCAAAGGCAAAATGCGACAGCGGCGAGCCGGTGTGATGACAAGCAACATGTGACTCCACCGCTTGGCTGCGACGGACTCAAGTGGGGGCCAATAATTGTTTTACAATATGAAAACGAAAATACTGGTACTGCATATGTGCATACATACAAACATATGTACATATGTGTGTCTATATACATACAAAGTGAATTGCTTGTATGGTAGTGCGAGTGGGTGTGTTTGCAATGACACTGCGGAGAAGCTGGCCATACAAATTAAAACGTATATAAATATGTAGCATATATAGTATATAATATATAGTATATGAATATCGAGTGTGCACATTTAGTTGCAGATGAATGTGTGTCTATCTAGATTTGAAAGCTGTCCGTCTGCCCAGTGTACTTGCATGTGACTTGTTGGTTGTTGGCTTGAATTTTGTGCGTTCATATTAGTATAAGTAGCTACCGTTAGAGACATACTCGCACATATTTTGGTTTACACCGGCATTTTCAATAAATAATATGTATAATAAAGAAAATATATCTAAAATGAGTTATTCACATCTACTATTGCATAGTTTTCACACATACATATTTATGTCCATATTTTCATTCATTTGTAGAAAGAGTTCCTTCAAAAAAGTAAGTAGTTATTTGACTGGTTTTAGATTAGCATCCCCCGATTTCGGCTTTAAAATGGATACATATGTATGTATAA
This sequence comes from Bactrocera dorsalis, assembly GCF_023373825.1. Classification (NCBI taxonomy): domain Eukaryota; kingdom Metazoa; phylum Arthropoda; class Insecta; order Diptera; family Tephritidae; genus Bactrocera; species Bactrocera dorsalis. Next base: position 57,223,267 of record NC_064306.1, on the reverse strand, counting down.
ATGAGGAGGTCCTCCAGATTAAGAGAATATACTATAATATATATACATACGTACTATATATAGTTGCCGCTGACTTACGATTTTGGAGATATTTGTATTTAAAGTTAAACGCATAAAGCAGTTCTACGTAAAAGAACAGAAAAAACCTCGGTGTTGGTCCTGCGCCAGCGCAAATGGAAGCTCTACGTAAAAGAACCGAATACAAACCGATTGGGACTGGAAGGCCGCCAACGCAAAAAGAAGTTATACGCGAAAGATCCGAATATGGCCCGGTGTTGGACCGACCAAGGTTATTTTTTGAAAAAAAATTTTACGCAAAAAACTGAAAACATCCCGGTTTTGGTAAAAAGGGGGTAATTTTTTGAAAAGAAACGCCCCGGTCATGTGCCGACTAGGGTTATTTTTTGAAAACAAATTCTACGAAAAAACTGAATACATCCCATCCCGGTTTTGGTAAAAGGTGGGTTATTTTTTGAAAAGAAACGCCCCGGTCATGTGCCGACTAGGGTTATTTTTTGAAAACAAATTCTACGCAAAAAACTGAATACATCCCATCCCGGTTTTGGTAAAAGGTGGGTTATTTTTTGAAAAGAAACGCCCCGGGAATGTGTCGTCTAGGGTTATTTTTTGAAAACAAATTCTACGCAAAAAAATGAATACATACATCCCGGTTTTGGTTCAAGCTGGGTTATTTTTGGAAAATAAGTTCTACGCAAAAGAACTGAAAACACCTCGGTGTTGGTCCGACTAGAGTTATGTTTTTGATGCTCTACGCGAAAGAACCGAATACACCCCGGTTTGGACCGGAGAGTGTTATTTTTGTGAAAGGTGGCCGACGGCCGCCAACGCAAAAGAAAGTTCTATGCGAAAGATCCGAATATAGCCCGATGTTGGACCGACCAAGGTTATTTTTTGAAAAGAAACCCCCGGTCATGTGCCGACTAGGGTTATTTTTTGAAAACAAATTCTACGCAAAAAACTGAATACATCCCGGTTTTGGTAAAAAGTGGGTAATTTTTTGAAAAGAAACGCCCCGGTCATGTGCCGACTAGGGTTATTTTTTGAAAACAAATTCTACGCAAAAAACTGAATACATCCCGGTTTTGGTAAAAGGTGGGTTATTTTTTTGAAAAGAAACGCCCCGGTCATGTGCCGACTAGGGTTATTTTTTGAAAACAAATTCTACGCAAAAAACTGAATACATCCCGGTTTTGGTAAAAGGTGGGTTATTTTTTGAAAAGAAACGCCCCGGTCCTGTGCCGACTAGGGTTATTTTTTGAAAACAAATTCTACGCAAAAAACTGAATACATACCATCCCGGTTTTGGTAAAAGGTGGGTTATTTTTTGAAAAGAAACGCCCCGGGAATGTGTCGTCTAGGGTTATTTTTTGAAAACAAATTCTACGCAAAAAACTGAATACATACCATCCCGGTTTTGGTTCAAGCTGGGTTATTTTTGGAAAATAAGTTCTACGCAAAAGAACTGAAAACACCTCGGTGTTGTTCCGACTAGAGTTATGTTTTGATGCTCTACGCGAAAGAACCGAATACACCCCGGTTTGGACCGGACAGTGTTATTTTTGTGAAAGGCGGCCGACGACCGCAAAATCAAAAGAGAGTTCTACGCGAAAGATCCGAATATAGCCTGATGTTGGACCGACCAAGGTTATTTTTTGAAAAGAAACCCCCGGTCATGTGCCGAATAGGGGTATTTTTTGAAAACAAATTTTACATACATCCCGGTTTTGGTTCAAGCTGGGTTATTTTTGGAAAATAAGTTCTACGCAAAAGAACTGAAAACACCTCGGTGTTGGTCCGACTAGAGTTATGTTTTTGATGCTCTACGCGAAGGAACCGAATACACCCCGGTTTGGACCGGAGAGTGTTATTTTTGTGAAAGGTGGCCGACGGCCGCCAACGCAAAAGAAAGTTCTATGCGAAAGATCCGAATATAGCCCGATGTTGGAGCGACCAAGGTTATTTTTTGAAAAGAAACCCCCGGTCATGTGCCGAATAGGGTTATTTTTTGAAAACAAATTCTACGCAAAAAACTGAATACATCCCGGTTTTGGTAAAAGCTGGGCTATTTTTTGAAAACAAATTCTACGCAAAAAACTGAATACATCCCGGTTTTGGTAAAAGGTGGGTTATTTTTTGAAAAGAAACGCCCCGGTCATGTGCCGACTAGGGTTATTTTTTGAAAACAAATTCTACGCAAAAAACTGAATACATCCCGGTTTTGGTAAAAGGTGGGTTATTTTTTGAAAAGAAACGCCCCGGTCATGTGCCGACTAGGGTTATTTTTTGAAAACAAATTCTACGCAAAAAACTGAATACATCCCGGTTTTGGTAAAAGGTGGGTTATTTTGTGAAAAGAAACGCCCCGGTCATGTGTCGACTAGGGTTATTTTTTTGAAAACAAATTCTACGCAAAAAACTGAATACATCCCGGTTTTGGTTAAAGGTGGGTTATTTTTTGAAAAGAAACACCCCGGTCATGTGCCGACAAGGGTTACTTTTTGAAAACAAATTCTACGCAAAAAACTGAATACATCCTGGTTTTGGTAAAAGGTGGGTTATTTTTTTGAAAAGAAACGCCCCGGTCATGTGCCGACTAGGGTTATTTTTTTGAAAACAAATTCTACGCAAAAAACTGAATACATCCCGGTTTTGGTTAAAGCTGGGTTATTTTTTGAAAATAAGTTCTACGTAAAAGAACTGAAAACACCTCGTTGCCGAAAGCCGCAAACGCCAAAGCAGACTCTACGTGAAAAAACCGAATACAAGCCGGTTTGGACCGGGCAATGTTATTTTTGTGAAATGTGGCCGAAGGCACGGTGTTGGACCGAACAAGGTTATTTTTGGAAAACAAATTCTACGCAAAAAACTGAAAACAAGAAGAACTGAAAACTGAAAAAAAGAAGTTCTACGGGAAAGAACTGAAAATGCCTTGGAGAAGAGCCGACCAGTGTTATTTTTTGAAAACAAATACTTCGCAAAAAAACTAAAGCACCTCGGTGTTGGTTCGTCCAAAGTATGGAAACTATACGCGAAAGAACCGTATACACGACGGTTTGGACCGGGAAGGGTTATTTTTGCAAACGGTAGTCAAAGGCCGCCTGCGCAAAAGCAGTTCTATGCAAAAGAACTGAAAACACCTTTGTGTTGCTTCGTTCAGAGTAATTTTTTAAAGCGCTGCCGAAGGCCGTTAACACGAAAATGAGCTCTACGCAAAAGATCCGATTACACCTCGGTTTTGGTCCGCCCAGGGTTATTTTTTTGAAACGCGACCGCCAACGCCAGTCTTGGTCGATGTGAAAGCTGAAAATGTAAGTGTAAACTTCATTATAAATCACTTTAAATATATCAATTTTTAACTTTAAATACAAATATCTCCATAACCGGAAGTCAGCGGCAACTATATACATATACATATATGTATGTACATATATTCTTTCGTAAAGCATTTTAATACTGAAATCGGCTAATGCTTTTCTAAAATGTACCCTGTGGTTTTCTTTTCAAAATATTATCATATTCATACTATGTACAAATGTATATGCTATGTACTCGTACATATGTATGTATGTATGTATGAACTTTTACTTTGCGACGTGCCTCTTGAAAATAAATATATTGTATGTATGTATGTGTATATGAGCATTTCGCATATTTATATCAATTTACTGTCGTCTGACACATTTCGATGCCGACAGCGCGATTACTTACATTAATTTATATACATATAGACGTTCATTTATATACATATACGTACTTGTATTCATATATTTGTTGTGGCTATAGTTAAAATTTCCAGCCAAAAGAAACAACGACTTAAATAGGTTAAATGTTTGGAACTTTTTCTCTTAAATATCTTAAACTCAAACAATACATCAAAGCTGCGATATATTAAATAAAAGAGTGTGACTTTATACAATGTTCATATTTATAATATAATATACTGTGAATTATTAAAAAACCAAAAGGAATAACAAGAAAACTATTAACTTCAGCTGATCGAAACTATAACGCCCTTCACAAGTGCATTCCCTATAACACAAAAGAGTATAAAGAGATCTTTATGTGGGTTTTGGTCTGCCAGTTTGTATGGCGACAGCTATATGCTATAGTGGTCCGATCTAAAACAATATGTTCCAAGATTGTAACGTTGCCTTGAGCAATAATCCATGCCACATTTCATAAAGACACCTTGTCGAATACAAAAGTTTTCCTTACGAAAATTTGTTCGGAGACTAAAACGTTGCTTTACCCGTACCAAATTTCATCGTTCTCTTTATATGGTAGCTATATGTGGCAGTGCCATATTCCTACTGCGGGAAAAAAACATTTTCTTGGAAAGTAAATTACGTGTGCATAATATCTGATCGCTATTTCAAGAACTGAAGAACTAGTTCGCGTAGAGGGTTACGGTTATAGGGTTTCCGACGTTTCTGGGTATTACAAACTTCGTTTGCAAACTGTCCAATGATTTAGGTCGATTACATAATAATAAAAAGTTTTGTATATGAGATCTGAGAATAGAGAGACTGTAAGTTGGATTAGATTGAGATGGATTTTCTATGTTAAGACCTCACGAATTATGTTAAAAATGCATATAGGCATACAGTGGTTGCTATGGTCTTCTCTTGCCGTCACAAAAAGGCAAACAGATCACATGAGGAAACTCTTTTTAACTGAAATACGCTTGGATATACTCGTATGCCGAAGAACGTACATATGAACTTACTGAGAATAAGTCTTTCCCAAATATTTTTGAATAATAGGCCGAGTTGATAGTTCTTGATTGGTTTAAGAAAGTACTCGGTTACTTAGAATCGTGTGAATATATCGAACCTAGGTTCTACATTGTGCTAGTATCTCTCCCCGAAGCACTACTCTACGACGAGTTAAAACAAATGATATTTTTAAAGATTATGAAAACTAAGTGTTTTGTTTTGATTTATTGACAATACTTTACACTTTTATAAAATATGTAATTAATTATTATTAATATTATAATATTGATAAAATTCAAGGTCATAATTCAGTACGAAGAAATGCCTTTCAATTATATATAACGGGTGATTTTTTTGAGGTTAGGATTTTCATGCATTAGTATTTGACAGATCACGTGGGATTTCAGACATGGTGTCAAAGAGAAAGATGCTCAGTATGCTTTGACATTTCATCATGAATAGACTTACTAACGAGCAACGCTTGCAAATCATTGAATTTTATTACCAAAATCAGTGTTCGGTTTTTTTTTTTTTTCGGACAAATTTTGTTCAGCGATGAGCCTCATTTCTGGTTGAATGGCTACGTAAATAAGCAAAATTGCCGCATTTGGGGTGAAGAGCAACCAGAAGCCGTTCAAGAACTGCCCATGCATCCCGAAAAATGCACTGTTTGGTGTGGTTTGTACGCTGGTGGAATCATTGGACCGTATTTTTTCAAAGATGCTGTTGGACGCAACGTTACGGTGAATGGCGATCGCTATCGTTCGATGCTAACAAACTTTTTGTTGCCAAAAATGGAAGAACTGAACTTGGTTGACATGTGGTTTCAACAAGATGGCGCTACATGCCACACAGCTCGCGATTCTATGGCCATTTTGAGGGAAACTTCGGACAACAATTCATCTCAAGAAATGGACCCGTAAGTTGGCCACCAAGATCATGCGATTTAACGCCTTTAGACTATTTTTTGTGGGGCTACGTCAAGTCTAAAGTCTACAGAAATAAGCCAGCAACTATTCCAGCTTTGGAAGACAACATTTCCGAAGAAATTCGAGCTATTCCGGCCGAAATGCTCGAAAAAGTTGCCCAAAATTGGACTTTCCGAATGGACCACCTAAGACGCAGCCGCGGTCAACATTTAAATGAAATTATCTTCAAAAAGTAAATGTCATGAACCAATCTAACGTTTCAAATAAAGAACCGATGAGATTTTGCAAATTTTATGCGTTTTTTTTTTTTAAAAAAAGTTATCAAGCTCTTAAAAAATCACCCTTTACTTAATATAAAAAAAAGTACTTGAACTTGGTATATACTATTTTCAGTCGACTTTCGCTGCTAACGGCTAGTGTTCCACAAAATAGATTTTAATTTATACGCAATGAATTAAGTATTTATTAAATTGACGTTATAAAACGTAATTCTATTGCGTACATACAGTTTTAGGCGGCTTATTGGAAACGTGACTAAATATTGTACGGATTAAAAATAAGGGCGGTATATGTAGGGTGAAGAGGGGTGGATACAGTTACATATGTATGTATTAAGCACAGCTGCTATGAAGTATATACAACGATTTTTTCGTATTTTTTCGGAAAATCGACAATTCAATATTTTTCCGAACCACCCGTTTAGGTTAGTGTTCGAAAATATGTATTTATGTATTTTTTTTTATATACTCCACCTTCTACCTACACTGACAACGGCATTGTGATGAAAGTCACTGATTATTTGTAAAATGTGTGTGCACTCTCACATATTTAATATAATTCTCACACCTCTCTAGAAATAGTTTGCCGTTGCTACTTATTACACAGCTAACCAGAAAAATATGGAGAAAATCATTACAATGTGTCTGCCTTATATTTAGCCCGACACATGCACTGTATAAATTTGTTTTTCCTTGTGTATGTATGTGTGTGTATTTGTGTGGCACCGAAATTTAATTGCCGCAAACAGTCAATTTGCAGTTAATTATGCAAGCGCGGTGTTTTATCGCTCATCCTCACACAACAAACATATTTATCACTTGACTTGTCTATGACTATATGCATGCATGCATGCGTGTATGTGTGTGGGTGTGTATGACTAAACACATGCTCATCACCTTTCTAAGATGCAATGAGGTGTAGCGCGACGACGATTCACCTAATTACTAGCAGCACAACAGATGTTATTGGCTCCTGCTCAATTGCAATGATTTCGCACGGTGCCAAGAAAATCAGCTACGAAAGTCAAATTTGTTGAGGTTAGAATTACATAAATGATTGCATTTATATACCCTTCCCATATATGTATGTAGTATATTTTGTTAGGTAAGTTACATACATATGTATGTAACATAGCAAAATTGTATTTACCTTAATATTACGTAAACAGAGCGAACACACGTCATTTGGATATTTTTAAAAAATTCCTAACGAATTTGTGTGCTCGCCAATTTGAGTTCATTTAGCCGACGCTATCTTCAATGAAATTTCCAAATACACAGAAAGCTATGTATCATACATAGTATATATTATATTGTAAATAGTATATAGTATATGTGTTGTATAAAAACTATTTACTTTAGTTGTAAAATAAAAATGCCAAGTAAATATTCGATAATGCGCTGTCAACTTTTTTTTTGCCATGACGTATCGTTCAATGATAAACAAACGGTAAACAATGACAGTTTTCCTATTTTACAACCTCTAATAAAAACAAGAAAACACGATAATTTCGGTTACATCGAAGCTATATAATTGCATTTTTATAGCATGAAAGGGTATAAAGAGATGTTTAACTTGATTTAGATCTATCAATTTGTATGGGCTAATGTGATCCGATCTAAACAAATTATTCGGGGATTGGAGCGTTGGATAAAGTTAAGATCCATGTCAAAATTCGTAAAAATATTTTGTCAAATAAATAGTTTCCCATACAAGAGCTTGATTTTTCTAGTTTGATTTGTATGATGGCTATATGTTATATAGTGCTCCGGCCCGAACGATTTCTTGGACGATTGTAGCATTGGATAGGATTAAGATCTATGCCAAAACTCGTGAAGCTTTCTCGTCAACTTGAATAGTTTAGTTTGTATGACAGCTATATTCCACAGTTTTCCTATATCAACGTTTCCGACAATTGAGCAGCTTTTTGAGTAGAAAAGAACGTGCGCAAAAGTTCACATCGATATACTTATGTACATACATGTGTATGTACATACATACGTTCGAATTTTCCATATGGTTGCTACAAACTTCAAGTTAAACTTAATATAACTTAATAATACCCTGTTCAGGGTATAAATATGATATAAGTATGTTTTGTCTCTTATCAGATTAGAAGAAATGCTGACAAGAAGGCTCTAGAACACAGTTATTTAATTATTTTATTTTATTTCTTCTTGGGAGCTTTATGTTTATTTTTTAAAGTCACTTCCAATCTACTTAGATCTCTCCAATCTGATATGTTTACTTTTTTGTTTTTTTTTTCACTGATGTTCTGAAATATTTTTGGGTAAAATTTCCTGAAATTTTCGTAATATTTATTACGTTTGATTTTCTAAATTCGCAAAAATCAACCGAGTTTCCTTAAGTGGTTGTAATGGCCTAACGGGTTTCAAAAAATCGAATTTTTTATTGTCTTACAACACCTCTAGAATATTGTCCTAAATTTTCAAGTGTAGTAATAGTTTCGCAGATACAGCCTTGAGAAATTGTGCGCTCGAGTCTACCTTCGCTAAGTATGCGTTTTTCTGGAAACTTGGTTTTTGAAGTCGGTTGGCGTTTAACACGTTTAAATATCAGGTAGCTGGTCGTTATGGTCGCGGCCGCTCACAATCAAATCGGAAGGCGGAGACTTACAAGTGTATATCTCCGTCAATTTTGCTTTAATTGCTCTCAAATTTTCACAGAATAATTATATGATATTGTAAATTAATATAAAATAAAAAAATGAAAAAAAAAAAAAATACCTTACTACCCCCTTAACCGATCTTCATGAGATTTTACACAGGTCTTTGAAATAAAATTCTTAAAGACTTGGACGAAGATTTTTTTTTTCGACTCAAACTCTTGATGATATTGATATAATCATGTAAGGCGTTATCCTGCCAAATTGGGCGCATCTTTTTCCCAAGGTGTCACCGGAAATGGCGTTTAAAATATTTTTTTTTCCCCCAAAAAATTCAGAATTTCGTTGTTAATGGTGTACATATGTTTGTAACAATAAAAAATTCTACTTAATAAAATATATCATTTTTTATATGAGAAAATTGTTGTAAAAGGGTGCTTTTTACCCGAGGAAACCCCTTAACCCCTTAAAGAGCATTTTTTACCTAAGCGAGTGTTCTTTTGGCTCTCACTTACAAGAGTACGGAACATATACAAATTTAAGCACTAATTTATTTACATAATTTTTGAATTTTTCTCAGGCATTGCAAAAGCCATGTAATACATACAGTCAGCTTGCATACCTGTGAATATACAATCATATACATATACAATATATTTTTTTTTTCTCTCGCAAATGAGTTGCTGTAAAGAAAGCACAACAAATATACCATGTATATATTTATTTTTCTTATCTCTCTATTTACATTCGCTGCTAGAAAAGCAAATAAATATTTCTGTCAAATGAATATAAATACATAATTAGCATACATACATATTGTATCACATTTTGACTCAGCCACTTACAGTGATGTAAAGTTTATTGGCAGCGTTGCGGTAAATACAAATGGCGTGACATTCGCATTTTTCGCTGAGCTACTCTCTCTCTCTCTTTCGCTCTCTCTCTCTCTCGCACACACACAAAATGTATGTATATCAAACGTTTTCAAGTTGAATTTTATAAAAAGTGTATAAATAGTACATACTTATTAAGATTTTTATTGCTTTGAGTATGGCAATTTATTACATTTATACCAATTGCTTGTTCGTTTCGCCACTTTTCAAGTTTTGGCGAAACTAACTTGTAATCTAATACGTTCAAATATCTTCAAAACTAAAGCGATAGCAATTACTAAACCTTTCGCATCTTTTAAATTACTTTTTTCTTCTAACTAGCTAATGGGACATGTGGAATCAAAGCTTATAGTATATACAAGTATCTCATGTTATGGCTAGAACTTTTTTATTACATAAAATATATTCTCACCTAACGCAATTATTCTTTCAACGAGCTTGTTTACATTTCCAATTCACTGCACAGCACTGTATTTTTGTTCAAATGCAAATATGCTTGATAAGCACTTCTTGCTCTTATCGCATATTGAAATTGAAGCGGAACACCTCATGAGTATTTACATATACATACATACACAACCATCCATACATACATACATACATATGTACCTTAATAGTATAATAACAAAGCATATTTACATACATACACACATACTTAACTGCAACTATGTAGTTACTTTTACTTATTGCTGATAACAACGCCTATAACTGCGTAAGCGATTTCTACGCTAGTAATGAAGATGATAACAACGGAAACGTGCCTCTTATTGCGAAATACGTAGGCCCCTTCTTTTTTATGAGCAAAAAACGAAAATAAATTAGCTAAGCTACTAGTTTTTAATAGAAATTATGTGGGTCAGATTCATAGATACAAAGTTGCCAAGTCTTTAGATGGTTTTTCAGGATCTCACTCACTTTGAGGAGAGCACTTAATTGAAATATTTTATTTAGACATTAATAATAAAAAGTCTGCACTTAGATAAGTGCTTTCACTTGCTATAAACTCTTGACTTTGTTATCGTTATCATTGAACTAACACACATAGACACCTTTCAATAAACAATAAGCTCGAAAATAAATTATAGTTTATCAATGTTTTTTGTTAAATACAAATAACGTCATAAAATGTATGATTATTATTAATAATAATATCTATGTTTGTACCAGAAAGTATGAAGGTCGTAATTTTTAAAAATATACATGTATGTATATTCTTGTGTATATATGTATGTACATACATACATTTTACTGGCAGAAATGACGAATTGTTGCCATACAAATGCGAAAAGACTCACGCCTACATAATAATTTTATGTGTTTAATACTATATCATTCCGTTATTTACAACTTACGCTGACATATTTTAAGAAATTATAATTATAATAAAAAGGTGAATGTCTATTTTATGTGCTGAAACTGACATATCATCTGATCAAAATTGACTCGGACTGCATGCAAAATACATTTTCACGTATTTTATTACAAAACTTTATTTCGCCTACACTTATGATGAACCTCGATTGGGATGGTTATGAAAGTCTTTAAGGATTTTTTTTTCGGTTTCGGGACCTTTTTTTCATAGTTTGTTGGACGATTTTGACGGTATGTTCATAAACCCACGTCTTACCACCAGTAATGATCCGTGCGATGAATATAGGCTTCTCTACGTTGTCAAACATCTCTCTTTCGACGTTATTTTTGGGAAAGATAGAAGATTCAGGTCTTTTGATACGAGTGTAGTATTGACACGCTTCATACCCAAAACATTCATAATAGATGTTGAGATCCTTTGATCCTCTGATGGAATGATCTGATGCTAACACGATGATTTTCAAGCACTGTTTCTTTAGTTTTTTCGTAGTTGCCGTCATTAAGTGGACGACTCGTTTTCCAATGACTTCGCAACTTTTACTGAGTGCTTTGCACCACTCAAATACTTACATATGTATGTTTGTGACAAAGAAGACTTCCTTCAGGAGTTACATGGTTTTACGGGTTTCAAAAATCAAATTTTTTTATTACCTTATTAAATTCTAAAACACCTCTAGAATATAGTCCTAAATTTTCAAGTTGATCCGAATAATAGTTTTAACGTCTTGAGAACTTGTCTACTCGAGAATAGCTAGGCTAAGTGCGCCGTCTTTAAACGCGTTTTTCTCGAAACAGTGTTTTTGAAATCGGTTGGCAAGTTTTTCGAGACTTACTCAACCGATCTTCATGAAATTTTTTACAGGTCTTAAAGACTTGGGCCAAGGATTTTTTTCAATTACAACTATTTTGAATAAAAAATGTCGTGAAATTTTCATTTTTTTCGTAAAAATTTCTGCCAAAAATATAGTTTTCAGTTTTTTTCTTCATCCAAGTTCTAAGTTACGGTTTTTTTCCGTGAGGTCACGGGAAATGGCATCGCAATGACTAAGTTTAAAATATTTTTCTCCGAAATTTTCAGAATTTTTTTGTCAATAGTGTATATTTTTATCAATAAAAAACTCTAAAAAAATATTTAATTTTTTATGTGAAAAAAAAAATTTGAAAAAGGATGTTTTTTACTCGAGGAAACCCATGTAACCCCTTAAGCTCTTTTACAATATTTTCATCCATTGAAGCACACAAAATTTCAAGCAAACTCGTTGTTTAATTTGTTTTCTTGATAAAAACCCCAGCTGAACAGCAACCATCAAAGAAAAATTGCACCAATTTTCTCTTCAATTCCATTTTTTTGTCACCTATAAAACCAAAAAAATATTTCACTACTAATTATTTACCAAACGCGTTCAAAACGCTTCCTCTTTTTATATTTTCCATACCAATGAACATTTGCGTATGTTCCCATGTAAAGTTAGGTGGGCATCATATTATTTACCACAAAAGCAAGTATTCTCACAATAGACCATTTATTGTGCAATATATAGTGTTTTTGCAGATATGTACATATTGATATATAATAATACCTACGTACAAGTACATACTTATCGCTTACATTAATTACTATAAACTCTCGCAAATGAATCGCTAACCTGTGAGGCTTACTGAGCAAAGCGCACATTCTTCACAATTAAAAAAACGTGACTCTATTCAATTCCACATTGATGAAACACGAATAAGAATAAATAAAATGTTGTTTTCCCATTCCGCATGCTTTTTATCTTGCCAAAGGTGAGCATGTGTGCACAGTAGGCGTTGAAACTGCACACAGTAACGAACGTGAAGCTGAGATAATTGGGGTTTCCAGAGTTCTAAAGTACTGAAATAGTGCCTTTAGGGATTTTTGCTTTTGAACTAAAGAAGAGTTTGCTATTTCATTAATATTATATAGTAAATTGTTAACTTAAATATGATTCGCAATTCAATTAACAATATTGTTTGAATTTTAAGCTTAAATAGACGTGTAGTTTTATGCCGTTTTGTTGCTCATTTCAGTTAATATTACACTTAATGCTTTGCTTGGCCTTTGTGTTGCAGACATAACTTAAATGCCAGTTAATCAATTACCTGTTTAAATTACTTAATTAGCGCATAAATTACGTTAACAACTAGCGTTAGTGTGTGCGCCCCTTTAATAAAACCAAGACGTCTCTGAAAGCAACTTGTGAGTTCGTAGTATTTTGTCTTTTTTTTTCTAGGCAAAAAACTACTTGCCATTTGTGTTTTCAATACATTTATAAGTATGTATATGGAAAATACTATACTTTTGTTCATAGAATCTATATAAGTACTGCCTTTGTATGCAAACACAATTTTTTCATTTCTTTTTTTGCTTTTAAATTTAGTCTTTTTGCACTGCTAATGCTTGTCTATTATTTTATTTCATTTTTTTTGCTAATTTCATTAAAATTCCAGTTAGCCAGTGTTAATAGTAACAAATTTCGAGTTCATCATTCTTAGCGACCTTCAACTCGCTATTTGGACTTTGTTTATAGCATAATTCCGTTTTAACGGTATTTTTTCTATTATAGTAAACATTTATAAGTTTATTTTGTTATTTGTTTTTTTTTTATTTTTATTGTTTTTTTTTGTGCGTAGTACTCCAAATGTGTATTTACATACATTGTATATAGGGTGCTAAAGTTAAAGAATTTTATTTGGAATAAAATTGAATAAAATTTTGGCTTTGGCGGTTATTTACATTGTGAAGGAAAAGAACTCGGAAATTGTGAATAAAACGCAAATTTTTTAATTATTCCATCAATATTTATTTTCTTGCCTTCAAAGTAATCTCCACCAGATGTAATACACTTATGCCAACGATTTTCCAGCCCTCGATAAGCACTTTTTGGGATGGCTCTCAGATCCTTCAGCGAATTTTGTTTTATCTCATCGATCGACTGAAAACGGGTTCCACGGAGTAATAATTTCAGTTTGTGGAACAAGAAAAAGTGACACTGAGCCACTGAAAAATACACTGGTGAATACGGTGGTTGATCGGTAGTATGAATTGCATGTTTGGCTTTTAATTCGGTTACAATCGTGGCTCTATGCGATGGTGTATTTCATCATGTAAAATACATAAATTGTTCTTCACCAATTCCGGCCGTTTTCGACGTATGTTCTCACGCAAACGCCTTATATGCTAAATAGAACTCCTTATTGACCGTCTGTCCCTCCGGAACAAATTCATGATGCACAAAACGACGAATATCGAAAAAACAATGAGCATGACCGGAAGTTTTGAGCGGATTTGGCGTGGGTTTTTTGGTTTCGGCTCGTTTTTTCCCTCCATTCCGTTGATAGTTGACTTGTTCGCATGTCAAACTCATAAACCCATGTCTCCTCGGCAGTTATAATGCTCTCCATGAATGTGGGATCGGTTTCGGACGATGAAGCATGTCCAAAGAGATCTATTTACGGTACTTTTTTTTGAAAAAAAAAAAATTCATTCGGGTAGTATAATTTATCGGGACGGGTTGAGCAAAAATGTGTTTCATACCCAAAATATCCATCAAAATAATTCGAACGGACTAACAAGAGATGTCGAGCTCTTTTGCCATCTCTCTAAGACTAACATAACGATTTTCAAGCACCCCGTTCTTCACTTTTTTAATATATTCATCGGTTGGAAAGGTCGATGGTCGTCCGGAACGAGACATGTTTTCAACCATCTCTCGACCGTATTTGAAGGCTTTATATCATTATTCGTAGGATTGTGCTTTTGATAAAACTGGGCTTTGAAGTGACTATCATTGAAGAACCCTTGCATATTAAGCCCTAAAGGAATGAAGAAATAATTTATTATTTACTATTAGTAATTAAGTATGTATATTAAAAAAGCATCTCACGCCAACTAACATTGACCAGTGACAGCCGCGCGTACATCTTCGCCTCTTCTGCTGTTCGTTCGCTCTAGGCGCTGATGAGTAACGCTGCAAACAGCTGGTTTTGTTTTTAAATAGTATAACCTGTACATCTAAGCTTCCTGCTAATACAAATACAAAACCGACTTAGATTAGAACTAACTATATATAGTACATACATACATTCTATATATATTTGTAGATTATGGTAAATTGCTAAATATTTAACTACGGATTTGTTTTTACCACTTTTTATCTTAAGCAAAATTAAAAGCTCAAATAAAAACAAGAATAACTTGTTTACAATAAGTTTTAAATTGACCTAAGTTGAGTTTTGTTTGATTTTTGTCAGTCAGTCGTTCGCTGGCAGTCGTAATTTTTGGTACTTTTGCTCAACGAGAATACCCGCCGTTGTAATTTTTGTAAAAAAAAGCTATAAAACTTGTGAATAAATAATAAGTACCTACACACATAGAAGTAACTCGTATATAGTACGTTGTAGTATAGCGTAATTATAATACTTTTTGTTTCATTATTGTTTTCTTTCGCCTTTTTATCGTGTTGCGCATCCGGTGGCCAGTGTAAATGCGCATGTACCGTCATCGCAGCTAGTGAGTGGCTAAAGCGTGTAAATGAGAATCGAATGTGCATTGTAATTGACTTACAAGCGTGTAAATAAAATGCTAAGATCATACAAATGAAACTAAAATTCGAAAATGCATTTGTAGCAGCTGTGCGGTCAGCTGACTTGCAACGATGACAGTCAGCGCGTTTAGAATAAAAGTAACTGTTCATTCAACGTTTTGAAAACAGCTGTTATTTCTAATCGTGACTCCAAATAAATGCGTAAAACTTGCGGTCATAGTAATGATTTTTGAATAAATTTAAAAAGTTGTTCCGTGCAAGTGTGAGACTTTATTGAATGCGTATTTAAACCTGTTCGCACGCGGTTGGTTCCAAAGAAAATATACAAAATTTGATGCGTGTGTGTTTGTATGTATGTACATACATGCTAGGCTTGAAATGTTTGATGTGAACTAGACTTTTGAATAATGCGTTAAAAATTGTTGAAAATTTAAGCTGTAAAAAAATGTATATTAATTTTTGAGATCTTTGTAAAATATTATAAATTTTTTGAAAGCATAATTGACTGTTTTTTTTTTAGTTTGCCATTTTTTTATATAAATCAACATTTATCTAAATTTAATATTGTAATATAGAAAATAATATTTGCGGGTTAATTTTAAATTTAAAAATTAAGCTGTCAAAAAATTACTAATTCTTTTTCACC
This sequence comes from Bactrocera dorsalis, assembly GCF_023373825.1. Classification (NCBI taxonomy): domain Eukaryota; kingdom Metazoa; phylum Arthropoda; class Insecta; order Diptera; family Tephritidae; genus Bactrocera; species Bactrocera dorsalis. The sequence goes on along the minus strand of NC_064306.1, from coordinate 57,207,222 downwards.
AAGAAGCTGCCCATTTTTCGGAGCCACCGATATTGGATTACTATAGCCTATAGTTGCCATACAAACAGACCGATCAAAATAAAGTTGTTGAAATATTGACATCATGCTTTGACATACATACATACATACATACGTACATAAATGTGTAAATGTATTTGTGTATCGTCCGCTTTGTTTTCCAACGCCCATTAATTGTTGGCTTTTATTGAGCGAAAAGTCTTCTATAAAGCTATTTTTTTGCAAAAGTTAATTGATATGTACTTACATACATACATACGTACATATATAGGGATATTTGCATAATATAAAACTACGAATTTAATTAAAATTACCTTAAACTATATGAAAGTTTATCAAGAACAATAAATAGAACGCATTTTGTGTTTGTAAACAAAACGGTTGTGATATCGCGTTGTGTAAGCACACTTGATGTACATTCATCTGTGTAGGTATACGCACATATATTATACATATGTACATATGTATGTATACGTATAAATTTGTATTTTGGTTTGTATGAGTATCTGCAATTAATTTTGTCTTATCGGTTGATGATTTCACGCGGTATTCCTCTTGTTATGAGCAATGGTGTGGCGTTTTTCACCTGCACACAACAGCCTAGACAGCTGTCTACATATAAATGCACACACACATCGCTATCTATGGCTCAGTGTATGAATGCGTGTTTACGAAGTGTTTGTATATACTTGTGTATGGATGTGAATGTGGAATATATTCACTCGTACGTCGCAAAAATCAGCTGATAATGCGATAAAGTGAATTTTGTTGTTGTCAGCAATCTGTTATTTTCACTTGTGTTGTTATTGACACTGCAGTCGGTGCTTGTTTGTGTTCTTACAAAGTTAGATCATTTATTTTGGTTCCGTATTGTTTGCAAGCACACAAGCCTATGAATATTTGTATTTGTATATGTATATTTATATACATACACATACATATATACACGTATGTATATAGATATATTATATACATATGTATGTATGTGTACATCCTTATAACACCATGTATATTCTAATAAATTACATACATATGTACATACATACATATATAAAGTAGATGGTAATTATAGCAAATTGTAAGCAGTCTGTTGCTGATGGAATTGAAACATTGCGTTTATTAAAGCTATTTGTAGTTTGTATACATACATATGTATGTATGCATAAGTATATTCTATCAAGGTCGAACACCTCTTAAATGTATAAAAATAAGAATGTTTGTATAAATGTATGTATGTTGTTGCTGCATGCGTTTTGATTAAAGTTACGTCTGACAATGATGCCCATACTGCTCAAATAATTGTTGAAGAACTGCAAAAAACATTATGGATATTCATTTAAAAAAAAAATACAAATGTAATTTTTATTTTCAAAAGATAGAAAATTAAATTTGTTAAATCTTATTAGATATTATACGTTTAAAAATGCTTCTATATACATTGATATACCTAATGTTTACATACACACCATATGGGCAAATTTGACCCGGACTGATATTTTTTTGCTTCTATACATATATATACATACATTGATGAACCTAATTTTTACATACACACCATATGATCAAATTTGACCCGGACTGACAAAAATTACATTTTTTTTTGTTCTATATACATACATTGATGTATACCAATTTTTCCATGCACACCATCTGATCAAATTTGACCCGGACTGAAAAACAAAAATAAATTTGCATGTCAAAATTAATTACAAAAAAAAAATGTATTGGATAAAAAATCCGGATTCATTACGACTGTCCAGGGAACGGAATAAAAAAATCTTTATTTAATAAAAAAATATCTATTATCGCTTCAGATATACGCTTTTACGCTTGTTATAAGCCTCGGCAGGGATAGACCTCAGATTCTTTAGCGAGTTTTGATTTTTTTGCTTCGGTTCATTTTTGGAGCGCCATTTTCTGTAAACATTTTGCACAGTTTTTTTAACTAGAAGCGTCTCGTCACCAGTAATGATGGTCCTCAGCTGACAAGCATCAATTTGAGACCTCTAAATGTCCTCAAAATTATTTCAATAGACCAGTCCGGGTCATATTTGATCAGCTGGTACATACACTTATATATGTATTACATATACAACTATTATGATTTTTGCTATTTTTTAATAAGATATTACGCTAACCCTTTATAAGTTTTTAGTTTTTTTTAATCTGTGAACATAATAAACATATTACTAATATCGCCTTATTTCTTTTAACTTTTTAGGCTACACCTTCGTCCATTAGGCATTTTCTTTCTATCGCTATTCTTCTACTGGATTTATAAGACGCGCTGCAATTTCCGAATTATACCACCGCCTGAATTGCAGAAAATTTACAAATTTCGTAACGAAAACCGAAAAATGTTCGGCGCAACCTTGTTTACTGCTGGAGGATTCCTTTTGGTCGGTGGACCGATATTGACAGGCTTATCTTTGGGCTTGGTATTGGTGGCGATGGCGGTATTATTAGCCAACAAGGTGGAATATGAGGTTTTACACAGAGAGCGTAAGTTTTTTTTTGATGATAAAATATCCCATCTATAATATTTATGCATATATTTTTATATTTTAGGACGCCGCCGACGCTATTATGACGACTACAGTGGTAGCGAAACTGGAACCGGCACAGAGACGGGTACGGACAGTGAGTCCGAAACGGATGATGAATTTTTGCCAGACACAAGCTCAAATAATCTTGTGCTATTGGCACGTGCAAGCGACCAAGCGTCGTACTCGTTAAAAACAGAGGACATCGATGATAAAGTTGATGATGATGATGACGCTAGTAATGGAAGTGATGATATACCATCAGAGCTTTTAATACCCGACTCCATACCGGAGTTGAATGAAAACTCCACAGATGATGACGATGATCTGATGCCGGTCATCAATGTTGATGAACTAAATGCAGATCCGCGCACAATTGCCAGTAATATACGCTTTGAGAAGTGTCACTTTAAGTCTGACTCCTCCTCGTCATCGGAGGAGAATTTGTCGAAAGGTTTAAATTTCACCGATTCGGCAAAGCCAGTCAATACCGCCACGAATGATGGTGTTGTTGCCGCCTTAGTCGCCACCACATCCGCTCAAGCACTACTCGAAGGTGGCAGCAAGCTACTGCCTAGCCTTGTCAGTGGCCTAATGGGGTTAGGAAACAAAAATGTAGCTGCCATCAACAGTAGCAAAAGCAAAGTAAAGGAGGAAGACCGTTCCTCCGAAAGTGACTTTGAGATCATCGATCACGAATAGGAACGCAGCTTATAATATTCCCGAGTCCAAAGAATAATATATGTATGCATATACATATATTTATAGATATATTAGTATACAGACGAGGAAAGGTAATTAGTAAGTGAAGCACAATTCAAAATAAATACAGTTGTACTTATTTTTAGCTAATGAATTTTAAAATACTTTGAAATATATAGACTATTATTTAAAGGATTTGCATCATATTTTTAGTAACATCATCTTTTATTTTTAGTTTTTACTCATTTAAATAATAAATTTAATTTTATCATAATTTTTATTATATATAATCATTAATTTTCTGGCAATAATTTTATGTTTAATTTGTGTGTAGTTTAATCGTTGGAATTTTTAGTTTCAGTTATTTTCATTTTCTTCTACGCTTTCCACTAAATTCTTGATGCATAACCTTTAAATATCAAGCATTCACCTTTTCAAGCAATAATTACATTTTTTAACATACAAAATAATACTGAAAACTTACAAAGACATATGTATACATATTTGCCCCTACAACCAATTTACTTTTAAAAATATTGATCTCAGTTTAAAGCAATATAATATTTTTTTTGCTATGACTCGTTTCCTCAACATTGAAAATCTATTTGGACATAATTTTTCGGCGGTATTTTTTAACAAAACAAAAAACGATAATTTTATTTCCCCATTTGTTTTTTAATTTCCTTTCTTTATTTGTTATTAAACTTTTTCTTTAATTTTTATTTATTTTTTCATTTTTATTTACATAAAAATTTTTTTAATTTTTATTTATTTATTTTTTTTTTAATTTTTATTTATTTTTTTTGTTTATTTTAAACATTATAAACTTCTATTTTTTAATTTAAATTTTACCAAATTTTTTTTGGATTTGATATTGCTATCTTTTAAATTTCGTGGGAAAAATTATTTTTTTTTTTGGATTTTTATATTTTATATCAACATAATTTTATAAAAAATATTAAGAATTTTTGTTTTAATTTGCAAAAACTTATAATTTTAAATATTTTTTTTATCTCTTATGATTTTACCATACTTGTGCACGGAAATATGTATGTATTCCATTATGACAAGTTATGTAAATCTTTATTTCTATGATTTTTTTTAAATATTTTTTTTGTGTTTAATTTTAAATAATTAAAAAAAAAATTATATAAAATATCAAAAAAAATTAATTCAGTTTCTAAACAAATTTTTATAATTTTTTGTTTATTCTTCTACTTTTTTGATAAATTACTCCAGAAAACATTAAGAATTTAATTTAAAATGCTTTTTTTATTGCACCATTTTTTATTCCACAGTTTCTTTGATTTTTAATAAAAAAAAAATAAATAAAGAATAATATAGAATAACTACTTTGATTTTTTGAACTTATAATTCTCAAGTTTTCAGCGTTTTCTAATTTCCAAAATTTTTTCATTCTTTTATGACTTACAAATATAAAAGCATAGATAAATAAAAAAAAATATTTCTTTATTTTTACATAATTAAAAAATAATTATGAAATGTTCAAAAAAGATTTAAATTGAATTCAATTATTTTTTATTTGCTTATTTACTTTTTTCTATAAATTATGCTGGCATACATAATATTATTTAAAACGATGAATACACTTTTATAACTAAACTTTGAATTTTTCAAATTGAAAAATCGTTTCAAAATTCAAAAGAAATTTTAAAATGAATTTCAATTGATATTTTTTTAAACAAATTATACCAGAGACATAATCAAATCGGAAGCTTTTAATTTTTATGTCTTTCTTTATTTTAAATTTCGTGGTAAAAACTAATTTTTGCATATTTACTTCTGAGATTTATTTTTAGTATGAACTTGACTTATAAAAAAACATATTTTGAGCTAAACATTTCTTTTCTTTACATTTCGTAAAATCAAGTTTGTATATTGATGAACACGAACCTGACTTGAAAAAAATATTTTGATTTATTTCGAAATTCTAAAATGTCGAATTCACAAGTTTTCTGCATTTTTTTTTTAGCAAAAACGTTATTTCTTATTTGAAGACCTATAAAAAATAAATAAAATACATATAAATTTACATACATATGTATGTTTGTATGTTTAAAAAAGTTTTCTGAAATTTAAATTGATGTAAATTTTAATTTTTACATAAATGAGCAAGAAAAACTTAAAATTTTTTAATGAAAAAATTCATTGCAAATATTTATATTTTTATATTAGTTCCTGATTGCTAACATTTTATATAAAAAATTAATAAAATTTAATATCTCTTTTATTCTTAATATATAAATTTTGTAAAATGTATTTTAATGAAAGTGTTTCATAAAAAAATGGATTGAGTAAATTTAAAAAAATCCTAATATCTACAAACACATTTTATTGACAATTTTCTGATTATTAATGTTAAAAAAAAATAATTAAATGGATTAATTTACATAAATGGATTTATTAATTTTTGTAAAAAAAATCACATTTTATTGAAAATTTTGGTAGTGTTAAAAAATTATTTACTTTACTTGAAATATATTATACACAATTATTTAGGTTTATTTTATTGAAATTTTGGTAAAAGCACTTGTATTGTCTAAACATACAACATTGGTGCGCCAAAAATCGTGCTTATACATATATATTATTATCGTATTTTTTTAATTATCTAGCAATTTTTGTATATAAAATTTGTAAATTGCGTATTTATATAATAATAATCATGAAAATAACAAAGTTTCATACTTACTCACTCACTTTGTAAAGTTTTCCAAAATTAAGTATGAAATTTTTAATAAAAAAAATTAATATTATTTTAAAATATTTTTAACCATACTTGTACATTGGAAATTAAGAAGAGAACTGATTATATAACTCGTATTTTGTTTTATTATTTTTGGCACATAGGCAAAGGATGTCAATAAAGAATATGTATAAACATATTTGTAAACATAAATACAATACTTAAATAATATATATCTACATTTAAGCATTACAAATAACTGATCTATTATTATTTAGCTAACAGAGTTTAAGGAATTTGTAAAATAATTATTAATACCAAATATGATTATGCACAATGAATTCAAACAAATTTATAACCTACAGTAAATATATATATATATATAAATACATATATATATTCTAGTTTGTAATTGTATATGTAAACGTGAACATGTGAATCTATTGTCTGTCTTACTGTCTACAATATAATGAGAAATTACACATAAGGATCACAATTCAATGAGGAATAATGAACTAAGATTAAGTCTAAATGTAAATGCTAAAAAAATAACTGGATACATATTTTTTAATTAATCCTAGTAAAAGTATAATAATGCGATTACATATATTAGTACATTTGTAGTTATATAAGTTTAAAGTTACTAAATGAAAACAATTCTAACGCTTAAGAGAATTGAGTTATAGTGTGTAATGAACTAAGTATATATTTTAGCGGTACTCATAGAAATACGTACATACATACATATATAGCCTGCAACACATTGGAATATTTGTCATTTTTATCACAAGCTTATAAAATATGAAACAAATGCAATTGAAAAAATCGGATAAATTAAAAGTAGCGCATTTGACTCAATTTATGTCGTTAATTTAAAACAAAAATGTACATTTTATGGCAAATTGTACTTGTAAAATAATTATAAGGCTACACTTATTAAATTCATTTACGTGTTTTTATGAATACCCTATTATATTACAAATTAATAGTAAATATACATAAATATATACATTTAAAAACCGATATGAAACGTGTTTTAGTTTTGAGGATCGGTGGTGACAGTCAACATATGGAAACACTCTTAAGTTTTCAGTTTGGAACCCGACTTTCTAAACATAATTCGAAAACTACTTTGTGATGATTCGATAAATGTTTTCGCACATATGAATTTACTTCTTATCCCTGCATGTGAAGCTGATCAAAGAATATGCTTTTACTCGAACATTATTCTTCGTCGTTTTTAATTGCGATATGGCAGTTGACTATAGCTATCGCAAGGCTGTTGTTGGTTATAGGTATTTAGGTTAGAATACCTTTTGCTTTTTGTTCCTGAATGATGATTTAACGGCAGGCGAATGTCGGAATTGGAATCGGATAACAATATCCCCGATACCGACCTAACATGAAGCGTATAATTTTTTCCAAAACTAGTAGCTATGTTTCTTTCCTTCTTAAAATAGTTAAATGCAATATTTGCCCTCTTCTTTTACGAAACTGCCATTTTTACTGAATACGTCGGTAAACTGTCACCTTTGGTAGAATTAACGGAAATAGCGGTTGTCTGCGGAAACACAGCTCATATGTATTCAAATGGCTGCATATAAAAATGTCAAAAGGCCTGTTTCTTATCTGCCAATTGTCAATATTTCGTATACCTCGTAGGAAACACTTTATATATGTTTGACAACAATTTGAGTATTAACATTACAAATTTAAATGATTTATATACCTTCACACAGCTTATTTTCTTAATAAACATTTCATCTCATATACTCATTTAATTTTGTTTTATTTATTTATTTTTTTTTGTCAAAATGTATTTGTATATTATTTTTGAGACAATCTGGCACTACAACACATTGTGGAATGTAACCGTACAAATTTGTTAGCTGTCAAAACTATTTGTATTTTTTTATTCTTCGGCAATTTTATAAACAAAAGGACGAAATTCTTATTTAATTTCATATATTTTTATTGGGAATATTTATTATTTTGAAAGAAATTATCGCTTTAAAAATTGTTTGACAAAATGAGTGAAATAACGCATGAAAATATGCAATCATTCTGTCGGACGTGCCTTGATGAACTGGGAGACAAGTCATCGCTATTGGGTGAAAAATATAGCATTTATGAGAATGAAGATATCGAAAAACTTTTACTTTTGTGCAATTCAACGCCAGCAGAAGACTTTGACGATCTCCCGCAGTTTATATGTTATAAATGCCATAAAAAATTACAGTCCTTTAATGATTTCCGTGATAAAATTATTCAGTCACATCTCTTTTTAAACAATATTCTAAAAGAGCATAAAGATTCGACTACAACTTTCGAAGATGAAAGGTTGCTGGATAGTGGTCAAGGTAGTGAAGACCAACAAGATAATAGTGTGGGAATATCTGATATTGAAGTTTTTCATGGATATACATACTCAACAAGAAGTCGTGAAAAGCTTCAAAATTGTATAGAAAATACGGTATTAAAAACAATTATACCTAAATTTTTGAATACATTTGCTTTTCTTTTGGCAGGTAGTAAAAATACTTCAAGACCCTGGCGGTACACACAGTGCTATGAATAAAGATCTTAAAGAGGAAATATTTGATGAAGTTGTTGAAGAAATAGAGATAGATATAAGTGGTATCAAAGGAGACCAAAAGGCTATATCAGACGATGAAGATACATTGGATGATTTCAAATTTTCGAGAGCAACAAACGTGGAACAAAATGATGAAAGATTTCAATATGTAGATACCTCTATTCAAACTACAGATGCGCAACACAATGAATTCGAAGACAATTGTGGCAAACCAGGTAGTGGAAATGGTGAATATTTCCTAAGTTTATCAACAACAACAGGGGACACCAACAAAACCAAAATTATAAAGCGTAAAATGTTTCCTCATAATAAAACGAAGAAACCTGCAAAAAGCGGAGATAGTTCCTTAAGAATGCCACTTGTTAAAAAAAGTAGAAACAATTTTTCTGAAGTGAAATTTCAATGTGAGCAATGTCCTCGACGTTGTGTAACCTGGGAAAATTATGAAGCCCATTTACGTACCCATCAAGGACTAAAGCCATATGTGTGCAATGAATGCAATCGCAGCTTTAATAGAGCAGCTCATTTCCGTGCCCATGTACGTGAGGATCACGGACCTGTGACACTGCAATATATCTGCTCGTTTGAGGGTTGCGGTAAAATATTCAAGCGCGAAAATACTTATAAAAACCACTATCGTCTTAAACATACAGCAATTCCTTATGAAAGTCGTGAACCTAAAAGATATGTCTGTGAGGATTGTGGAAGAACATTTAGAAATGTAACCACACTCAAAGAGCATCGCTATAAACACGCACCTGAAGAAGATTACCCTTTTAAATGTGAGGAATGTGGTAAAAGATATCGTTCTAAACGAACTTATAAGGATCATCAATTGCGACATTCCGGCATTAAGAATTATATTTGTACTTATTGCGGCATGAAAAAAACTACACAAAATGAACTACGCGCACACATTAATTACCACACAAAAGAGAAACAATGGCCCTGTCCAAAATGCCCAAGTGTCTTCAACAGTTCTGGGAATCTTGGCATGCATGATCGTATTGTACATAAAGGAATACGACCCTTTACATGTAAATTCTGTGATCTCAGTTTTGGCAAACAAGATACTTTGAAACACCACGAAATGAGGCACACTGGTGAAAAACCTCATGGTTGCGAATTATGTGGCAAACGTTTTATACAGATTGTAGCTCTTCGAGCGCACATAAAAACCCATAAAAAAGGATTGACACTGAAAGCTATAATTCCTACGGTCACAGAACAACATTTTGAAACAATAGTGGAGCCAGCAAAAGAAGTAGAGACGGATTTAGAATTACCAAGCTGCTCGAAAGATGTTAGTTTTTAATATATTGTTATGAATATTATAATTTTTTATATCTTTGTAAATAAATTGTAACTAATTATTTAACTAAACCAGTGAATTGTTTCCATACCAAATCCAAAACAAATTTTGAGGAAAATTGTTTTGTTTACGCACAGCTGTTTTTAGTTGTTATCCTGTCAATTCAGTTAGAAGACTACTTTGCAACCCTGCTCCATGTTTGCATTTTATTTTCATTTTATTAGCAACTTTTTGGTACACAATTTAATAAAAACAATAAAATAGAAAAATAACTGTGTGTATTAAAATTGATATTTGTAGAATATAGAATTTCGGACTATGTATATATTAAAGCAAACTATGTTAGAAATTAAAAAAAACCGGTTTAAAACAGCTTATTTTTAGCAGCTGATGCAATGATGTCCCAACACTGTTTTACTCTGGAAATGTCAAAATAACTAACGCTCAAGAAAAATTCATAGAAAATCGATTATAGTTTTGATATTGACAAATTGTGAATTTTGTGAAAAATAATTATAAAATATAGATATTGTGAAGCAGTGAAATAATGAATAATCAACTTACACGCAATAATTTGCAAGAATTTTGTCGAACTTGCTTAAGCAGTTTGCAAAAACGTCGCAGACGTGAGAAGGAGGATACGCCTACTAGTTTTCAACAGCTGAAGGTTAAGGTTAATCAAGGAGATAACGAAAATGATTCTGAAACAAATCATAGTTATAATCTTAGTTTGCTACCGCAATTGCAAAAATTATTCATGTTATTTACTTCCTTGGAAATATCGGAGGATAGCGATGAAGATGTTTACCCACGAAGTCTCTGTCAACTATGCTATGAAAAAATGATTGATTTCCAAGAGTTTCGAAACTTGGCCATTAATTCTGCGGAAGTATTATACAAAATTGTTAATAGTTTGGATGATGAAATGTCCAAAAATTCTGCTGAAACACCAACGTTTCAAACAATTGAAATTACTAAAGAGATAAAAACGGAGACTGTAGTAAGGGAAAGAAGCTACCAATTCAATGATGATGATGATGATGATGATGATCAGTTGGTAAGAATATATGGTCTTTTATACGTATGAATATTAAAAATATAAGTCAAATTATGGTTTTACTATCAAATTTGCTTATTATGTACTAAAAGAGATTGCAAATAAAATGCATTTAACAAAAAAAAAAAAAAAAAAAAAAATTATGAAAATTATTTTAACAGAAAAATATGGTTTTGTTTGTACAATTTTTACTGAAGAATTATATTATTATTATTTCTTTTAATTTAGCTTTTACCAGAACTTGCCCCATTGATGGAACGACCAATTAAAACAGAACCGGAAAAATATTATAAGTCAGAGTGTGAAACTATATTACCAAATGATGATAATTCGGAAAATTCATCGAATGTTGTTGTAAAGCATGAAATTGATTCGGAATACGAGGAAGATAATTCCCTATTCTATGAACGTAATGCATTAAGCGCAGCAGATAACTCAGTTAGCGATGATGCAGATGATGAGGAACATGCTTTGAGAAATGGTGCGGCCAATACGTCCAGTATGTCTCTTAATAACTCACCAATAACTGTAGGAGGAAGACAAAGGTTTAGTGCATCCTCCCGTAAACGCGATCGCAACAAAAAGTCTTTAAAGTGCCCTCGTTGTGATAAACAAGTCTATAAAAAAGTATACCTGGACGCTCACATTCGGGCTGTGCATGAAGGATTTGAGAAGCCGTTTCTTTGTTTGGAATGTCAAAAGGACTTCACACGCTACGAACATCTACATACGCATATTCAATCTAAGCATTTAATTAAACAACGATTTATATGTGGTTTAAATGGCTGCGATGCCGTTTTTAAATTGAGCAATACCTTGGAGACTCATCGACAAGTCGTACATACAGGTAAATTAAATATTTCGTGTATAAAGGTAAATAAGTCGATTGATTGCATTTATATTTTAATGCAGCTACGTTTTCATACGGTCTAAAGGATATGTTAGAACTTCACCAAGCCCAATTGAATGAAGAAGTAGAGATAAATCATATCTGTCAGCACTGTTACAAGACGTACAGCTCAAAACGTGCCCTCTCCGAACATTTGAAACGACATGCCCAAATCAAGGATCACGTTTGTAAAGTGTGTGGCGTTGCCAAAGTAACGCGCACAGAGTTATTAACGCATATGCGTATACATAAACCGAATCTGGAGAAATTCAAATGCAGCATTTGTCCGCAGGAATTCAACCATAAAAATGCTATATCTCGCCATGTGCGTGTCGTGCACGAGGGCCAACGACGCTTTCCATGCAGTTTTTGTCCCAAACGTTTTGGTACACGTAATTCGCAGGTATGCCATGAACGTCTACACACTGGCGAACGTCCGTTCAATTGTGAACTCTGTCATAAGCGGTACGCCCAAGTGGAAGGCCTCAAATCTCATATGAAAAGTCATGATAAGAACTTGCGCACACATGTCTGCTCATTTTGTTCGCAACGTTTTATAACAAGAAAAAATCTAATCGATCACGAAAAGCGTCACCAAAGTGATAAACCCCATATATGTAACACTTGTAGTCGTGGCTTCTTTTCAATTGAAGATCTGGGTGTGCATAAGCAGTCGCATACGGAAGAAGAATTGCGTGAGATGGCATGTAATGAATATGAGTTGTATCAAGACGCTGGCGATAGTCTTGGAGAACACATAATGGAAACCGAATCAATTAACGAACAAGGCAACCAGGCATATATGGGCTATAGCAGTTCGCAGAGTAGCAATTGAATTGCAGACAAATCGTTTATACTAACTTATTTCTCATGAACGGAATAATATGGCAATTATTTTGCAAGCACTCTTAAATATTTATGGATGTGTAATTTTTACCATCACTTGCATAAACTTGCTTAGAAAATGTACGTATTCACAAACATGAATTGGGTACATTAATTTAAATACAAATATATTTATTAAATTATAAAATCTTGTACATTTTTTATCTTTCATGGGTTAAAACTTCCGTTTGGTGTACGTAACGTACTACAATACCTTAAAAGCAAGTTAAAGTGAAGTCTGATCTGCGTTGTTGTTGTTGCGCTTTGAAATAAATCTTTCTTTTGCGACACGGTTAATTACCAAGTTACAAAATCGACATTTAAATTTTTATTTCCTTTAAAATAACATGCAGGCCCCTAAACAAAAGCTTTTCATAAAAGTACACAGAAACACTATTGTGAATGGTTAGTAAAAAGAAAAGAAGCATTAGATAAACGTCAGACTAGTCTGCCGAATTTCTTTTTTGTAAATTTATTAAAATATTAATTGCCGGAAAAATCTTAAAGAAAGAAACAAAATTTACGAAAACCTTATACGTTTTTTCCGTATAATTTTAAGTATATTAAGGTAGTGTGGAAATTATTTCCTTAGCAAAAACCAAAAAATAAAAAGAATGAACCCCTGTGCTGTGCCCACCCAACGCCCGGACGTAGATGGCGACGAACGCTGGATTTGGTATGTTAATTAATTTCCCAATTAATTGATCCACCCTACATACTTATTGAGTTGTAAATTCTTCGAACAGCATTCATCGTCGATTTATTTCTGAATGTCGTGAAAAGGATCCTGACGTTATATTTCTCGGAGATTGTGTTCTAGAAACACTGCAGGATTCGGAAACATGGAATGAATATTTTGCACCAATGCATTGCCTTAACTTCAGCATACGTGGTGATCGAACGGAAAATGTGCTTTGGCGTGTGGAAAACGGTGAACTGGACAACGTTAAACCGAAGGTTAGTAACAATATAAAGAAGCTGCAAAGTACGACATATTAAAATAAAATATGATTCATTTAGACCAAAATTAATATTTGTACTTTATCTAAGCAGTGTGGATGTAGATATTCTGTAATCATAACATTTTTTTATAACATAATTATTGGAAATACCCTCTCTCTACTCATATGCAGATTGTGGTATTGCATGTGGGCACTAATAATACGGAAAATACGGCTGAGCAGATAGCGGAAGGTATAGTGGAAATTGTGCATAGAATACGTGCGAAGTTGCCGGACACTTATATCGTATTACCTGTAAGTTAATTTTTAACAAAGTTTATGTAAACAATTGATGTTTTTCTTATTTGCACAGTGTAGACGTGTTATCGTTTTTCAAATTTTACACTTAATTTCAGACATTACTGCCTCGCGGTCAGCTACCAAATAAATTGAGAGAGAAAAACGATGCGGTTAATCGAATTGTTAAGGAAAAAGTAATTGGTCTCAATCAGGTGCAAACTGTTTGCATTGATAAGGGTCTGTTGCAAACAGACAACAGCATTAGTCATCACGACATGTTCGACTATAAAAATTTGACGAATAGTGGCGCGAAAAAAGCATTCGAGCCGGTTCATGATTTACTCTCACAGATTTTGAATGAAAATGAACCAGAAAAGGATTTAACGCCATCAGAATAGTTGCATGCATATGCCTATTGGGCCGAAAATGTCCTATAAACTATTGTAACTGCATTATCGACATCGGCATCACACAAACGGAACGAAGACTACAAATGCCAGATAAAAGTTTTCTCGGCAGCTTAAAGCAGCAACTGGTCATTTCTTAAAATGCTCACATAAAAAGCTAATTTATATACAAAAACAAAACAAAAAAAACAATTATCTCATCACCTAAAATATATTTTATATTATTTATTATATTAATTTAACATGCATGGATTCATATTAGCACTTATATAAGGTAAAATTTCCAAAGAGTATGTTGGCCTTTGCGCTTGTATGAGAGAAATTTAATTATGACTGTCTACTTTTGATAGGAATATGCTTTGCAGAGATCTCAAAATCAATTGTAGAAATGGAAAATGCACATTCCACATTATGTAAAAAAATGTAATTGAACAACCAAATTGACCTTTGGCGCCAACATACAAAATCGTAAAAACAAAACAAAAAATATATTATATCTTCCATATTTCATTTAACTGAGTCGCACTATATATGTATGTATTATTTTAATTGAACCATAGATACAATGAATATACTTATTATTTTAAGTTGAAAGTAAATAAAAGCAACATATTTTTTATGCAAAAATTTTGAATTGTTCAGTTTACTAAACGTATCAGAAGTCCATATTCGAAACTATGATAATCAATTGCTAGGTTATGATTGTCTAAATAATAAGGTATATTCTTTTCAGTCAAACTCATCAATATTTGAGCACTTATGGATTTCTCAAAAGAATGAATATTAAATATAAATGTATGTACATATATGAAGATAAAAATGCAAGACCAGGAGTCCAGATTTGAAAGTACGATTACCTAATGTCAGGTTATGATTGCCCAAATAATTAAAAAATTATATGAAAGAGTTTTTTCGGCCAAATACAGCCATATTGAAAATTTCTTTAAATTCATTTCTATTTTCTTATGGATTTACTCACAAGAATTAAAAAACAATATAATTTTACGATATACAAATTGCAAAGTTTAAAAAAATAATATTATTTCAAGATTTTTGCAATTTATTGAAATTTCTGCAGGAGAGAAAAATTGAAAAACAAATAAATTAAATTCAGGAACAGTATGCTTTTTCAAAATTCTATTTTATTTTGTGGAATAATTTGCACTCTATATTATAATACATTATACATACTTGTATTATGGTGTTTTTAATACAATAGCAAATCACTTATACCATTTTAATGCAACAATGATTAAAAATAGTATTGAATAATCATTTCCGGCCTCTAGTACATTTTTGGAAGTGTTGAAATCGTTTTCGAAAAAATGTTCGCTTGATCTACAATCCGATTATGCATTTATGGCAATTTTAAAGGAGTTCTATGACCAATTTTTGTTTAATTATCTACTAACATTTACACATTTTGCATGCTGAGGGGCTACTTAAGTTATATTGACACTTAAATTTAATAAAAATTTTGTATTTAGGAAATTCATTTCACTTGTGGACACACTTTTGAGAATGTCTTTTATATTTTTACATTTACTAGTGCAAAATAAGGTGAAACATTGGAAAGATATTTTAAGCATAGCAAATATGGAATATTACAACTAGTCTAGAGCAATTCATAAAATCATACAGAAAAACAAAATAATAATAATTGGAATCAGGGTTGCATATAATACATTTAAAAAATAATTACACTAAAAATGTAAAATAATTTTTATTTCATTTCAAATACCGCACTGAAAAAAAAAATTAATCAAAAAGCGTAAACGAAAAAAAATATAACAAATACGGGATTAAAAAAAATTAGTCCCAAAAACCGAATAAAAAATTTAATCTCAGCATCAGCAATCAGCACAAAAAATTGAATTAATTTGAAAATTTAATCCATGATTTTGAGGTTAAAAACTTGATTTTTAACTTTTGCATTTAAAAAAAAAAATTGCAACCCTGATTGGAATACTGCAAAGCTATGTAAGTGCTAGAGTTTGCAAATAAATAAATTAAAATTTAACTAACTTATATTTTGTAGCAGCTTAAATTATTATTGGAATAATATACATATACATACATACATACATATGTACATTCAAAGGAAGTAAGCTATAAATTGCAGCATTTCATTTGTTTTCCGTTACTTATGTGGGTCATAGGTGAATTCATAGCATGTACATAGCACTTATATTATTCTATAAAAAAATATCAAAGAAACCAAAAACATATAAAACATACACACATACACGTGCAGCTACGTTGGGTGTTTCTATGTTTTCAGCTTTACATCATTTTCTTAACGCTTAACGCACGCACTTAAACTAATCGACAAAACAACCAATAACACAAAATCACGCATTGTCCATTCCCGTTAGTCGTATTGACCACGCCGTTCAATAAACCAATCCCCGTTTACCACAGTTAGCGTCCAGACGCCACTTTATTCGACCTTCTTTTTCAGCTTGTTCTTCAGCAATCCCGGCAGCAGTGAGATCAGTGCACATATCGACAACAATCCCATCGATGTCCAGGAGAATGCGTCGCTGGAGCTGCTCATCTTCTGCAATGTCTTGCCGGCCTGTATGGCAACAATAGACGGTGGTGCCACGCCAAAGAAGGTGCCCAAGGCGAACGTGTACACGGGCACACCGATTACCGGCGATGCCAGGTTGATGAACCAATTCGGCAAGATAGGTGTCATGCGCAGGAAGAGCATATAGTTGAAGAGGCTATCGCGATGTTTCTCCACATGTTTGGACCACTCGTTTGTCTTCTTCGGCCAGAAGTGGCGTATCAGGCGACGACCAACCAAATTCGAGAGGCTGTAGCAAAGTGTGGCGCCCAACGATGAACAAAAGCAGATGAGAAAGAGGGCGATGGGAAACTTGTAGAGGAATCCTAATAGTATGGAAAGGAATAAAGATCCTGGAATGGCAAAGGTTTGTAGGCTGTTTGTGTGTATTGAGAAAATTAGTTAAGGAAAACAGTGTTGATATGGAAAAATAGTAAAAGAATTCATTCGAAAATTTGTATTTACATTATATTAGAATAATAATATTCCAAAGCAATAAAAATATCGATTCGTTAATAATGCCTACCCCACGAGTTCATGATCGCTAAATTTGGCACCGATAGAGTGAATTTGTTTTGTTTATTGTGTAAACAGCAAATTCAGCAAATATCTTTCTCAGGGTAATTTACATATTTTATTATTTTCTGAGTTCGATTACTAATCAAGCCAAAGAGCGCTTTGGATGTTGAAATGTAATCTAGCTTTGAACATACATACATATGTATATTTTCATATATGTATGTATGTATATACATCATATTTCAATTTACAGTGCATGAGCAAGCTAATTGATACGATAGCGAATATTTTGTAATTATTCAGTTTTATATGGCGCAATACTCACGATCACGTATTACATTACTAAAAAATGATACTTTATGTGAAAATGAAGAATACATAGTATTTTATAACTATCAGAAAATATTTGCGCTGCTGCACAGCTACCTAACTCTATTTAAAATAAGAAAAAGTTTACAGGTGCATTTTTTATAGCATAAAGGGTATAGAATATCTTTAACTTAATTTTGATCCATCAGTTGGTACGATGCTCCGATCTGAACAATATGTTCGGGGATTGTAGTGTTGGTTTGGATAATAATCTCTGCCAAATTTCGAAATATATTGTCAAATAAAAAAGTTTTTCATACAAAGACTTGATATTGCTCGGTCAGTTGACATAATATATGATATAGCTGTCTGATATCGGAGATTCCGACAAATGAGCAGCTGCTCGTGGAGAAAAGGACGTGTGTAAAATTTTAGAATCATATCTCAAAAACTGAGAGACTAGTTCGCGTTTATCGGACATTGCTCGTTATGCTGATAATTAATGTCTCTCTCTCTCTCTCCTTGTCATTACATAAATGCACACAAAAATAAAAAAATATAATCCCAAAGCTATTATCTACATATTATACATATATAACATCATATGTACATACACCTCCCGTTAGAATTCATAAAGTTTGTTACACACTCACAACTCAGAGATAATTAATACCTGTAGGCTGATAACGGTTCATTGACATACAGACTAGGTGTCGTAACAGAAACATGTGGAAAGCGATTACTCTCAGCAACGTTGCGGAGATTGCCTTTGTGTGTTTTCACGTGCCTAACTGTTGTGTCATTGGAGATTTTCCAATTCTAGTGTTTACCATAATGTCACTAATGGCATTATTTTGTTGACTTTTGGGCGCCTCGACTAACATATTGATATGTCTTTACGCATGCGCACATGCGCAGACCTTTTCAACGATCGCTTTCATCGTGCTGTGCCAACGAAAGGTATTACTTTATGTGCTTGCATTTAAACAAACACACATAGGTATTAATTTTTTGGTTCGGTATTAGACGAAAGCGTTTGAAAAGGAAAATGAAATATGTATTTATGTATTAAACAATAGCATTAGTGAAGCCAACAACAATGTGGTCGAACGCGACATAAATACAGACGACAAATGTATCTACTAAGATTGAAATTGGGTCAAGGTTGTTGCTTTCTGTTGCTTAGCAGACATGTGCCTTTCGGTTTATTGGCCTCAGTCGCTTTGCGACGCCGCAACGTCAAAAAAAAAAATGAACAAAATTAAGCAAATATATAAGCACGTACGTATATGTAAACACAATGACACTGTTATGGTTAATTTGTAAAAATCGTGCTCGCTTATATCAAAGTACATAGGTATGCATGTATGCACCGCGACTCGGTGAAAGTACACGTAATCGCTCCCGTTTTTTATACTCTAACAGGTATATTTTGTGCGCCACAAAGTTTATAATACCGAGAAGGAAACGTCGGAGATCTTATAATATATTACATATACACATATGTATGTATGTATATAAGTGATCAGCGTTACGAGTTGATTCGATTTAGCTATGTAGCTCCATGTGTATATAGCGAACTAGTCACTCAGTTTATGAAATATCGATTTGAAATCTTGCATACGTGATTTTCTCCTCAAAAAATTGCTAATTTGTCAGGAATATTGATAGCGGAATGCTAAAGCATATAGCTGTCATACAAACTGATCGATGAAATCGAGTTCTTGCATGGAAAACTTTATATTTATTTATTTGGCAAGATATCTTAATGAAATTTGGCCCGAATTACTGTTCAAAACAACGGTAAAATCTCCGAGAAATATTTCACCATTATAGCACATATGAAGATGTCATACAACCGATCGGTCAAAATGAAGTAAGCTTTGTGCTTTTTATTGTTTATGTATGTATGTATGCACTCTATGTATAGCCAATTTGTGAGCTGAATTATTAAAACGAGATTACGTAACTTTGCTGACAAATTTAAGGTAATTTAATATATATTCCGAGTATAGACTAAACTTTGGACGTCCACAATGTTTATGTGACTAGGAATGAGAGTGGGGAAGCTAAATTAGCCTAGCACCTAATATAAAAATTTATATGAAGTGCTATTGTGCACAAAACTTATGTTATTTATCATAAATATTTTTGAAAATAAAATGGCGCAATGTTTGTGCTATCCAAATTCATTAAAAAGTATACATACTATACATATGTTCGACATACACACAAGCAAGAACCCCCTTTGATTTGGAATTTGTGTATTATTAGCGAGATACATATGCGCACGTGGGTATGCATACACAAATATGTATATACAAACTGGCAACACAACATGGGATAAAAATTTCTTGAATTTTTGTCAAACCTTTTGATGAGATACAAATTTTCAAAAAGGATACAATACATAAGCCGTAACGACGCCAAACATCACTTCGAAGTAGTACATGTCCTTGTAACGATCCAAAACCTTGGCTAACATTTTAGCGTCTTGAATGTCACGGGGTATCTTAATGTGCTGTTTCTCCGATCTGCAAAAAAAACAACAACAAATATATAAATACTTATATATTAAATACATTTTTGCCAGATAGAAAAGAACAATGTGAAAGAAATTCAAATTGTATTGCATGTGACTAAGCTGAAACAGAATCGCAAATATGTACACCAAACGAATAGCTACTGTGTACACTAACAAAACATTTTTAAAAAAATTAATAATAATACATTGTACGTAGATATATATTTAGGTATGCCAGCCATAACAGCTGAACTTGACTCTGAACAATTTTGAACACAACACTTCAAAGTTAATTGAGTGCCAAATAAAATATTTTACGACATCAGATTATTATACTTCATGAAAAGCTGCATCTAATCAAATTACTGATGTGATATACATACATACTTAACTCTCGTTTCGTGTTTTAATTGTACTGCTGCACTTTGTAAAAAATATATTTATCTACATATTTTGCTGATTATTTTCTGCGAAAAGCCACAATGGTATATAAGATTTATTCATTGTTTACATACAGACATATGCATACATTACGATGTTTACACCTGCAAATGTCAATTTCAGTTGGGAGCGTAAAACTGCAATATAATTGCAAAAACAAAATTTAAGTGTGTGAAAAGTTATTAAGATAGTACATGGAAAAGTATGGAAAGAAAACGTGGCATTTTGTTGTTGTTGCTGGTATTATCGTTCACCATGTAATTTGCGTTTTGCCCTACTAGTATTTATATGGCAAATAAGATATCTTTTTATTTGATTTTGTAAAGTGTCATATTACCTGCAAATTCAATTCTAAGACGGTTTCTGGATTTCAAGCTATGCCCAGGCTTTGAGATATGTATTCTAATCATACGCGAACACATAAGCGCCTAAATTACTAGATTACTTTTTCTGTCACTAACGTTTTTAATAATTTCCAATTAATATTAAGGCTTTAGGATTATTAGCACATCTCACAAATTTTTATGTAGTTAAGCCAGTTGAATTATTATTATAATTTTGAAGTGATATGCCAAGCATTTCTCTATTTATATGATTAAACCTGTAATTTAAATATTTTCTTCAAAATGAACTATGAATACATATGAATACTAGTATGTATATAAAATGGCATTTTTGTAGCGGATGTGTATGTCTACATATTTTCCTATATTTACATACATATTAGTTTGAACAGGTGTACAGTGTAGCTATATGTTTATGCACATATATTAAGAAATTATGCTTTTTTGTGTCTAAATATATATTAGAACAAAATTACATAGACCTTAATATAAAAATTAAACCCCTTATAATTGTTTCTTCAACATGCACTTTCGTTTTTTAATTACGTTTTTTGCTCTAATCAAGTCAGCGTTATCGCCTTCTCACCATCTATTAAAAATAATTATGAATGAACTTACATTATAACAACTAATAGTGTTTATTACATTAGCTCGCTAAAAATTGTTTAATATTGTGCCAATACAGACGTGGCAAACTATTTACTGTCAATTATTGAATAACTTTTAAGTGATTGAAAGCAAATTAAATATGTACATACAATCAATTTATCGAGGACATCAAACACTTTACCATTAACGACAGCTTCTTTTATGTAAAATACTTAAATTTAATGCCATTAATACAAAACTCAACCCACAAAACAACAAATACGACGCACACATACATAAGTATATGTACACATGTGGGAAGCAATAAAGCAACAAAACAATATACAATTTGTATAATCATTGGCATTGAAGTGATCACCCCATCTACACGTAACATATACTACTTACTCATTCAATTCGGGAAATATCATGTATACGTAGGCCATAGCGAATAAGCTGGCTATGAAGATCGCTGCCAGTATGACTAGAGATCGTTTTGTTGCATTTCGCTCATCAGCAGACATTGCCTGCTTTTGCATTTTTGGGTGGTTTTGTTTATTTTCCAATGTAACGTTGGACGCCGCTTGTGTGGTTGTCGCGTCATTGTCATTGGACGATAAGCGGCCGGAACCGGATTGCATATGTTCAGCGACAGGTATATCTGCAATAAATTAGAGAAATTCATTTAGACATAATTTTTATTTGGACATTCTTCAGAATTCGTAGATTACCTTTTGCAATACTTGTTGTTGCCGACGCCGCAGCAGCAGCTTCAATGAATTGCGTATTTTCAAATTCCATCAG
Source organism: Bactrocera dorsalis (assembly GCF_023373825.1). Taxonomy (NCBI): domain Eukaryota; kingdom Metazoa; phylum Arthropoda; class Insecta; order Diptera; family Tephritidae; genus Bactrocera; species Bactrocera dorsalis. The sequence goes on along the minus strand of NC_064306.1, from coordinate 57,184,764 downwards.
TTTGTTTGATAAATACAGCTTTCAATTAAACAATGTTCCACTCGCTCAATAATTTCCGATAGCTTTTAAAACACGCTCTGGATGTGACGATTGACTTTTTTTTCTCACACACACTGTAAATTAGATTTATGTATTTTCTTTGTTTCACTTCTGTATTCGATTGTTTCTATTTGTTGATTTCCGTGTTTACCTAATGCTTACCACTTTTAGCAAATCGTTATTGTAACAATCAATGTAACGAATGTAATTGAAAGGATAATATCATATAGCTCACAGAGAATTATTATTTTATTTATTTATTACACGTTAGTATGTCCGAGATAAATATATTTGGTTGTATGGCACATGTATTTCTTCGCTTCAAAATTTTTGTATACACATTCCAATTGTGTACATTTGTTAAATTCAATTTACACTAAAAATTTTATCACTATTTTTATATAATTTAATTATGCATTATTCAAAACACTAAATATATTTCCAACCACAATTTTTGTTACTGTTGTACGCGTGTGCGCCACAAAAATTACACCACAACCCAAACAAATAGAATGAAGCCCAAAAAACGTATGATTGCTGAAATACGATTGTGAAAAATTTGACCGATTTGTCTTCTTCTTATTCGTTATTGTGAACTGCAAGTACAACAGCTGTCAAAAGTGATTGCCAAATCAGAATCGTCAATCATTTGCAACAAGCATGCGCTAATAAATAACCACGAGAAATACTATACAATACTATTAAAAAATGTGTATTATATTTGATTTCCATAAATGAAACAATCTTTTTCCCAGATGGCTTATTTAGTTTAGTTATTTACGCGAAAAACCAAAAAGAAAAATATTTAATTGAACGTTTCCCAACACCGTCTCGTAAACTTGAAATAAATCCCGCTCAGCTGTTCTTTGAAAGGCGTATAAACAAATCTTTCAATTTAAATTTAAATGCAAAGTAAAAAGTATCATAATCTATTCTAAAATGGGTCTTTGTTTTGTTGGCGAAATCGCAATACCAGCCAAACTGCTTAATTTAGAAGTTACTCTAGTTGGCGGACAGAGTTTCCGGTAAGAATGCATATTAATGACGTTTAATATTTTAACCAATTATGCACCCTTTATAGCTGGAGGAAACTCAATTTGATTGATGCCAAATCGCCATTATTCCAAGGAGTAGCTTACAATGCATATTGGCAGTTAAGTCAAACAGATTCCGCTATTTCATATAAAGTCTTTCCCGCACCGGATGTGCCTAATACAAATACACACAAAGCAGAGTATTATCTCGAACTGTTGCAACGATACTTCCGCCTTAATTTCGATTTAAATAAAAATATGGATAAGTGGCGCGCGGCCCACAATCACTTTGATACTATAACGCCACATATTAAAGCTGTACGTGTGCTGGATCAAGAACCACTCGAAAATATATTATCATTCATATGCAGCCAAAATAATCACATTAAAAGGTAAATTTAAATAATGCATCCAGTGCTTACTCAAAGCAAAGTTGCACCAAAAAAACGTATGTTTCTAAGCGTAGAAGTAGTTCTAGTATTTATTTGCTTGTTTTTCCAAAACTACTGTTTCAATTCATAGAATACTTAAAAGAGGAATAGTACTGTTGGGATAAAAGAGGAATAGTACTGTTGGGATGTAAGAGTCCTCTAATTTAAATCTATTTTAGTCAATTTACTTGCACTACAAAATTTTTTACCTTACTCGTTTAAGAATTTCTGCAATGATTGATTGGTTTTGCTCGAAATATGGTCAAAGCATTGGACATTTTAGTGAAAGAGAAGAGTTTACTTTTCCTACGCTCTCGGCTTTAAAGGAAAATCAGAAGGAGGTATAATTCTATGTTGTTTATCATAACTATGTATAAAAACACAAATTTTCATTCTATTTTAGTTAGAAGTCAATTTGCGCGAAGCCAAATTCGGCTATCGTGCTAAATTTATCGCGCAGACTGTAGCGAAAATTCTAGAGTTTGGCGGTGAATCGTGGTTTACAAAATTGCGTGAGATGTCCTATGCTGATGCACGTCAAGAACTTGTGCGCTTACCTGGTATCGGTTACAAAGTGGCGGATTGCATTTGCCTCATGTCGTTGGGTCACTTGGAGGCAGTGCCAATTGATACTCACATTTATAAAGTTGCGCAAACTGTTTATATGCCCGAACAATTGGCGACGGTGAAAACCGTCACACCGCGCATTTATGAAGAAATCGCAAATCATTTACGTAACATTTACGGTCCGTATGCGGGTTGGGCGCAAGCTGTGCTTTTTTGTGCCGATTTGCAACAATTTCAAACAACAAAGGAGTCAGCTAAAAAACCCACTGATAAGGAGAAATCGGAGAGTGGTAGCGCTAAGCCGAAAAAGAAACGAAAATGAAAAACTATATGTTGCATATAAGTAAGTTCTTGTTTTTTTTTTTCTTTTTTCTAAATAAATATATTCTGTCTTTATTGTATTTCACTTTGTTGCGTAACAGAGTAAACTTCCTTAGTTTTTTTAAATTTAATTTAATTCTGCATATGTATATTCTTATGTACATAAACAATTTCTATAATGAAGACTACGTCCGTTAAAAAAATGGGGGTTCATAACCATAGCGTCGTCACAATTGTTACGTAGCGAATCGCAAATTATGATTTTCAGCATTTAATTGTATGCCAGCGACAATACATTGCGCTAATCTGAAATTCAGAATAAGTTGAATTCTGCCTTAAAAATATTCCAATGTGATTTTGTACGCTTGACTCACACTTCTTCGTATCGTAAGTTGTGCCAAAGTGGACTTGTGTGGGAATAGTTTGTAAATAAAATTGCCGCTTACTGATCGTCACGTTGCCACAAAACTTGCCATCACGTTGATGAGCAACTCACGTGTACTTGTACTTAACCATCACCATGTAATGTTTGGTCTTCTTCTGCATTGTCCATTGACTTAGAGTCGGTTTGTACCTGGAAGAAAGAGATTAACTCTGCTTTAGCGGAAAATGTCGATTAATAATATGCATAGATATATGCGATTTATTTTTCGTGTTTCATTAGATCAGATTATTAGAATTTTAGCTGTATTTTATTTTGTCTCTCAGTTATATCCTGAATAGGGTAGGGGAAAAAGAAGTATACTCGCTTATTCCCTTTGGTAAACATACCTTATATTTTCGATGTTTTCCATCCTTATCGTTTTCTTGTGGACTGTCTGATCCGTCGGTGGTTTTTATGAAAGAGGAATAAAAAGATGAGAAGCTGGAACCATCCATGTCATCGCTGTTGGCATTGCTATCGGTGTTGGGCAGCTAAAATAAATAATTATATTTTTTTGAATATTAAAAATATATAATTATTACTGAATTTCTAAGCCATTCGACTTTTTATTGGACAATGGTGGCACTGGTTTATGCTATTACAATTCATTATTACAACCATAACAAAATTAGGCCCAAAAGTAAGTGACTAATTTTCTCCCGTGTCTGCTTTTATACTAAGATAAAGTGATTTACCGAATCTAAACGGGGTTAGATCTCCGAAATAACAGCCCTTTGCCGAATTAAACCCGGGTCAATTCCGGTAACGTAGGATTGGCTATCGTGAATCCTTGACGCTGCACCAATATGGTCGCCTGAATGCAGTGAAATGCTGACGAGAAAGTTACAAACATGCCAGAGCGCTGCGCTCTAGACTACGACAGGATGCCTTTTGATGTCTCTTATCGAACACCTGCATAGGGAGGCCGCATGCTCCCAGTTAAGGAGCAGAATGAACTCCTCTCCAAGCAGTTTCTGCTGGAGTGCTTTCGCAGAAATCATCCCTGCAGTCATCTGCTTGGAGCGGAACCGTCTCCTAGGCGCGTCAAGAGGTCCTTCCTCAACTACGTCGACGACATAAAACAATACGCCGACCAGACTTTGGACGCAACAAACTTCAGACATGCACCCTTCTCCCTTTGGTCCGACCCCGTCGAAACAGCACGTTTCCAGGGCCTACCGTTGGAACGTCGATGACGACCTTACCATTCTAACCGCGATTAGGTACCCGTTACAACAACAAAAACAACAGTCTTCATATCTTTATTATAGGTTACGACTGAGAACGGGAGATCCATGATCCAAAAGTAAGTGGTTAATTTTCCCTAGTATCTTCTCTGTACGAGTATTATACGACATGTATTAAACAATTGAGAACAGTTCCACAATCCCTAACAGCCATATCGTTAAACGGCAAGATTTCTGTAGGCGAACGGTTAAGTGATTATGCTTACGTAACACCGATAAGACACTGTCGCCTGGATGTCCGTAATCGACACTAAATAGGTTCCTTTGACCACCGATTTTATTTTAGGAAACAAAAAAAGTCACAGGATGACATGTCGGGCGAATAAGGCGGCTGTTGCAACACGGCGATCCCTTTAGAGGCCAAATACTGGGACACGCTGAGGGCGGTGTGGCACGGCGCGTTGTCGTGATGAAGGATCCAGTTACGAGCGATGTCTGGGCGCACCCACGTTTTGCAATCTTTCGAGTACTTGTCAATAGTAGACTTGTTTCAAAGTTTTCCCTGGTGGAACGAATTCTTTGTGGACGATTCCACGGCTATTAAAAAAGGCAAAAAATCATCGTTTTCATCTTCGACTTGCTCATTCGAGCTTTTTTCGGGCGGGGGTCACGCGGAAACAACCATTGAGCTTTGGCATTTGATTTCCGGGTCTAAGATCACTATCACCATACACTCTTATAATTTTAGCGTACGATTCCGAAGCGGTTTCGCCCAATCTGGCGCAAAATTTTTATTGCAACGCGTTGGTCTTGATTTCGGTTTTCCATATTCGTAACGAGTTCTACAAACACACGTCTACTCAACTTGACGCAGTAGGCGAACTAAGCTAGCTAAAGCGATGGTACATATATATATCAATGGAGAGAAGAGGGATGCCTGAAAAAGAGAAAGGGATTTTCAAGTGCCAAGTTACCACAAGCACGGCAATAAAATCAGTCTCATTACTTAATTGTCAAACCTCGTATTTTATCAGAATGCCTTGAACAATAATACAAACTAAAGATTTGGTATAAGAAACTAATCTAAATGTCTACTTAATCTAAATAATTAACTTACGCACCTTCAGATCATTTGGATTGAGTTGATCCGACACATAATCGCCGATAACCGATGGAATTGGAGAGTCAGCAATACCCTTTTTCGATGAATCCGAAGGCGCCTTCGTATATAAAGTAAATAATAATTTTCCCTACTGTACATATATTTAAAACGTATAACCTTACCATATTTGAGCCGGGTTCGGCTTTCACCGAAGTCGCTTGCGATGACGGACGTTGCAACTGCGCAGGTGTGATCGAGTGGAAGGCACCCTGAGTCTTTGTTGGCGTCGGCGCCAGCATACATGGTTGATTCTGTTTATGGTAATAAAATTTAAGAATAAATTGGCAACCCTAAAAAAATATGCAGCATATATACTAACCGTTTTGAAGGCGCTTGCGCTGCTGCCCTGTTCGGACAACGCCAAAGAGTTGGCCATATTTGAGAAAGACATGGGTTGGTACATCATTGCTGTCGCCGGATGCGTATAGAAGAGCGAGGGGTGTGGATACATAACGCCAGTCATATATTGCAGCGGCAGAGCTTGTGCCGACGTGCTCGGCATGTCGGCCAAGTTGGGCTTGACTTGCGCCTGTGTTGCGGCAACGGCAGCAGCTGCTGCGGTCGCCGGTATATAATAGAATGTCGGGAAGATGCTGTGTTGCGGCGTGAACCCGCTTTGCGCCACCGTCTGCGAGGTATGCGAGGTGTTGATACCAACCGAGAACGGTGGCCAAAGATTGACGTTGCGCGTGCAGGAAAGACTGGCTGCAGCATACGAACCGGCAAACGATGTTTCGCCCAGTGTCGTTTGTAGCGTGCCGTACGCCTTGCTAGTCGAGTTGGTCGCCATATTGTGGTGATCCACGTAATCGCGTTGTGCATCCATAACATTGGTATGCGAATGCTTCGGTTTGTTGGCATCTCCTTCCCATGAATGCGAACCGCCACGCTTAAGACCATGCCCCGGCCCACTATACTCCATCACCTTTTCGGTTGCCTTCTTACTCTTCTCGCCGCAACGTCCGCGTGCCTCACGATGTTTCTTCAACATGAATTTCTCCATTTCGTCGTTATGTTTATTTAATAGCGATTCGGTTAACGTGACTAGCTGTGCACTGCCCGATGACGTGCCGGTACCGGCATTGCTGGTGTTAGTAATGCTGCTCATGTGTATGTGGCTGCCAGATGTAAAATTTCCCGAGGACCCACTCCCACCGCTGCCCTCGAAACACTGCACCGGACTGAGCGTATTCCGTGCATCAGCCGAAATACTGTAAGACTGTTCGTTCTTCATTGGGTCGACCTCGACGGGCGCGGTAACAGGCTTGCTGTTAAAAAAACGCTGCAAATTCTCATTATAATTCAGTTGGTTATAGCTGGGAGGCGTTTCCGTCGAACTTTTGCTATCGTAGTAATCATGGTGTGGCGAAATTTCGCCTAACATCACCGAATCTCGTTCGGAGACTGTCAGCTCATTTTCATGTGGTAGCTCGAGCTTAAGATCGGTGCGCGTCGCCTCATCCATTAGAGTTTCCATGAATGAAGCTAACGCTTGGCAACGTCGCGACACCTCTTGCTTTACAGTGTCCGACGGTCTCGATATTGACTCCTCCAACAGTTTAAGTATCTCGTCTTTTATGCGCATATTCCGACTACGTACTTCGTCGGAAAGCTTTGGCTTATTAGCAGGTGCCGACTCGAAAACATTACAATGTTTCGGACCTAAAATTCAAAGTAAACTTTTGTTTTCAACGTTCAGCGCCTACCTTTCTTAAAACTCACCTTGAAACACTCTATGATGTCCTATAACGAATTCCAGTTTACGTGACCATGGATTCACAAAGCTTGTCCACTCTGTTTCCAAGAGAATATAGCAGCCGTTCTGTATCAAAAAACGATACGGTTTGCTGCAAAATGAAGCGCCCGCTGTTTGTCCTTTCTTCATAACTGTTTCGTAGATCTCCTTCAATACCATTAGATCTTCTGGATGATAAAAGTCAAATATTGAACGTCCAATAAGATCTTGTGGTAAGTAGCCCAACGTGGAGACGGCGGCGCTATCCACATGCGAGATTAAACCCGTCGCTGTGTGACGTATGGAGAATTTAGGGCTTTTGTGCGAGAGTATCTCATCTGGCACTGCAAGAGAATTTCCCAAAAAATACGCTGATGCAAATGAGCCAACACACATTAAGTCAAACATGTATACATACCTATATATGAGCTCTTGATGGGCGTGGCGCATATGACTAGCAACATATTCGTACCGTTCGATACGAGATTGTTGTCGGGACGCGCCTCTTCGGGTGCTTCACGGAATGTCAGTCCCAAACGAAAGGGTTCATAACTCACCGGACGTCCAATAACGCCATAACCACCAGACTTTAAGCCACGATAACGACGCAACATCACACAGAAGGTGCTGCGTGCATCTTTCGGTGCGCTGTTGCGCGACTCTGCAATTGGTATGCCGGTCGTTATTTGACTGGCAAAAGTGGCGCGATCCTTGGGGTGTACAAAATCTATGAACGAACGCCCCAGCCACATATCGCGTGGAAAACCAAGCACATCGGTAATGCTGGGCGTTGTGAAGAGCACTATGCCATCATGCATCGATATTACACAGCAGAAGCTCTCCTAATGGGAGAAGGATTTAGAAAATATTAATTTTTGAGTTGTTTGTAGGAAGCGTCGACTAAATGGCACGAGGGGTTCAAAGTGATTTTTGGTGGTATATTTTTTCTTACACTATTTTCACAAACTCTAGCGGAAAATTGGGGTCTTCTGAAGAGTGAAATCCTTAAACATTTTAAAAGTTTGTACATCCTACTATTGCAGGTACAAATTTGAAGTTTGACCTATAATTGGGATCTTTGCAGTGTATTCAAATATCACTCCTCGGATGCTCTTAAGTCACATGATGAAAAATATCTAAATCGCTCCGACTTCATCCACATATTTATTTAACGATTATCGAAGAGGGGTTTTTGAATTAAGTAATTCTGCTATTCATATTCCTAAAGATGACTTAAGTACGCTTAGTTTTTCATGTCCCGCACAGTTTGCCACGAGGTTTGTTGTACCTAGAAGAAACCGTCGGAGTCCCTATAAAAACATATAGATAAAGGATCAGCGTGAAGAGCTGAGTCGATTCAACTATGCCGGTCTGTCTGTTCGTCTGTATAAGGCGAACTCGTCCTTTAGTTTATGAGATATCGATCTGCAATTTCTACAAGGTCCCTTTCTCCCTAAGAAACTACTCATTTGCCGAAACCGCCGATACTGCACCATTATAGGATATATCTGTCATGCAGAATGATCGATCAAACTCAAGTCCTTGTAAGGGAAACTTTTTTATCTGAAAAGATATCTTCACGAAATTCGGCATGGATTGTCGTCCAGACGACGATATAATCTTAGAAAAAATTTTTTACACGACGTTACAATTTCCGAAAAAAATGGTTCAGATAACACCACTGTAACATATGGCTTCCATTTAAACTGACCGATCAAAATCAAGATGAAGATCTTTTTTATATCCTTTTATGTCCTTTAAAAGTTTTTTCTTGTTTTAATTATGGTTTCCATCAAAATTATTAAAACTATGGACTCACTCAAGTCTAATTCTAAGTCCTTACCTCCTTAAGTTTTTCCGCCTTGCCAGAGCTTTCCAATTTCCCTGGTGCCGATTCGCAGGTTCTCTCTGATTTTCCACCTTGCTGTGTGGTGGCTGAAAGTAAAAAATAAAATAATTTTATATCCCAGAAAACTAATCTAGAAAAATATAGTCGCTTTAAGAAGCTGATTCTTCGAAGTCTTTCAATTATCTCAATTCCTAATCTGTAATGTCTTAAGAGTGTAGCCCAAGCCGCTATTTTATGGAAACTTTCCTGGTTATATCTTTGTTTCCATAACCAATTTTTAATACATCGGATATATAAGTCTGGAAAATCTTTTACTAAAAATTACTCGAAGAAATTTCGTGTGGTAATTCTTCTTCTTCTTTACTTCTACTTTATAATCGTTTACGCGGTTATAGCCAAGCTTACAACAGCGCGCCCGCTGTCTCTTAAACTAATGAAAATGTTGTCGTATATCTCGTACAGCTCATCATTCCATCGTCTGCGGTATTAGCCGTTGCCACTGCGTAAAGTACTATAAATCTTCTGCAGAACCTTTCTTTCGAAAACTCGTAACGCCGACTCATTAGATGTTGTCATCGTCCATGCCTCTACACCATATACATGTAGTAGGACGGTGATAGTGAGTGACTTGTTAAGGTTGGTCTTTGTTGACGAGAGAGGACTTCACTCCTTAATTGCCTACTCATTCTGAAGTAGCATCCGTTGGCAAGAGTTATTCTGCGTTGGATTTCGACGCTGACGTTGTTGTTGGTGCTAATTCTGGTTCCGAGATACACGAAATTATCTACGACTTCGAAGTTATGACTGTCAACAGTGACGTGGAAGCCAAGTCGCGAATGTGTCGACTGTTTGTTTGATGACAGGAGATATTTCGTTTTGATCTCGTTCACTATCAGACACATTTGCTTCGCTTCCTTATCCAGTCTGGAGAGAGCAGAACTAACGGCGCGGTTGATGAGGCCAATGCTATCAATTATAGATGATAGTACCTTCTCTATTTAGTTCTGCAGCTCGAATAATTTTCTCTAGGTGTAGATTGAAAAAGTCGCACGAGTCGAGTGGTAATTAAAATCTTTAAGACTACTTTTAAGTGCTTGATTTCTAGACAACATTTTCTCTGTCACAATTTTAAGACATCGTTCGTTCGGCTTTTCAACTCGCTAAAGTGGAATTGAGTATGATTAAATATGCCGCCAAATCGGTAAACTAGACATGTATATTTCGTGAACATAACATGATCTATAAACTTCAGTCCACGAGAGACTTACAATGTCAAATGTTTTGACTTTATGCTTTATCCACAGCTATAAAACTATAAAAGTGATTATTGCCTACAATTAGGCGTATTGACAAATAACTTATCTAAGACACACACCAGAAACTTTAATTCCTATTTAAATTATGTATAACATAGCAATGTTACAATAGTTGTCATAGGCCTACTAATTTTATACTATATCTTTAATGCCTTAATCACAGAACTGTTACAAAACAAAAAAAAAGGTACTAAGTTTGATATACACCCATACATAAATACGAGAACATAATTATTGCGAGGAACTTACTAGATAATGGTGATGGTGTGGGAAATTGCAATGAAATCTCCGATTTAGTTTGTTCAGTTGTCTCCTTTTCCAGCAGCAATGACGTCTCTTTATTCTCCTTCTGGCGACTGCATTGCGCTACAATTAATGAGCATATTGTTTAACGTATGAATTATTGCCCTTTGCATGCTCTTGCTACTTATATAATATATTTTGATTATTGCGTACGAGATACGAAAGTATCAATTTACCGATTGCCTTGTCACAGCCCAAAGCGATTTGCTCTTCATTTTGTGGCTCACTGGTGTTCGGGACATCGTCCTGATTTTCCAGAATATTCGTTTGTGCCGAACACTTCAACTTCTTCTTCTTGCGTGTCTTATCTTTGACGCGTTTTATATGCATGTCGCTGCTGCGTTTAGGCCAATAAAAATTAATAACGGACCAAAAGAAACAAAAAAAAGCGCGAGCTTAGTTTAATGTATTAAATAACAGTTAGAATTGATTTGACGTCATAAGATGTGGTGGGATTCAAGTCATGTCATGGATTTGGTTACATACCTGCTCGCCTGCGTTGATGGTTTGCCGCCATAGCCGCTGCTGCCGGATGAGTGACTACCGCTTAGACGTGATTTCGAACTGCCGCTGAAAATGAAATTCAATCATACATATATAAAATTATTACGCATTTTGTTGTTGTAAATGTAAATGTAAATCAATCTTACAAGCTATAACTTATACCAGTTAGAGAAAAGGCGAGGCCATAGAGAAAGCTTTATGGTGGCATTTATTGTCTCGAAACTTTTATATCAAGGATTATTCTAAGAGCTCAGAAATGCCATTACTTTCAGTGAGATAATATAGAATATAGTGTTTTCTTGTCGATAGTTTTTGATACCCTTTGATACAACTATACACTGATTACCTCTAGACAAACGGTCGTTGAACTAGGACATACAAGACGGAAATGTTTCCTTGATCTCGAATGGTTCACGGAAGGAGTTTGTGACATTCTATCTCATTTTGTGTGAGTTATGACAGGTCCGTAATAATAATCATTATCTAGCATCATCTGCACAAAGAATTCCTGGCATTTTCATACTTAAGTTATCTAGGTTACACGCATTTGATTAGATACATATATGTAGTATATTAGGTTGTCGAATATCTCTCTTCGGTTTTTTTGCTCTTTATTCAATGCTTTATAAGAAGTGTTAAAGTGATCGAATTTAGTTCAAATATGCGCCGTTTCGTTCGAAAATCTGTTTCCATCTAGACGGCAACTTCATAATACCCCCCTCGTAGAAGCCCCACACCTTATTTGCGAAGAACTCGGACAGCCACTTTTCACAAGCCTCTTTTGAATTCAACTTTACAGCAACAAGGACGTTCACCATGGACAGGAACAGGTATATGGTGCATGCTATAAAACCTCTCATCCGAGCCCGTAGCTTCTGACGAGTCATCAACGAAGTGTGTGGTCTGGCATTGTCCTGGTGGAACACTACACCTTTCCTGTTGGCCAATTCTGCACGCTTCTGGTCGATCGCCTGCTTAAAGCGGTCCAGTTGTTCGCAGTAGATGCTAGAATTAAGCGTCTGGCCATATGGGAGCAGCTTATAGTGGATGATTCCTTTCCAATCCCACCAAACACACAGCAAAACCTTTCTGGTTGTCAAACCCGGCTTGGCCAGTGTTTTGGATGATTCACCGGCCTTCGACCACGACCGTTTTCGCTTGATATTGTCATATGTGATCCTATTTTCGTCGCCAGTCAACATCCGCTTCAAGCAGCATATTGCAGGCGTTAATTCGGTCCAGAAGGTTTAAAATGGTTTGGTGACCAACTCCGAAAGAAAAGTTCTGCGGAAGATTTTATGGACGTTTGCGCATTGGCAACGGATGAAAACACTCCAGCACTGAGAGTGTTCGACGCAGTACCCGCCGGGGGAAGCTGAGAAAGAGGAAGGCCTTCACTCCGTTGGAAAGATCAGGTGGAGAAGGACGTCGAAATCTCCAATTGGCGCCAAACAGCGAAAAGGAAGAAGGATTGGCTCGCTTTGTAAACTAGACAATAGCCGTGGTGTCTACGCAAATAAAGACGAAGAATACTAAAACTGTACTTGTTGTCTTAAAAGGAAGACTTTGATTCCCAAATATTCCTAAGAAGGTAATTGTCCGGATCTCTCTGGATAATATTAAGAACTTTGTGTATTTTCTAAATCTAAAAAATAAGAGAAATGATTTCTACAGAAATTGTGGAGCTTTCTCTTCTAACTAGGATGAATATTATCTCGGTATACAATATACCAAAACTATTTTTAAACACTTTATGACTTGTCTTCTGAGATAAAATAATCCATGATCATAAAATTAGCAACAACCTTAAGTATACATACATACATTTGTACATATACATACTATACACAGCGATGTACTTTAAACCGAACATGTGCTCATGCCGGCGTTCGCTATTTTGAAATCCCTCTCACCTATTTGCATTCTGAAGCAGAAAACCACTCATTCGAGCCAACCGAGCGAGTCACAATACGAGCACTCAATGAGTGAAGGTAGTCAGCGGTCACGTTTATTGGTACATGTCTCTGGTTTTATATAAAACTAACGACTTGCTTTTAGTTAGAACATGCATTGTTTTTATAGTTGCATTCGCCGTAAACTAATGCGGTGGAAAACACTTGCAACACTCATTCGTTGTTGTTTTATGCACTTTGTTGTAGGTTTTGCGTTGGCTTTCGGATTTGTGGTTATACAATAATATTAATGGAATAAAATGTGCTCCGGTCGTTAGTCATAGCTAATTGCAAATTAGCAAACGTTTTAAGTAGTGCAAATAAATGTGATATTGCTTGCAATTGCACTGGCTCTATTCTCACTATAACTCTCATGAGAAACATACATACATACATTGTAAGAGAGTGGTGTGATAACAAATACTTGGGTAATTGAAAAAATTAGAGACTTGAAAGAGATGATACCTATTCTCAGTTTTCTGATCTTTAATCATCAGAGTTATGACACTGATCTCAAAAGAAGACACATTGGAAATTGTGACATTTTGGCCAGTCGGAAGAAATTCGGAATGCACACCACCAACCCACATCGAAAATCAAGGAAAATTGTCAACATAATCTGCTTTGACGCGTCTTTTTCGGCTTCGGCTCACATTTGCCACGATATTCGGCCGATTGATCGTCTGTTTCCGGGTCGTAAGCATAGATCCAAGACTCATCGTCAGTAATAATACTTTTCATGACATCCTGTACGTTGGAAAGCATTGTTTCACGGACGTTAACGCGAAGCAGTTTTTCGAAATTGAGTGATTTTGGAACCACTCGTGCTTTTACTTTTCTGAGGCCCAAATGATCATTCAAAATGGCTTTCACCGATCGTTCCGATATTCCAACGATGCCAGTAAGATCTCTGACTGTCGTCAGATCGTCGATTCTCAAGCATCAATTCTCATTATTTTATTGACGTGTTAATCATAAGTGCTACGTCGTGAACGTGTTTTCGACCCTCTTTGAATAATTTATACCAATCAAAAATACTTGCTCGCGACAAAAAATTATCACCGAAGACCTTTTCCAACTTTTTGAACGTTTGATCCCGCACACAAAAATTTCTTTGTTGAAGACTTTCACTCATCGTAAAAATCGCCGAAAGCACTTTATGTTCTTCAGAAAGATAAGACAAAATTATACTAAACACTAATAATTATTTTGGCATAGATGTCAATGTTTGTCATACCAACCTAGAAAAAAATATTTTGACGAATGGGTTTATGCGCGAAATTTAAATTAAAAAGTCTTACTATTTTTTGTCTAGAGTAATATTTCTTAAGCTATTGTTTCTGTTGATGATAAGTTAATCACTTACGGAAATGTAAAGGAAAAACAATCGTTGTTGAGTCGCTGTGAACTGATGCAAAGAGTGACCAAGCCAGGATTTACGGCCGGGAAGTTTTTACTATGTGTTTGGTGGGACAGGAAGATCTTTTATAATCTGCTCCTTAAACAGCCAAACTTTTTGGACCTACACTGTCTACACTTGAACCCACTTGATGTTGGTGTGGACAACTTGTGGTTCTAACAATATCGTGGCTACCAAGACCGTGGACTATTTTTTATAAAAACAACCTTTATATAGTGAATCTTGGAGAAGGCTCGATGAAAATGGTTGGGATTCCGGCAACTATTGTCAACGATCAACACTTGAATCCAGAAGCGACCAGATTTGAGCAAAAGAACGGTCTTGAAGTTCCTTTAAGACAACACCAGGAAACTCACATCGATATTGTCTCATTCAGAGTATTAGCCACCATTCCACAGTTTAACTCTGACACCAAGTGCTTATTCTCTGTTGCTGTCTGTTCTATGATTTTATTAATGAAATATTAGTCTCAAAAGAAGCTTGTGAAGATCGACTGTTGCAGTTTTTCGTCAATAAGTACGAGGGTTTTTATGAAATTACCTTCAAAATGGTAAGAAACTTTTACTTATTTAAACTAATTCTTATCTTTTTAACCAAGCTACATAAAGTCTTTAATTTAATGCAAAAATAATGGATTTCTGTGTACTAGATCCTAAGAGTATATTACTTATATGACTACATATACTTTTTGATCGCAAAAATATCCATCGAAGTTTTCCATTGCCGAAAAGAATAATTTGTATAATTTTGATCTTATCACGCTCCTTAGGATTTTTACTCAATGTACTTTTGTTAATAATATAAAAATATTTTCTACTGGCATTTTTAAGGGGATACATGGGTTTACGGGTTACAAAAATTGTTTTCTTCAACATCTCTAGAATATTGTCCTAAATTTTGAAGATGGCCCGAGCAATAGTTTCGGAGATACAGCCTTGAGAAGTTGTGCGTTCGAGGCTAGCTAGGCTAAGTGCGCCGTCTTTAAACGTGATTTTCTCGAAACTGTGTTTTTGAAATCGGTTGGCAAGAATTCTCGAGAATTCTACTCAAACGATCTTCATGAAATTTTACACATCTTTACAATTCTTAAAGACTTGTACGAAGGATTTTTTGTTTACTACTATTTGAAAAAAATATCGCAAATATATTTTCACTGAAATTTTAATTTTTTGTTAAAAGGTCTGCCAAAAATCCCATTTTCAGTTTTTTTCTTCCTTCGTCCAAGTTCTAAGTCAAAGTTTCAGCTAAAACACGTATCTTTTTCACTTTACGTTATCCTGTATGGAGTTATCCTACCAACGCTGATGCATCTTTTTTCCGAGGAGTCACCGGAAATGGCGTCGCAATGGTCGAGTATAAAATATTTTCTTTCCAAATATTTCAGAATTTCTTTGTTAATAGTGTATTTTTGTAACAATAAAAAATTCTAATAAAATATTTCATTTTTATATGAGAAAAACATTGTTGAAGAAAAGCTGTTTTTTACCCGATGAAACCCATGTAATCCCTTAATAGTTTCATGTCTTAGACATTATTCCAAAAGAGTACAAAGTATGTAAAAAATTATATTATTTTCGTTCAATCTTACCTGCGTTGCGACTGCGAGTTGCTGCAGCTGTTGGAATAAGCGGAGTCCGACACCTTCGTATTGTGTGTAGATTCCGTTGATTCGCCCTCCATTTTTAAAGCGTTCTTTTTAAACCGTTCTTACACTTATTTTAGAATTTTTTTGTATAAAAAGTATTTTTATGAAAATTCACTACACTTTTTTTGGCATAAAAACTATGCCTTAGTACTTTTTAGTACTTTTTTAAAATAATATTTGTACTAAAAATATTTTGTTCCATACACTGGCTTATTGGTTCTATAAAAATAAAAATTTTAATTATTTAAAATTTATTTTTTGGTGAAATATACACTTTATAACTTTTTTGAGTTTTATTAAAATTATTTTTCAATATTTTTTAGTTTGTGAAATTATTAAAAATGCTTAAAAAATTGTTATAACTGTTTTTAATATTTTTTAAAATTATTTTCAATCCGTTTTGGTTTCACTTATACTTTTTTCTTCAAACTTTGTATAAAATGTTTACAGTTTTTAAATATTTCAAGCAATTATTCACCACATTTTTTTTATAAAATATAAAAAATATTCATCACTTGTTGTGAGATCGAAATTGTTTCGCGCCGTTATCCTTTTAATCCTTACAATGCTGTGCGACGTTATTCCTACGACTGAGCCTCCAACGTCGCTACAATTTGTTTTATTCGCAAATGTGTTATCGCACAATCACGTTTCACCGCCATCGCCAACATCAATGCCAATCAGCACCACACCAACGGCACCTTTCTTCGTGGTATGTGCCGCGTGTGATGTGGCCGGCACCAAACGCTCGAGCGTCAGCAGTGCAGCAGGGGGCCTCAAAGCAGCCAACACATCACACATGTCTGCACGTTCTTCGGTCGCGTTGGTTGGCTTTTGCACATGAACTTTCTCTCGTTGGTGCTCTCTCAACGCCGGACGGCGTGTCCAGCAATGCGCGCTGCCAACACCAACGCCGACATACACACGAAAGTGTATACTCGCGTTCGGCAACCGTTTCGAAGTGAGGTTAGGGTTGGTGCTGTTCAAACTATTTATAGATCAATCGGCAAGCGTAGAGCATTGAAAGTTTTGCTTTTACCTTCGTGCGAGCATTGATAATATTTATAACCAGCATATCTATGCTTAAAGTTTGCCAGCTTCTCTCATAGGGATACACATTGAATTGTGTACATACATACTTACATACAAATGTAGATGCCTGTATGTGGCTGTTTAAAAGTAAGCATGTGGGTGCACGCTTTAGGGGGTGTGTTCGGTTTATTTCAGTTTGCCTGAATGCTTTCAGGAAGGTTGTTAGATTGTATAAGTAATTGAGAGTGCTTCTCGCAAAGCAAAACTTTGTTGCTCGACTTACTTTTGCGGCTTTGACTATTTTCTATGCTGCATGTTGCCAGTGTACTTTTGAAAGGAAAACTTTGTATTGTCTATTTTCCGAGCTATTCAATAACAGTAAATGTTTCTCATTGCGAGCTTGGTTAGCTTGCTATACTTAAACTTGAAGGACAGAATATATTTGAATTGTTAAGGCATCAAAATAGATTTCATTTCACATATTTCAAAATCTATTTTAGTGAAAAAACGATTTAAAAAGAAAGAGAGATCCCGGGAATGAATATTCACTAGATATTTGATCTCATCATCTCATTCATCTAATTTTCCATAATTATCAAGAAACTACTGGGTCCAAGGAGACATGTTGTAAAAGATATATGTATGGATGTCTCGAAAATTTCAAAGTGTGACCAATTATACTGGTTATAGCGGTGCTTAGAGCAGCTCAGATTTAGATCAATATTAAGGAATTGATTATCGCACAAAATTCTCCCAGCTTTTCTCAATTACCTTCATCCGATATTTGTAAGGATGTTCTCATCCGAGGCTGTTTTGTCCTTTCCATTAGGGGTGTTTTTTACGTGTCAGGCCCCAAACCCAGCGAAAAACCCTGGGGAGAGCCTTCAAACGGATGTTTTTTGGATGTTCGGAGGATATTTGGTCTAAGATCGGAAGTCGTGACCAAATAAATATCGCTCAGAGAACTCTCCTCATTTGTGAACTCTTGCACATGGTTCTTTCTTCCATCTTCAGACTAGGCGACTCCCTTTCGGCCGACTTCTTCAATCTACTCCCGGAGAAAATAATTCGGGCTGCAGATCTGAATGGAAAAGGTATAATCTTCTAAAAGAGTGTACAACTGCTGAAGTAAATGGGTCTGGTAGTGTCACTGTCACTATTGATTGATTATAAGGTCTTCTCTTGACGAACAAATACCAAATTCTACAAGTCACTCTCATCCCCGTACTGTTATATGATGCTGAGGCATGGGCGAAGACAACATCTGATGAACAATTGGCTGTACGAGATATAAGACGACATTTTCAAAGCTCAGCAAATTAAGAGATAGCGGCTACGATGGCTAAGGCTCTAGGGTATTCGACGCAGAGGGAAGCAGAGGAAGAGGAAGACCTCAACTCCGTTGGAAAGACCAGGTGAAGAAGAATCTGGACACACTTGGAATCTCCAATTGGCGCCAAAGGAAAGCGGAAAGGATGAACGACTGGCGCGCTGTTGTAAACCCAGCAATGTCTAAGTCTTCTTTATTGACTTTATGAAGAAGAATATATTTGTAAGAGTTTTTTACCCTCGTGTAGTCGGCTTCCAAAACTTTAAAGACGTGCTTATCGAAAGGCTGTTTTCAGAGAGAAAAACTTCTCCGAAACGGCTGAACTGATCGGCTTGAAACATTCATACGATCCTCAAACATTTATTTGTGCGGGAATGATTGAAAGCATAAAATTTTGTAAGCAAATTGGAAATTTTTTCACAAAAATCGATATTTCTTGGGAGAAATTTTGACCTGTCCTTCGATCATTAATTTATAGTAACTTTTTTACGTAGAAAAATCTTCCTCCTCGCTAAATATCAATTTTTGGAGACCCTCTAAGATTTTCAAGCTGGTTTCTTATTACTGTTTCTTGTTGCTAAGCGAGTACTAGCTATCTGTCGCTCCAGAACTGTCTGTATTACTTAGATCCGATGAGAATAAAACTACACCTGTCTCAAGACCATGCGCTTACACCAAAGTTTTCCATTTTTTTCTTGGAAAAGCTTACGTCATAAAGAGTACAACTGGTTCAATCTTGAATTGACCCTGCGATCCCCTACTATTATCCTGCAAACCCAACCCATCTGACCTCACAAGTTTTACGAACTGGACGGATAGAAAGCACAAATCTCGCGGAACTCAGTCAGAATCCGAGAGATGTGAAATGAAAATGATATTGAAAAGATACATATGACTCAACTGCAAAAACAACATATAGTAGCTTAACCTGGAGAAACAACACAGCCGTGTAAATAATGAAAATGTGTCACGCAAATATTTACAAAAACTTAATTTTGTCGGTTCTTGAAAGTAAAGTTGCCTTTGAACAAATATTCTACACATTTCCTAAGTCGGTTGCTCAGCACGTTGGGTCACTTGTGGCCCTTGGTGATCCTCCATACCAATCGATATGAGAGCGCATTTTGACCATATACATACATATGTACATAAATCTATACTAAAAATTTATCCGCATATGCACACGAAATGTGTGCGACGCCATTCTTATTGAGAATTTCGCGGAATTGCAAAAGACCATCACGTTGACACAAAAGTGTCTACACCTTTCATTGCATCATGAAATACTACTCGCATGTACTGTAAACCTAAACAATGCGACATTTCATTCTAATAGGAAAATAAGCCAATGCACTTGCTGCCTCAGTCAACAAAGCGTGCGCGCCTAAAGCATGCATGTGGACACTCGCACCCATTCAGGGATGATTCAAGTTTACAGGTACGTCGAAATGCGGAAGAAACGTACGTGTGCACGTGCAACCGCATACGCCACGGTGGCAACGCGCCGCTCACATATGCATGTGTCGACATATTGACATCCACTGCTGAACACACAGCAAATGCAATGTGCAAGTGAGCAGCGGCGTTTGCGTGGAATACGTCAGCAATCGCTTGTGGAGTAAAAGTAATAGTAATCAGTTAAGCGTAAACAACAAAAACTGTTGTGAAATATATTTTGGTAGAAAGTTTCCGTTTTCAGAAGTCGGACGCTATATTAAAAGAGCTACGGAAAAGGATATGAGTTGTCACGTTTTCGATATTTACTCACGCTTTTGGTTCTTTTTTGTGGATATTTTAGGCAATTTTCTTTTGTTATACCAAAATTAAAATATCGATTAATGCGGGGTCGTTTCCGAATGGATATAAGTTCGGAGGTTTTCTTAAGAAATATAAGGATAATTATATAAAAGTATTTCGAGAAAAGTTTATATATACTTTCATACATATTATCAAAAATTATATCAGCTGTCACGTTGTTTTACTCATGCTCGTTTTTTATGGACATTTTGGACAATTTTTGTTTTTTTTTTGTTATATATGTATACCACCAAAAAGGATACTAAAAATGTTGAGACATTGCCGAAAGGATATAAACTCGGAATTTGTCCCAACGAGTTTTTGAATGGTTCCATGTAGTATCCAAGCATCTTGAGTAAAAATTGAGATTTCTTGATGAAACTTGGTATGCGTGTTCCTTAGTAAAAAAAAGTACGAGTTCGTAGATGGACGTAATCGGACTGCCATGCCCACAAAACGCTATTAACCGAAGCACTTAATTCAGACCAGTGGGCAAAAAAGTGAGAAAGTGGGCTTGGTCTCGCTTCCGTTTAATCTCCTAAAGGTACAACAACCAAATTTGCCTAGCACAAATAAAGGGTGATTTTTTAAGAGCTTGATAACTTTAAAAAAAAAAAAAACGCATAAAATTTGCAAAATCTCATCGGTTCTTTATTTGAAACGTTAGATTGGTTCATGACATTTACTTTTTGAAGATAATTTCATTTAAATGTTGACCGCGGCTGCGTCTTAGGTGGTCCATTCGGAAAGTCCAATTTTGGGCAACTTTTTCGAGCATTTCGGCCGGAATAGCCCGAATTTCTTCGGAAATGTTGTCTTCCAAAGCTGGAATAGTTGCTGGCTTATTTCTGTAGACTTTAGACTTGACGTAGCCCCACAAAAAATAGTCTAAAGGCGTTAAATCGCATGATCTTGGTGGCCAACTTACGGGTCCATTTCTTGAGATGAATTGTTGTCCGAAGTTTTCCCTCAAAATGGCCATAGAATCGCGAGCTGTGTGGCATGTAGCGCCATCTTGTTGAAACCACATGTCAACCAAGTTCAGTTCTTCCATTTTTGGCAACAAAAAGTTTGTTAGCATCGAACGATAGCGATCGCCATTCACCGTAACGTTGCGTCCAACAGCATCTTTGAAAAAATACGGTCCAATGATTCCACCAGCGTACAAACCACACCAAACAGTGCATTTTTCGGGATGCATGGGCAGTTCTTGAACGGCTTCTGGTTGCTCTTCACCCCAAATGCGGCAATTTTGCTTATTTACGTAGCCATTCAACCAGAAATGAGCCTCATCGCTGAACAAAATTTGTCGATAAACATTTAATAACACATTTCGAACCGAACACTGATTTTGGTAATAAAATTCAATGATTTGCAAGCGTTGCTCGTTAGTAAGTTTATTCATGATGAAATGTCAAAGCATACTGAGCATCTTTCTCTTTGACACCATGTCTGAAATCCCACGTGATCTGTCAAATACTAATGCATGAAAATCCTAACCTCAAAAAAATCACCCGTTATTATAATCCTATTAAATTTTACTTCCGAGATAGAAAGAGAGGGTTTTATGGGAGCCGGTGTGAAAATTGGGCGATGGGCGTAGCACCGTTAACTTTTGGGTAAAATCACATGCCTCGGAACCCGACCGACTGATTTCGACCAAATTTAGTATGACTTTCCGCTATGTTCATTCTGAACATTCTTTTAAAGTATGCTACCTTATGACCAAACATTTTCTAAATGCAACCAATACTGTTCAAGTCCCCAAATACCGGTAATGTGGTCTACAGTATCTATCGTAAATATCTACCGAAAATATCGGTCAATATATGGGACATACAATTGAAATTCAGAGGGAATCGTTTCCCGACAATAGCCACTCTGCGTTTCAAAAATGAGTTGAGGCGGGCCAACAATACCCTGAGCTCTTATATACCTTTGATAAAGATTTTCGAACTTCCTGGTGACTTTGTACAGCATATATCGGTTAATGTGTGAGTTATCCCAAATAAGAGAGCGTGTTTTACTCATAACAGTGTACCTTGGTGCCTAAAATAGATTAAATTGGGCGAAAACTTGATCTAGTCCCCACATAACTAGTGTCAGGATTTTCGAACATCCGGCTGAATTTACTCCATATGATTGGTGATTGTCTGTGAGGTAGCATAATGAAACCCAGAGAACTTTTTTTTAGTTATATTACCCCAACTCCCATATATTACTTTCGATATCCTAACAAACCTTATGTAGAATATGTCGGTCAGTGTATGAGCTATATATACACAAGTATAATTGCTTGGATTTCGATTCTCTGGTTGACGTTTTACATCTTAAAGTATTTCCCTGGCTTTGATTCAAGTTCACGTTGCAAGAGCATAAAAGCCCTTCCTTCCTTGGTTTTATGTATATTTCTATGTTTAATTGTGAGCCAATACAAGCTTACAAGCTTAGAAATAAATTTCATGTTAAAGGTTATCAAAAGGTCTAAATCCCTTTTGGTTTTACTCGGGTTAACTTGAGCATTTAGGACAATATTCTGAAGATGTTATGGAATTAAAAAAAAAAAAATGAGAAAACCAATTTATTTGGAGTAGTAAAAGCGATGTCACCTCTTAAGACACCCGACCTATGCATGGTATAAAGAACAAAAAGAGAATGGGAGAGAAATTAGTAGATACAATAGCACAACTTATGAGAAAGTAATGGGAAAGCGAAGGCGAAACAGCAGATCGAACGACTGAGAGATATATTTCAGAGTTGTTCACGATCAAGGGATGTTTATATGGCAATTGCGGAAACTCCTTAAGTTTATATGAAGGTCCGTGTTTGAGAAAAGAGATTCTGTCTGAGTTAAATTTTGGATAAGCGCCATCGCTGATTTTTTAAAAGTTCTAACGGTCAATTATTAATACATAATGAGCACCATTCTCGGTTATTCCGCATTTATCGGGTGATCTAAGTGGAGGTACTTTTCTCATTAGCCATTTTTTGACAGATGACGCGTGAGTCGTGTTAAACTGTCATATTATTCTTATTCAGTATTTTTTGTCAATTCATCACGCTTTACAATGTAAAGTGCCCTTCCTGGAGCACATAGTACTCGTACATACACACCAACAAAAGCTACTGTGCTGCTTTGCAGCCATGACTACTTCCTCATATTTTCGTTCTGTATTTTTTTACTTCAATTTAACTTCATATTCACACGATTTTACACCGTTGTCTACAAGCAAAAGTGAGTTTGGGTATGATTTAGCTTGCCACTTCTCTCCCACGACCAACATACTTACTGAATGGGTGGCCCCTAATACCTTAAAAACGTTTCGTTTCAAACCATTTCCTGCAACGGATATTTAATAGTGCTTAGCGCAATGAGCCTCAAAGTCGTAATTACTTTAATTTCAATATTTTTGGTTGTGGCAACACTGGTTTATTCGAATTTTGTTCTACTGTTAAAGTGCATACATATATGTAGTATATGGCGAATGAAGGCGAAAGCTCGTTGCAAATGTTATTTATACATACATATATATATAAATAAGTATGTATGTGTGTAAAACAATATTTACACTCATTTAACACATTTGCTTTTAATTATTTTTATTGTATTACATTTTATACAATTTTTCTCGCGATTTATTGTTGGCATGAATTGGCTCTCTGGCAAATCATATTTCACATATCAAGTTTCTTTTGTATTTTATATAACATAACACTAAGCAAAAAATTACTTTATTGCACTTAAATGCGTACTATATAAATAGTGTCTCATTGGAGTATTTGAATTTTTTCGAAAGACTTTTTAGACTATTTACACGCATATTAATGGTATTGTAAAATTGTGTGAACATTTTATTATTTTTATGTGTTATATAGTATTAAATGCTTCAAAGAAGTTTAAATCTATATTTTATTAAAGTTTTTTTGTAAACTATTTTTAAATTTTTTATAAATATTTTTTTTTTTAATTTTTTAAATAATTTTTTTTGGAATATTATGTATTTTTTTTATATTTTTTTAATATTTTATTATTATATAATATTATTTTTATTTAATTTCTTTACTAAATATTTTTAAATGTTTTTTTTTAGTAATTTGAGTTCTAAAATTCTTTAAAACAACTACAAAAAGCTTTAATTTATATTTTATTTCAGTTTTTTATAAAATATTTTTAAATATTTTATTTTTTATATAATATTTTTAAATATTTTATTTTTTTTATATTTTTTAATATTTTATTTTTTTATACTTTTTAAATATTTTTTTCATATTTTTTAAATATTTTATTCAATTTATTATTATAAAATATTATTTTTATTTAATTTATTTAATATATACATATATTCAATGTTTTTTTAATATTTTGTGTTCTAAATTTCCAATTGAAATTTCATTGAAACCACGCTTAAAAAACGCTTGTTATTGCTTATTATATAAATTGTTTTGTCGTTGTGCACTTAGAACACACATACATATATACATACATTCTATTTTTTACTCATTTCCCACATACATACTCGTATTTATTTGCATAAACTTTGTAGCAATCACTAACTGCTAGCGCTTTACTCTTGTAAACAACACTTTTATATTTTGTTTTTGTTATTTTAATTTTCAATTTCTCATATTTTTCACACTAAGTGAAAAGCAGCAAAAACTAAATAAAATTCTGTGAGAATGCGTTCAATGACATTTAAGTGTCGCTCAGTTGTTCATTGTCATTTTGCTGTTAAAATATTTTTATTTTGTTGTTTTTATAAATTGGTTAGCGGTAAACCGTTTTGAAACGCGCCAACAACTTGTCCGTAGTGAATTCATAAAAGCACTGAAATGTCTGAAAATTTGTTCATAAAATTTTACTCAAATCGCCGCTTGTTGCATTGGACACTGGCAAACAACTGTTGAATGAGCGCTCGTTGAGTGGAAAGTGCCGAATACACACCTCCGTACACGATTGCACTCAAAACAAATTGCGAAAATGTGTTTATTCTGATGCGCATGAATTTTGCAATGCCGCTGCCGCGATGACTAGTAATTTACATTGTTTACTTTTTATTTTACCAGGTGGTGAGTAAAGGGGTGGTAGCTACGAGGGTTGCAATCAACACAATTTGCAGTTTTGAGTTGTTACAGTTTAGAGGCATGAGTTTTCGCAACATGGTGTTTTTTCAAATACCCAACTAAGTGGCCTAGGTCAAGAGACTGACGTTAGCGTGTGGGGTCTGTCTATTGCTCTTGCTCAGAGATCACGTTTTAAATTACTTCTCTAAGTGGTGGAAGCAGGGAGTGTGTCCCAAATCAAATTTCTCACTTTTCTAACTAGCTTAGTAGCTCTTATCCGGATATAGTGTGTAAATTTTGGAGTTGGCTATTTGTTTAATAACTTAAGTTGATCTAATTTCTTCAAAAGTTACGCTCGCTTAGCTGTTTTTATTATTCAACGTTACGATGTCCGAAAATAGAGAGTTGTAATATTCTTAACATAGCTTCGCCAGTCTATTGGTTTGGTTAAGGCTCATTACTCATGGATTTAGCTTTACAGAAAAGCTGATGAAGACTGAAAACTTTTTAAAAAATATTCCTCATCAATTAACCTTTCGTCCAGCTGGTTGTTGAAGCCTAATCAGTCTTATTAAAGCAGGTATTGTCACAAAATTCGGTTAAAATTAGTGATCTCGATCCCAAGCTTTGTCTAACTTCTAACCTACCCTCTATTCTACCCCATTCTCTCGTATAGGTAGTTTTTCTCGAAGATTTTTCTGGAAGTTTCTGATAACTTATTCGTCAATCTGCTCTGCTCGCTAATAGTTCTTAGTTCATTGAGACATGAAACGTGATGTTTCCTTAACGTTTAGTATATCTCTCAATCTAAGCAATACAGGATTTGTCCGGAAAGTAATAGGACTGAGTCGATTTAAAAAAATATATCGAGCCAATCGTTACAATTCTTCAAAAACTTTCAAAATAGGCTCCTTCTGCGTCGATGCAGCGCCGCCAGCGCGATTTCCAAGCATTGAAGGCGTCATGGAAGGCATTCTCCGGAATAGCCTTGAGAGCCGAGGTGTACGCTGCTTGGATCGCCTCTGTCGTCTCAAAATATTGCCTTTCATCAGATTTTTCAAAAAGATGCTACTTCCAATCGGCTGCAATGTCTTGTCGGACTCGATTGATCCTTCGTTTGAGTCTCTTGAGGACTTCCACGGAAAACTTGGCGTTGATGGTTTGTCCAGGAGGAACAAATTCATGATGGACGATGCCTTTGATGTCTAAAAAGGTAATAAGCACTGTTTTCACTTTGGATTTGTTCATTCTTCCGGTCTTCATCAGCGACCTCTTTCCAGCCCCTCCAAAAAGGCCTGGTACCACCGAAACACACCACTTCTTACTAAAGAAACATCTGGGTAAGCCTGCTTGATCATATCAAACGTCTCTGTCGCAGATTTAGCGAGTTTCACACAGAATTTAAGCGCGTACCTCTGCTCTAACGAATGCTGCTTTTTCGACTTGCACCACTCACAGTCCTGCGAAAATGTTCGTCCTAACTCTCCAGGTGCTCGTTCTTTAGCTAGCAACGCCTTCTACTAAAGTCCAGTCTTATTACTTTCCGGAAAAACCTTGTATTACCTAGATAAAGGGTTTTGAGATAATTTTGTACAAAATAAGTTTTTTCGTTCAGTTTTAGAATACTTTGATTTTAGTCCCTTTCTGGGTTTGTGTTAATATTTTGAGAAATGCACACGTCACATTGACAATTAACTCTATAGACACTGCAATAAGGTAGTTTTATTGTAAGTAAATATATAGATTGTAGAGTGGTGATAAGAAGGCATTAATCTTTTTGATACATAATTTGTTATCAGCTTTGAGTCAATCTAACCTAACAGTATTATAGGTGCATATATATTTAATAACATGAAATAAAACCTGAAAAAGAGAGAAATCTATGATGGGAAGTGGCTATTTCAGATTCTATGTAATCACAATAGAGATCCACTTCAAAGAAAATGTTTAAGTTTTTTAAGGCTAACTATATTGTGGGGTGTGGAATGATGAACAGTCTACATTATACATATTTTATGGTATTTTTTATTGGAAATTTAAATCAAGTTCACCTCTTACCGGCAATTGAGCAAGTTTAATAATGTTAGAAGTCTTTCTTTAGAAAGGTACTAGGTATATGAGATTATTTACGCTCTAACCCCCAAATCTCAAGAGTAAGCCTCGTACACTCATACCTCTACAAGCAAATTGTGTACATAACTCCCACCACCATAGAACATCACCGTGCTCTAGAGCTTATCTCCACAACAATATTTTGACGCCAAGCAACCGGTCAAACGATATCTTCGATATAATTTGTGTGCTAAAGTGAGAATTCTAACTTGTGTTTACTTATACATTTGTTACACAAGCTTGCTGATTGACTACGTGCATCCACAACAACTCAAATTGCCAGCGCGCAAGTTACGAGTACGATAACGCCATAGAATGGCGCCTCCCACGGCTGTGCCGCCGCATCGCAGCGCACGAGTCACGCATTGCCACACGTGAGTTTGAGTGAGAAATTTCATTTTCATTTTTCTATTTTGCCACGAAGCGGCGTTCTCGTTTCTCGGTCTGACACATTATGCAGTTTGTCATTCGTAGATATTCGCAATAACCGACACACACACACACACATAAACATAAATATGCATGAGCTGTTGGCGCGATAGCTAAACGAACGCGACCTGGTTAGCGGCGCGCAAAAGCGCATTGAAGGCCGCTGGACGGGAAAGTAGGTGGGCCCGCTAAAAGCTAAGTGATTTAGTGAAAAGCGAAAGGCCACACCGTAGCGCAAACTTTGCTGCGTATAGATGTAATGATTGCGGAAAAATTATTGTCGCGCATTGCTCTGGTAAAAAATGCTCGCAGTGCAGTTTTAATTCTTCGTGCTCTCTTTGTTTGCGAAAACAGCTTTTATGTAAGTCAGAGAATCGCTCCACTCCACTCGCATTTAATGTGCGGAGATCTTCGTCGCTTATACAAGCTTTGTACTGGTATGTGTACGGCTCACTAACACTGCTGAAGAAATCAGTTAGCATTGGCGGTGCGCGAGAGCGAGAAATTCTACGTTTAGTTTTATAGGGTTGCCACTGTTTACATTTTTTCTTACACGTTACACCGTTATATTTATTTGTCGTTTTCGGCAACGTGAGCTGCTACAACTGATTTGACTACTTTTCGAATGGCGAAAAGGAGTAGCTTTATGCTGCTGTACCTGATATTGATGTTCTCTCACCAGCTTTCTCCCCCTTCTTCTTCTTTACTCGCATAGATACTCGAGATACCAAGAGCAGCCACGTCCTTCTTTTTCCTCTGCTTCCACCGGCGTTTCCTGATTCGAAAACCTTCAAAGTTGGAGTATTCTCTTCCATCCGGACAACATGACCTAGCTAGTGTAGTCCTATGTCTATGTGGCCTATATCTCATATATCTCATCGTTCCATCTACAGCTGTACTCGCCGTTGCCAATGCACAAAAGATGATACATCTTCCGCCAAGCCTTTCTCTCGAACAACCCTAAGGCCGACACATCAGACGATGTCATTGTCCGTGCCTCTGCATCATATAGCCGGATGGGAATAATGAGGGACTTGTAGAGTTTGGCCTTTGTTCGTCAAATGAGGACTTTACTTTTTAACATTTATCCAATGTTGGTGTATAGTGAATGGGTCTGTCAATGGATAAAACGACCTCATATCACTGTACACTTTGAAGCTGTCAATCGTCATTGATGGAACAAGCATAAATACTAAAAATTAGTATACAATAGAAAAATCGATAATTGAAGGGAATTAGCACTTTACAAACTTCTCATATTATTGGTTATACTACCGTTAGAGTTAGAAGCATTGACTATAGGGATTTTTAAGGTGGTCGTGCGAAATAACTAAAAGTTGTGTTTTATGGAACATAACATACGCAAACACTTTAAAAACTAAACTTCTTCGACCAGAAAATTGCGAAAGACAAGAAAAGAAGAAGTGACATGAATCGTAAATTGAGTCCTCCTACATTGAGACATCGTAAATTCATTTGAAGTACTGTAGGAAGCGTTTCGTGAAATCACATTAAGGAGTTAGCCCAGACTAGATCGGCCTAACGTTGACCATTTAATTTGAGAGAGCTCCCAGCAGAAGACTTTCCCTTCAATCTTCCTTTTTTTCAGCATCTCTGCCCCATCCACGTAAACCATGGAGGTATGTATGTGCGCGGGGAAAATGTCACTGTTAGTAAGCTCTGCGACGAAGTGGTCCAACTTCTCAGGGATGCAGTCAAATTGAGAGAGGTCTTCGAAATATGCCTCTCTGGTATTTTCAATGTGTTCGGTTTCTCCAAGTCTGAAAGTAATCAGCAATGCACTAACGGCTATCTTGATCTACATAAAACACTATGTATGGTTTTCACTTTGCATCTATGTTTCCCAAAATGGCGGATTTTATGTTAGCTGAATCTGAGAGAGGAAAGACTTACGCCTGATCTACGTTAAGAACCGTTCAACTTTATTACGAAAGTTTACGTTCTGTAAAGAATGTGTTTCGCCGGTTCGCTTAAAGTATGGTCAACATAATCGGCCTACTGCGTATACCATTCGCAATACCATCACCCATCTTGAGACCCAGCGCTCATTATATATTCGACCCAAGACACCTCGTCCAGCACGCAGTAAAGGAAATATAGCAGCCGTAGCTGAGAGTATACACGACTACCGTCGATTCGGCGCAATTCAGAACAACTTAGACTGACCTATGGAACGATTGGACGAATTTTACGTCGAGATCTTCAATTCAAAGCATAATAATATAGCTTGTGGAAGAACTAAAGCCACTTGGCCTTCTCAAGTAACATCCATTCGTTCTATGGGCTCTTGAAAAGTTCCAAGAAGATCCGATGTTTTCGAGCCAAATTTTGTTCCGCAATGAGGTCTACATCTGGCTCAATGGGTATGTAAATATATAAAATTGTCGCATTTGAGATGAAGAGCAAGTTGAAGAGATTCAAGAGCTACCATTTCAACAAAACAAAATTTTGGTGTGGTTTGTAAACCGTTGCACTCATCGGTCCATTTTTCTTCAAAAATGATGCCTGTGAAAACGTAACCGTAATTGAGACCATTACCTTGCCTTGATAACCGACTATTTTATGCCTGAAAATGAAGCTCGTAATCTCGGCGACATTTGGTTTCAACAAGACGACGCCACTTCCCTTACATGGCATCGATCAATGGATTTATTGAGAGAACGCTTCGGTGAGCAGATAAATTAACGTTCTGGGTTGATCGATTGGCCATCAAGATCGCGTGTTATTACTCGGTTAGAGTTTTTCCTGTGGGATATGTAATGTGTAAAGTCTTTGCGGACAATCCCACTTCGATTCAACGGTGCAACCTGCGAAATCGTGGTCACCGTTTTAAAAAAGAGAGTTTCGAGAAAAACATCTTAAAGTTTAAATTCCGGCTGAAACAGTTTGGATGTCGAGTCTTCAAAAGTCCTATATCTCCGAAAATAATTTGGATTTTGAAAAATCCTATTGTAAACCTATTCTTGAATATCTAAATTTTGAAAAAAAAAAATCGTTTTTAGACTAGAGTACTTCATTAAATAGCTATTTAGTGTCATTTATTTACATCCACCGTTTTTTCTGGAGCGATCAGCAGAAGATTTAAAATAATTTTTTCTTGAATATATCGTTCCAGTCTATATATTGTCAATATAATCAAAAATTGCATGTGGTGGTTGTATTGTTTTAGGAAAAAATTTCCAATTGGTTCGTTTTTTAATTTTTTTACCCTATCAAGCGCATCCAGTAATTACACAGTAAATTCCAAACTCACCAACATCTTCGACTGACAACATACATACTCGTACAAGCATACACTTACGCTATCATAAACATTAACCTTGTCTCTTCCACGCACTCAGATTATAATTGTAAATTAAATTTATATTTTGCGTTATTAAAAAAAAGCACATAAACGCCTTTTTAGTGCAAATTTAAAACTCATTCAACATGCAATTAAATCTACTTACTACGCTGCTACCCGATGAATTTGTGATGAATTGCGATTCAGATCGAGCAAATTACATTGCCATGCCACGCAACACCCGCCAGAGCGCCTAACCACAGATTACAAGCCGCAAGCACACGCTTACATATGCACGCACACATATACAGTAGCACATAAAAGTCTGCATACACATAAAGTTAGTAACACAAAGGCTTCGGAGCAGACAAAGCTAAAGAAGCGTTAAAACAGAAGGCGCGGCAGCTCCAACTCGGCGCGCCAGCAAGCGTTCGGGTTCAATTTCCTTCTTGCGGCTCTGCAGCAGCACTCAGCAGTTTTTTCTTCATACTCGTACTATACATATCAAATATGAATTTTGTGCATGAAAATGAATAGCGCTGAACCGATTTTGGCGTGTCTTGTCTTGCGCTGAGTTCAGCTGAGTGCTGCGCTGCTGTTTGCTGACCCTTTGATGGACGTGCGGCGTGCGACGCGCGGTACGCGGCACGGCATGTTTTAATGGGCCCATTGTGTGCTAAAAGCGACGCGGGCGCTACTTTCCCACGTTACGTGAAAATTTCCCATCATTTAATGGCCCACACAATTACAAACATACCGAGGGGCTGAATCAAAAACCTCAACATACAAACACACTCACTCACACGTGCACATTTATGTCGGTATGTATTGGTACAAACCTTTTGCTGGTGTCAAAATGTGGGGGAAAAGTAATCAAAGATGCTGACACTAATGTTGTCGGGTAGTGTAATCTAATATGTACTTAAAGATGAGCACTTGTCAAGAGTTGTTGTTGCTGCTTGATTATAATATTGCAATGTGAATTGGCCACTTCTGGTGCACAAAGTGTAAGAAGATTGATCGCTGTTTTAAATTTCAATTAATTGTTCATAAAAAATATATTTGTAGGATGTGATGAAACTATAAAAGGTTAGGGTTGGAAGATGTTCCGTTTCATTTCAAAAGGCTATCTGAAAGACATATTTAGACCAACTGGTTAGTGCTGAGTGCCTATTATTACCTATTATTTCAGCTTTATTGGCGGTTATAGCCGAGTTTACAACAGTGCGCCAGTCATTCTTAATTTTCGCTGTTTGGCGCCAATTGTAGATTCCAAGAGTAGCCAGATCCCTTTCCATCTGGTCTTTCCAACAGAGGGAAGGTTTTCCTTTTTCTCTGCTTCTTCTGGCGGATACCGCGTCAAAAACTTTCCAAACTGGAATGTTTTGATCCATTTGGACGACAAGACCTAGCCAGCATAGCCGCTGTCTCTGAAGTATATCAATGTCGTCGTATAACTCGTAAATCGTTCCATTGAATGCGATATTCGCCGTGGCCAGCAGGAAAAAGGACCATAAATCTTCCGTAGAACCTTTTTCTCGAAAACTCGTAACGTCGAATCATCATTGGTTAACATCGTTCTTGCCTCTGCACCATACAGCAGGACGGGTTTGATGAGTGACTTGTAGAGTTTTGTCTCTGTTCGTGGAGAGAGGACTCTACTTCTTAATTGCCTACTCAGACCGAAGTAGTTCTGTTGGCAAGAGTTATTCTGCGTTGGATTTCAAAGTTGACGTTGTTATTGCTGTTAATGCTGAATCGAAGATACTCGAAATGATTTATGACTTCGAATTTATGACTATCAACAGTGACGTGGGAGCCAAATCGCGAGTGCGACGACTATTTGTTTAAAGACGAGAAATTTCGTCTTGCCCTCGATTCCTTATCCATTCTGGAGAAAGCAGAACTGCGGCGAGGTTGTAGAGGTCCTTCTCGACGGAGCTTTTGGTATTGTTCAACTTCCGTTTACACAGTCGTATTAGTTTTGCGGGAATACCAAATTCAGACGTAGCGGCATAAAATCAGCTCCTTTTCATGCTGTCAAAAGTAGCTTTGAAATCGACGAAGAGGTAGTGTGTCGATCCTTTTTTCACGCGTCTTTTTCAAGATTTTGCGCATGGTGAATATCTGGTCAGTTTTTTTGATGACGGTGGGCTTTAATCTTTCACCCAGTACGCTCGATCAAACCTTATATGCGATGTCGAGGACGTTTATCCCACGGTAGTTGGCACAGATTATGGGATCCCCTTTTTTGTGGATTAAATTCCAATCGTCGGACATGCTTTCGTACGACCATATTTTACAAAGAAGCTGATGGGTGCTCCTTATCAGTTCTTCGCTGCCGTATTTGAATAGCTCGGCCGGCAATCCATTAGCCCCCGCCGCTTTCATCGATTGGGGAATAGGGTCGCCCATCTTCTGCATTATGCTTTGATTATCATTCAGCAGGTTGGAGAAGTGTTCCCTCCATCCTCGTTAGCTATTACTGATAAGAAAAGCATTTCCTAAAAGTCGACAGAGCATTCGAAGGATGTTCAAAATTTGTTGGACCACATTTTTTATCAAAACCGTCCATAATTCTTGTTATAATATCTGTTACTTATGTAGATTCTCATTCGCATACTGAGTTAAGATAAGTCGTCGTAATTCGTTATTTAAATTTTTAATTTCCAATCAAATATGTACTAAAAATCTTTGAGTGCGTCTGATGACTGCCTTGCGGAGCCTTCTTTATTGAGTGTCGCTTCAAAAGAAAATTTTCCAAAGATCGCTGAAAAGTTGTTAATTATCTACTCTTCTAGCTAGCTACTTCCTTATTGTTGACTAGAGGCGAGTTAAAGTATATGATGTCAAGATTTCTCAACATTCTCAGCATGCCGTTGTTAAAATGACAGAAGACAGAGGATATGTCCTTGTTGGTTGGTTATAAATCCGGGTTCGCCTTGGGAAAGTCAAGCTCTTTTTAAAAGAAAATCAATGCATATCATTTCCTGCTACTATCCTGGTGTGATTAACTATGAATTCTCTTCGAAAATTATATATCAGGTACATAGGTGCATAGATTTCTATGAGCGCGGGAAATTAAGATTATTTCCGTTAAACCTATTCTTCCATAGAGATGCGTTTCAATATTTTTTCGGACAGTTGATTCCTTTGAATTGCTTCATCATCCACTATATTCCCCGGATTTTACACTCTACGTCTTTTTCCTCTCCACAAATTTGAGACACAAGATAAGCTACAAAAGTGGTCTCGAAAAGTGGAAAGATTGCCATTATCGGTGTATCGCTCTATAATCTCTTACAATCGTAAACCTGACCTTCTTGCGCTACCCCCTGTTTACTATGAATTAAGTTGTCATCAGCTAGGAGGAAACTCCTACGACTCTGCCTGTCTAGAGGCAATACTGTTGGTATAAGGCTTGGATGTAGAAGGTTAATCAGCTAACCTTTTTAATTCTCTTAATTACCGAAACGAAATAAATAAATAAATATATGAGTTATTATGATAAGACTGACCTTCAGCATGAACTGCAACTTGTAGAATAGCTATCATTACAACATGGAGATACGCACTCTGAATTTTATGGGAAATTTGGTCATACATCTATACAATATTTACTACAATTACTATTAGTTAGGGGTGCAAGCTTAGTGAAGTAGTTAAATGACAGCCCAGTCATCTCATTATGCACTGAGTGGCAAAAAAGGATTGCAGATGAATTACAATAAGAATAAGGACCTTCACACAAAACGCTTACTTCATTTCTGAATTAAAATATAAAATATATATACATACATATTTGTGTACAACCACATATGTGATTGTTGTTGGCCAAACAATGCGATATAAAAACTCTGCACAATAACAAAAACAATGATAATAAAAGCAAACAAACAAAATTTTAGACAAAACCAGCAGCAAAACAAAAAACACAACATCATTTGATATGTAATCGCAGTTGTCGGAAATGTTAATGTGTCCCCGAGAAACATAAGCACACACACATACAAAAACCATATATGTATGTATGTATGTACATACACATATTTATTTATTGTATAGTTTAGCAGAGCTATACCCGTAATTAGAATCACATTTCAGCTTACAAACAAATGTATGCACTTACATAGATATGTATGTGTGTAGTGTAGTTACTTGTCTCGCCCCGAAAGTATAGTAGTTTATGCTTTTTTCGTGGCATTGTTGCGCATGCGCCATTGCTATCTACCTTAGCATAGGCGACTCTTATGCTTGGGACAATCACAAAACGTTGTGCTCTGCGGTGAATGCGATACCCGCAGCGGTCGGTCCAATTGTATGCATGAATGCGAAGCGGCTATGGGCAGTGTGACACAATGTGTCACAAGAAGCTCGAGCGTGAAGCAAGCGAAACGCTTTTGTTTTCATTTCCAAATTGCAAATGCGGGAAGCTCACCGCGTCAAAAGCATTTGTAGCGCTCATACTTACAAGTACTTATCTATATTGTTTGTGTTTTCACTTATGGTGTACAAATGTCCATCTGTATTGTTGTTGGGCGCGTATTCTTTCTTGACACTGCCAACTCATTTATCACTCCCATCAGCATATTAGCACTTTAAAAATTGTGGAATTCTTGGAACAAGGGTTTAGCAGTAGAAAACCAGGACTGGTGTATCATTGTGGGCACACTTTGCAGGTATTTAATTGGTGACAATGAAGCGTTAATTACAAAACCTAATAAGAAAAGCATACATATGTGTTAATTATCTTTACTTTTGTGTTCTATTACAACTATTCCAAATTAGGTAAAAAATATATGTGTTTTACGGAAAAGTCGCGAAGTAATACATAAATAGATTTCTTGACTCAACTCGAGGTTTTTAAATAGCATCTGAAACTTGTACAGTGTACAAAAATCTTATTTCAGGTGATACTAGACCGTCTAAAACAAATTCTGGGTACCATTAATATTAATAATGTCAGCATTTATTCAAATATACCAATCCTATTTAAGTGTCTCGTTTCCATTTGATTCTATTCAAATAAATAGCTGTGAAGCTGATTTGTGAGATACGCTTAAGACCATGTATCGTTGAAATTATTTACGATTTATAATTAGTTGGATACACTCTTCCAAATCTTTTCACCCTTAAGTGTTCCATTTCGAGGTTCTCTACTTTTTTAAAGAAAAATACAGAAACGTCAAGCCTAATGAAGATTGTTTATTATCATTCGAAAGAACATTCTTTGCCATTTATTTTTATGAAGATTACCTCTTTCAAATGTTGGCCGCGGTCAAGTCGCAGATGGTCCATCGGTTGAGTTCAATTTTTAGATGGCTTGTTCGAGTATTTCGACAAGTAACTGGCAAATGACACGCGTCATGTTTTGATCCAAGGCCTGAATCGAAGCGGGATTGTCCTTATAGTCTTTAGACATATCCCCACAGGAAAAAGTCTAACAGAGTAATAACACACGAACTTGTTGGCCAATCGACCGGCCCAGAACGTGAAATTATCTGCTCACCGTAGTGTTCTCTCGACAAATTCATTGATTGATGCGATGTGGGCCGTTTTGTTGAAACGAAATGTCGTCGAGATTACGAGCTTCATTTTCAGGCATCAAATAGTCGGTCATCATGGTGAGATAACGGTCGCCATTGGCGTTTACGTTCTCACCGGCGTAATTTTTGAAGAAGTATAGACCGATGATCCCACCGGCCTACAAACCACACCAAACCGTAGTTTTTTCTGAGGAAAATGACAGCTCTTGAACCTCTTCTCGTTGCTCTTCGTCGCAAATGCGGCAATTTTGTTTGTTTACATACCCATTGAGCCAGAAATGGGTCCTATCGCTGAACAAAATTTGGCCCGGAAACGTTGAATATTCTTGGAACTTTTCAAGAGTCCATATAGCGAAGTGATATCGCTTGGGAAGGTCGAGCGGCTGCAGTTCTTGCAGAAGCTGTATTTTGTACGCTTTCAATTTAAGATTTCGACGTAAAGTGCGCCAAGTCCTACCTTACCTCAGTCCGAATTTCTGCGAACGGCGCCGAATCGACTCTCCATAGTCTTCGTGTACAATCTCAGCTACACAAAAATAGGCTATTGAAAAAAGTACCTCTACTTGGATCACCCATTAATTTTTTCCAACAATTTTTTTTTGCTTCAGAAATGGACGTCACCTCACTGTGGCTTTTTTCTACGGTTGTTTCGGAGTCGGTTCATCACGAGCAGTCCATTCGGATAGATATTGATCTTGATGTTGTGTGATGTTTCAACGTCAGTCTTGCAAAAGCTGGACAGTGGAGAAGAAATTTTTTGGATATTTTTTACCTATGATTTTTCTTCGTATGCTTTGGAATCGGTTCATTGCGAACAGTCAATTCTGATGGCTGTTGCTTGAACTACACAGTCTACGGCCATTGGACAATGTCCAGTAACTTACGACTGCGATAAGATACACCTTGCTAAGACCTAATAGTCGATTTCCTGTGTTCTACTCTAGGTCAAAATTATCTTACAATCATACCGGAACTTGTTGTTCAGCAGCATCTGCTAAGCTCACACAAAGTCCAAAAGTCTATCGCTAGACCACAGGGAACAACGGAAACGGAAAGACGGGCTGTCTTCATTCCGTTGTAATTGGGACAATGGACTGAGAGAATTCAGAAGTTTTCAGCAGTACTGCAATTCGAGTACCTCAAAGATAGCAAGCTGTAGAGGGCGATTATGGACTAAACACGTCTGAAGCCAGTCGTTTGTCAAGTTGTTGTTGAAATAAGAGTAAAAATTCTGTTAGGCCTTTTTGAGGCAAGTATAAAAACCAGCAAAACAAATTTTTCTACAATTACTGATACGAAGAAGATATATAAGGGTACCTTTCTTTGAGATGGACTACTAAAAAAACATCGAAGTTCTGGACCACTGGCGAATAAACTATAAAACAGTGTTTTCGTATTATTTTGATTTTCTATGTAAAACAACCACAGAAACAGCAACAAAAGCAAGATTACAAAAAAAGTATTTTCACTACACCTGCATTATCACAATCTTTGTTAGTTAAAAATAAAAAAAGAAAACCGTTTCTCCATTGAGGTAGAGCAGTGTTGTGATTTCGTCAAATGATACCCGGTCACACACTTAAGTGAGGGATCATTTACTTCCTATGTACCCACATAGTACTTCCATACATACGAAGCATACATTTACCGCTAACCATTTATTACGTTTACTAAGCAAGATCGCTTCTTAAAAACGCTGCCCAAACTTCGTTCAGACACTTTGGAAGACGACCGCTATCACTAAGTGTGGTGCCGCATAATTCCCAAACATGAGAACTGAGCGATGAACAATAGTTGCAGTGTTTAATTGTATTAGTCTTGGAGGGGATATTACGCTGCTGCTGGCAAAGATGCCTCCAAGACCAAGTGCTGACGTTAAGTTTTCACACGCGCACAAGCAAAGCTCTAACTCTAGCGGTAGTAGAAACCATGAAAGTAACGAAAACTGAAGAAGACGCCACTCAACAAACGCTTACTCCTACACATGCGCATATATGTATGTATGTATAATGCGCATGCGCACACATCATTGCAGTGCTAGACTCCCACAGCTCGTGTCTGTATTGGTCTGGGCTTACACACGACTCGAACAGGGCCAACTCGATTAAGTTTGTGTTGCGCTTCTGCGCATGCGTGCAGTGAGTCCACCGTAATAAGCATGCATTAACGCTGTATTCGTGCAGGGGAATGTCGCTATGTACGTGCGACTTTGTTATTATGCGCTGGAAAAATAAATTTACTACTAACTAAGTCAGACAACATAGAAACTTACATACATACGAACACATAAAGATAGTCGCAAATGTCCCTCTTTTACTTATTATTACATATTATTTTCTCAGCCCATTCAACGACTTCAACGTGCGCGCGTATTGGGTTGCCAGGGCCGGGCTTCTGTGCGAGCAATTCAGTTTACTTCCGAAAACCTTTGAGAACGGACGCGTTTTTCTTGCGTCTTCACGAGTAGTCCGCTGAATTAATTCTTATTTATTATATGTACGCGTTCCAACTTAACAACAAAAAAAAACAAGCGTGCGGTTCGGAACCCGAAAAAAGTGTACGGAAAGTGAACAACCACCGTCCGAGCGAGACAATTTTAACCACCAATCGCGACTTTTTTATTGCCTTTTATTGTGTCATTAATGTTTTGTGTTTCTTGTTTTTGGCTTTTTGTTGTGTTCGCCTATTCTACGCGGCCAAAATACCCCCGTTCACTGTACTATGAAAATACATGTAAAAATATAAATACTTTATGCAAACGCGCGATCGCCCCTGAAGCGTGACTTGATATTACCTGCGCGCACTCGGCTCTCCTCGCGTGTGTTTGTGTGTGTGAGGGAATTTCGTGTACTTTTCGGTAGTTTATACTTGTCTTCAGCTTGTGGGAAGCGAAGTGTATTGTTGTTGTGCAATGTCCTGTGAGGACATCCTTGAGTGTGTGTGTAAGGTGGCATGCACCTGTCATGTGTAATCGAAGAAAAATATCAATAAATATAAATTGAAAACTGTTTTCGAGCGCGAAATATTGACTACCGTGAAAGTAACGAAAATAAATTGGTTATAATAAGAAGGTAATGCTTTATGGGATAAGAAAATTCTATAAATGTGTGTACTCAGTGTGTGTGTGTGAAGGTAGTTAAAAGTTGAATGAGTTCCCATGCTTTGGAAGTGATAAAAATAATTTATTCTGAAAGGAGTTCGGTACATATACATATGTATGCTAATTTGCATACGGCTTACTATTATCGGTTAATACACTCTGTTGAAAAAGTATAGCATACACTAATTTTTTTTTATCAATTGTGACAAAAAAGTACCCATACATTGTAAATAAAAGGCAAAATATTTAATTATTCATCAATATTTATTTTGTCGCCTTCAAAGTAATCTCCACAAGTGCTCGAAACACTTTTCATAAGTACTTTTTGGGACGACCTACAGCTCTTTCAGCGAATTTTGTTTTATCTGTTGTTTTATTTGTTGTTTTGTAGGAAGCGGCATTTTCGGTTTGAGGAACAAAAAAGTCACACGGAGCCAAATCTGTTCAATACAGTGGTTGATTAATGGTATTCAGTGCGTTTTAGGCTTTAAATTTGTTCACATTCGTAGCTCGATGCGGTGATGCATTACCACGAGCAAAATTCATGAATTTTTCGTCCACAATTTCGGCCGTTTTCAACGGATCTCCCTCTGGAAAAAACATGATTCACTAAACCTCGAATATCGAAAAAATAATGAGCATCACCTTGAGTTTTTTTTTGGTTTCGGCTCGTTTTTTCCTCCATTCCGATGTTTGCTGACTTGTTTGTTAAACTCATATACCAAGGACTTATCGGCAGTTATAATGGTCTCCATGACTGGGGGATCGGAATTCGCACGATCGAGCAAGTCCAAAGAGACCTGTATACGGTACTCTTTTGAAAAAAAAAATAGCTTTATCGGGATGAGTCGAGCAATAACGCGATTCATACCCAAACTATTCACTAAAATCATTTGAACGGGCTCGCGAGCGATGTTAAATTTGATCGTCCTTGTACCACTGGTAGGCTTGTATTTTTGATAATGTGAATGACCGTAAGCCTTTTCCAACATTTGCAACGAATTCGCACATGAAATTTGGTTGGAAATACAAAATTGGCGACATATTCTTTGTTCGATTTATCCATTGTAAAAATCGCAACGCTTTACTGAGGTGTACCGTCTTAAGCAGCTGCTGTAAACAAACTCGTTAACTCGTTTACAGATCGCGCTTATATTTGGCATAGTAATTAAGGACAGTCCTATCAACTTTGCAAATGTGTGGAATTTCATTTACCTGTGGAATTTTATCACAAATTCCGGGTGCTTTTTTCCTCGAAACTGTTCATTTGTCGGACCACTATATCATAACAAACTGAGCGATGAAAATCAAGATAGAGATCTTCATAACGATAATTTTTCCTTATAAAGTAACTTTACTTCGACCTGAAGGTTGTTTATATCAGACATAGTCACTAGAAAGAACTAGCAAAACATTTTTCGTTGGGTTTCGTCTTGCTTTATTTATATTTTCGACGTAAACCCATAAGCCACTACATATATTTCAAAAGAATTTTTAGATCCTTTTTTGGGACTATTTTAGTCTGTAGAAAATCATTTAAAAACTTCTATTCAAGAAATTCTTTTAATCAAATTAAAAAAGCGTTTTATTTTATGATTACAGAGAAGTTTTAATATGATCTCTCTGTCGAATTCTAAAAAAGTTTAGTTCGATATATTGAAGCTCCTTTATGTCTGATTAACAACTAGCAGCTGTCAGCTTTTGAAGTTAGCACTCATCTTTATCTTACAATGAACGGGGTTTTCGATAAGAGCGCTACAAAAGTTTTTCTATGAAATTTTTTACTCCTGTGAAAGTACATTCGATGCCATTATGTATGCAACTCGATTTCTTGCTTGCAGAAGTCCAGACACTGAACACAATTTCGACAGTTTTTAAGCATAAATCGGCCGAAACTGATGCAATTTCACGTTCGATATTCGTAGGAAGTTCATTAATCGTCGCTGGCTTGTTGGCATAGATCATAAACTTGACGTAGCCCGACAGGAAATAGTTTAACGGCGTCAAATCGCACGCAAGTGACCAATTGACTGCGCCATTTCACGTTCACCAAACTTGGTTTACAATAAATCGATTGTAATATTCGCTGTGTGGCTTGTGGCGTCGTTCGGTTGGAACTACATATTGTCCTAGTCCATATTATCCCATTCGGTCCAAAAATATTCGGTTATCATTGAGCGGTGGCGATTCCAATTCACAGTGACGTGCTGGTCTTGATCATCACGGAAGAAGTACGTCACCGGCCCATAAACCGCAGCAAATCGTAATATTTTCCGGATGTCGTAATATTTTCCGGATACATTGGTGACTCATGGAGTACGTGTGGATTGTTGCCTGACCGATGACGTATATTTTGGTTATTAACGAAGCCATTCAGCCAGAAATGAGCCTCATCGTTGAAGATGATTTTTCGAAGAAAATCCGTTCAGTTTCAAGTTGTTGCTGAGCCCAATTCACAAACATGTGACGATTCTGGTGGTCAAGCGGCTTCAGTTCTTACTTCAATTTGATGTTGAAAAGATGTAGGCCAAGATCTTTTCGCAAAATTTGACACAACGACGTCACAGAGATGCGCAGCGCTTGAGAACGGCGTGTGAGACACTGATTTTTTGTCTTCCTCAATTGATGCCCTAGCAACGGCAATACTCTCGACACTACAGGGCATTTGCATTTCTTTGTCTCACTGACACGGGAACATTTTGTTTGAGCTTGTGGATTCAAAATTTTCCATTACAAAATACAGATGTCACAGTATTGCACCTTGGTTGTTGGTTGGTTGAAAAGAGGAGGCGCGTTAGCCATCATTAGGCCTAATGTGCTACCGGGTCGATTAAGGGGGATGCCTGCTTTAGAGGCTTAAAAAATTCGACTTTTTTGAGGAGTTTTCCGGAGGGGAAGAAATAATTGATTAAAGTGAAATTGCTAGGGTTTATAGTTAAATGTTTAAACATCATTCATAAATTTTCTGGGTACGACATCTTTGATATTCTGACTTTGGGAAGCAATTGCCCAATGCATCTGGCATGTGCATTTGTCGGACGGCGGGCAGGATGCAGGTCGCAATTTCTGTCGGAAACAAAAAATTCAAAGAGATTCATATTTTTTAATAATTTATCTTCTAAAAAATTCCAAAAGAAATGTAAAATTTTACTTTACTATTAAAATTTTAAAATTTTTTTATAAATTGAAAAAAAAGTGGTTTTTGCCCAAAGAAATTTGACTTTATTTTGTTTAAAAATATGTTCAAACTTGACTTTTCTTAGTTTTTGTTTTTTAGTTTAAATAGAAGATAATTGAATGCCAAAGATAATAAACTTTGCCCCAATTCCATACGACGTTTAGTTTTTTTCTGTCCTGTCCAATTAAGAAAAATCGTAAAAATGAAAAAACCGAGAAATCGCGCGTCAAAGAGTTCGCTTCCTGCCCAAGCGCTTATATATCTGCTAGACGCTCGGTCACTATTTCCCTTTTAGCTTCGAAAATATTTCGAATTCCCATCTATAACTTTGGGGACATATTCTTAGATTATTTTTAAAGAGATTTAAGCAAAAAAATCGATTTTTTGAAGCTTCTAAAGCAGGCTCCCCCCTTAAGCTTTACGCAGCAATTCAGCGAATTTGGTAAAACACCTGATTCTTTTCCTAACTGTTTAATGTCTTTTAAGTAGGAGTGTTGGAAGCCGTGGAATGTTTTTCGTCTCATTCGGCTGAAGGCTAGGCATTCTCATAAACAATGTTCTAGCGTAATTAATCATCTCTCTGCCTTCCGCCAACTCCACGTTTTTTTTTTTCAAGTTTTCAATATTTCCCAGTTTTCTTCAGTGAATAGCGACCCATTTTGTAAATTTTAGACTTTTTATTGAATATCTGTCACTTTCCGAATGGTATTTGACGTTACCAATATCGAAATATAGGTAATTAAAATTTAAAACGTTAGGCCCACCCTGTATATA
The DNA here is from genome assembly GCF_023373825.1 of Bactrocera dorsalis. NCBI lineage: Eukaryota > Metazoa > Arthropoda > Insecta > Diptera > Tephritidae > Bactrocera > Bactrocera dorsalis. The sequence goes on along the minus strand of NC_064306.1, from coordinate 57,141,212 downwards.
GAGTAAGCCAATTATGTGAAATAATACTAATTTTCAAATCAGAATATATAAGGGCGGTGACTATAGCGATTATCAAAGGTTCACAAATCTTTGGAGACATCTTTCTTTCGAACATCCTAAAGCTAAAGAACTGTTTAGTTCATGCAAGTAATATTGTATATTTTAATTAAAATTAGACCTGGTTGATAGAAACTTTAAACTTTTGACCCACCCAGTTAAATTTCGTCAGTAACGAACTCAGGTAATTTTTAAATTGATTACCTTTACTTTTTTGCACATTATCTTCTTTATCTTCATTGATTTTGTTTGGGAGCGTCTCATTTAACTCCACTTTGTTTAAGCACGATCAATTTCCATATACATACCTATGTATAATTAACCGTGGACTCATCTTGATTATCTTTTTATTTTTGTTTACAGTTTTTAAATGTTCGAAAGCCGGTGAAGCCGAACGGCCAGCTTGGTGACGCATTGTGAAATGTTCCAACAATAAAAATGATGTTTCTTGATTTACTGATCTTCTCCACGGCCAACTCACAACGATCAGCAAGCGACGCAGAGCCAACGGCAACGGTAACGGAGGGTGTGGAAGTAGCTGCGGCCGCGACAACAACAGAAACAACAGCAACAATAGCAATTGGCAAAATGACAACTGAGGGCAAACAAAGCGTGCAAACCGCAAACGAATTACAACAAAAGCAGCAACTAATTGTTGGCAACTCACCAACAACAGCAGGCAGCCACCAACAAGAAGGGGCAATAAGCGACAACAAAAGTGCAAAGCAGCCAAGCGCCAAAACGGCAGTAAGCGACGGCGAACAGGGCAATGCAACGCTGCGCTTTGTTGATGACAATAAAAGTCAAAGCGACAAGCACAATGCCAGCAGCGTTGGGAGCAACAGCGGAAGTGCTTGTGGTGCCAGCAGGAATACGGCAATAAATGATAGTTGTTGTCGTTGTTGTTGGCCAATTGTTAGCAGTTGCAGCGGCAGTGGCTGCGTTGGCCAAGGCAGCGAAGTGGCAATGCATCGCTGCACAATGCCAGCAGAGCCAACGATAGAAGCACTAACAAAAGCAACAACAACCACAACAATAGCAACGGCATTCGAGCCGATTGCATGCAACGCTGGGGAGGAATGCGTCGAGGCTGAAATTTCAATGCACCCGGGGGACGCACGGGCAATGCCAGGCGACAAAGCGGGAACGGCAGCTACAAAAGATATTAATAACGCGATAGAAGCAACAATAACAAAAACAACAGCAGTAGAGCCACTTGTAAAACGCTTGGCATTAACATGTCCACACAGTGCAATGGAAACGCCAGCGAGTACAGTGCACGAAACAGCCGCGTTAACATTTGGGTGGTTGGAGGCGGCGCTGCCACGACATAACGGTGGTATGGAGAGTAAACACGACGCAACGCAGCGCACAGGTGGGAGAGCAGGAGCATGCGCTGTGACGGCGCCAGCGACATTGACAGCAACAATGCCGCTGACGAGTGCGACTTATGCTCTTAGAACACAAACAACAACAAACATAACAAAAACACTGCGCTCCGACACTGACCAGAACACAGCGAACGCCAATGCTACCAACAGTCATGACAGCCACACTCAGCAGGCGAGCTTTGACGATGCCAGTGCCAGTGGCTGTGACAGCAGCATACAGCAAAGAGTCAGCGACTTGCTCGGGGCGGTAAGGGACGTGACGAAATCAACTTCGTCATCGATCGAAACGAGCTCACCACAACGAGTAACGATTACGTGCACGAAGGACTACGACAGTACGTGTGTGGCGCCAACGAATGTGTTTCTCCCCATTGCCAACGACACATTCCAACAGGCTGAGGACGTGACAGCGGCAAAGAGCAGCGTCACGAAATCCTTAACACAGCAACAAACCATTAACCAAAGCGCAGCCCATAGCAGCGAGCTCAGCGACGACAGCGCCAGTAGGCGAACTAGTGAAAGCAGCTATGATGAAAGCAGTGTGGTGAATGTGAAAGCACAAAGAATAGTCAGCTTGGCCAGCGACGACAAGCACGACGAGGACAACGACATACGAGTACGACGTGTGGCTGGAGCAGCAGCAGCTGAAAAAGCTGTAGCAGCTGAGAAGAAATTTTCATTAAATTCTAGGAAAAATTGGGAAATTGTGAAAAATTGCAAATTATCAAGCGCTGAGCAGCAACTAAGCGCTTTAGTGTGTAACGGTTTAGTAGCGAATTGTGAAAATCTATTGTGTAGTGAATTTGATGCCAAAGGCAGTGTTGATAACAAATATTTATGTAATTTAAGTGATTCGAATGAGTGGTGTATCTGTGAAACGAATTCGTTGAGGGGGGACCAACGACGACGACGACGAGGGTGTAGTGCGGCCAACCGAGCGGAGGAGGGTGGCGAGCAAAACGACGAAGACGACACAGCTACTGAGCGCAGTGCTAACGGTACCAGCGTCAGTACCATAGGTAGTGGACGACGTAGTGGTGCCAATGTCGATACCATAAAGGCCATTCATGAAAACATTTCAGAAGTTAGAGAAAACAACTTTTGTCCAAAACGGGGTGAAACCCTAGCCCTAGTAGGCACTTATGAGCGGTGTGTAGAAGTACTAGGTGACGAAAATAAGACTGAATTAAAACCAATTGTAAGCGTTAGAACAGTTAAGCACTCGAATTTCATTGAAGAAACAGCAGCAACAACAGCGACAGCTGAGGAACCCGACTTCATCGACGGTGGAGGACGCCATAGGAGTTCGAATACAGACAGGGTGGATGAGGTTGAAAATTTTGAGGAATACTTTTCATGCGAATTGTCTACACTCGTTACGGATAAGGCACAGCAACAAAAAGCGAATGAGGAATGCAAAGAAAGTGTGGTGAGTGTTAATAAAAAAGAGCTTAGTGCAAGACAACAAGCGAAACAAGAACAAACAAGCCAACAAGCACAAAGCCTAGAAGAGAAACAAGCCAAAGCAAGTGTAGATAAAATTGAAAAGTGCCAGCGACAAAGCGTGATTTGCGCAAATCAATCTAAACAAATATTTTGTCAGCGAAACACGAACAAAGGACACTGTCAGACACAGAGCAAGGCAGCAACCAGCAGCAATAATAATACCAACAACCATAGTGGAATAGGCACTGCTTACGATTCAACGAATACGCAACGAGCGCAACGAATACATAATTCGCAACAGAACTTCAAATTTATCACTGCGAGCAGCGGCTGCGACCAGCGCCATCAACAAAAGCCTCAACAGTCACAAGAGCCACAACAGCCTGAATGCGCGGCGGCCAATGTTGCGCTCATTGAATACGCCAACAACGGCAACACCAACAACACCGACGACAACGAATTATTAGTATATAAAGTGAATAATGCGAGTGTATATGCCTTACGGGGGCGGGGTATAGCAGACGAAACCTTAGTGAGGCCACAGCTTACAAGTGGTAGTGTGCGGCACAGTGAAGTAGCGCCGTGCGACGGGAGAGCGCACAGTCACGAACAATACGAACAGCAGACGCAGCCGAAGAAATACCAACAGCAGTGGTCGAAGGCAGCGTCGGGCACGGAGCAGGCACAAGTAGCGCCAGATTTCACCCAAAGCCGCTGTGAAGTTATTAATGAAAGCGAGACGGTCTACGCGACCACTAACAACCCTTCTGTGCACACCGCTGTAATTAGCAGCCCAATTGGGGCAGCGACTGCGGGTGGTGAACCCCTACAAACGACGACGTGGACGACGACGCCGCGCGACCAGATAAGGCAGAGTTATCACAAAGCGAGCGAAGAAAGCAAAATAAGCGATAAAAGTGGGGAGGTGCACGAAGCAGCGGCAGAGGTATTAAGTGAAAAGTGTGAAGCGGAAAGAAAAAAACACACAGAGAACTTATTTAAGTGTGCAATTTTTGCAAGTGGGCGCAACACTAGCGACGCGGCACCAGAAAGTGCAAGTAATGCACGAGATAAGTGGCCAAAAGGACGCACCAACAACAACAGCAACAACACCAAGACCGACAACGTTAACAGCATACAGCCAGGCGTTGAGGCACAAGTGGCTAATGTTGCTGCCATAGAAGCCAGCGGAGCAAAGGATGCGAAAGTGTTTAACGAGGCGAGAACGATCAACACGCACTCAGCTTTCTTAGCTAATCTGCCACTAAGCGAAAGTGCCACACAACGGCTGGGGTGCTACGACAATTTAGTTCAAGTTGCTGCACAGCAAACTATTGACGGCAAAGAGGAAACTAAATCGCTGCATATTCCCTACGAGCAGGTTTGTTGCAGTGAGGAACAAAGCCCACTACAGGCAACGGACGCGAAGCAAATATTTAGACTCGAAGCAGAAAAGTATGGGGAACATGCTGCTGTAAAGCCACCACAAGCGAATACAAAGTTAAGTGAGGCAGATAAAGTACTTGTGCATAGACAAAACATAGCCGAAGTTGGCGCTCCGCACGACGTCAGCGATAAAGCATACGTCGCCGAGACACAAAGTCACAAGGGAGCATACACACAGCGCACACCCCCATACCGGGGTAGTAGCGATGAGTTCGCAGCTAGTCAACGTTTGCAACGCTTGCAACAACATTTTCGTGGATTGATATGCGTGACACGCAATCATTTGAAAGACGAAACTCCGCACGAGTACGACGACGAGGCACATGCCAACGCAGTGACGGCAGGTGCACAGGACGAGCACACGAAATTGCAGAGTATACAAAACGGTGGTGACGCCGACGACGACGACGACGACCACCGCAATAAGGACGACGAGGACGTGCACGAGGACGAACGTGCATTTGGTGTATCGCAACAAGCAGTCAACAACAACAACGAGTTGGTAGAAGCCTTGAAACGCCGCAGCGAAGGCAAACAATTCGAAGGCGAGAAGCACAAAGGCTTATTGGGAGACGACGCGGCGGCGACGACAACGACGACGCCAACAACGCAGCACTGTGCTGCCAGACAGGCGACGACGACAAGCGCACCGACGAAGGAAATTCCAAAGAGCAACAACACTAGCACAAGGCAAACAAACGCAAGCAATGAAGCACTAGTGGCTGTGGCTACGACAGCAGCAAACGACGTTGCACATACAGCAAAAATCATAACAACAACACTTGCGGTTGGACAAATTGCAGGTGGCACAAAGAAACGGTATTGTGCTGGCACAGTAAGGTCGCCAGTAATTGTAGCGACAAACGGAGCAGTTGCAGGCATTGAAAAGCCAAGTGCAATCCAATTAACAGCAACAGCAACGCAGTGCAACAACAGCAGCGCTGGTGACGTTACGTTAGCAGACAACAACAATAATCAGGCATATAAAAATAATTGCAATCAACACAATAATATTGAGGATATTAGCAACACTTTTGTGCACTACAACAGCAACGAGTGCGCAGCAGCCACAGCGCACACACGCCAAGAGTGCAAAAAGAGCAGCGAGCGACTCGGAGAGCCGACAGCAGCCGCGGTAGAGGAGACGGAAGTCGACCGAACAGCTGTAATCGCCAGCAAGCAACGAGTAGGTGCACTTGACTCGCTGCTAGCGACTAGTGTTGTTCTTGCTGACAAACTAACGGCACACAATACAACCCCAACTGAGGTAAAAATAACTGTCGCCGAGCGAGGCGAGAAGACGACGGCGGCAGCAGTGCACAAAGTAGTGGTTGCGGCGAGTAGCGAAACAGCCACCCCAACGCAGGCAACAAATGCCTGTGAGGCGAATGCCAACAGTGCTATAACAATAAAAACAACAAACAGTGTTGTGTTAGAAACAAACAATAACAAAAATCGCGTGTCAATAGCTGAAAGCGCGTCGACACGCCATAAACAAGCTGGCACAACAGATGCCACAGATAGCGGAGCGTCACGCGAAACTGCACTGACCAACGCAACCGCAACGACAACAACGACAAGTGCTGCAACAAATGCCAGTACAACAATAACTGCACCGAAAACTTTAACTAACTCGCAATTGTGTGAGACGCCTTCGAACCCAACGAAAACCACAACATTTACGAACGCGCCGCGCCAACCGTTAGTACAGCAGCCGGTAGGTGATTTGGAAACACCAAGCACTCCCGCACCAGCAGCAAGATCACGCACCCCAACACCATCACCACCACCACGTCCGCCACTACCGAAAGCGGCTTTGAGCTGTGGTCGGCTAAGCGCATTCGTTGCCACAAAACCCACAAATCAGCAGCATTTTCCAGTGACACCAGGACCTCTTTTATACAAAAAAAATAATAATAGCAACGCTGACAATACAAACACCACTAGTTATTACAACAACAACTTTGAATATTACCTACCAAGCACCAGCCAAACCGCCACTTATCGGCCCATATACGCGCTGTACCCGTTGGTGGGCCATTCTACGTCCGAGTTTGATGCGCGCCGTTTGAGTGATATCATCGGTGGCGTTGGTTACGTAGCAACAACAGCAATAGCAACAAGTACATTGCCGCCATTGTCCGTAGGTGTGGTGGACACAAATCAAAATCCGACTTTCGTGCGCAACAAAAATAAGTGTGAACTCAGTCGGATCGGTGGCCAAGGTAGCGACAGGGGCAGCTGTGTCATATCGCCGTTGCGCCCAAGCGCTGACAACATTTTTGCAAATTCTGTCGATTTCGAATGTTACGACGAATTATTCGACGAGGTGTCGTCCATCGGTATTGACGACGCGACGGTTGTGCAGCCGAACGCCGTGGTCATTGTGAGCGCGGACGTTGATACGAATTCGATTTGTGATTGTGTGAATTGTGTGCGCGAGCTAAATGAAAATAATTTACTAAAAACCAACAATAATACCAACAACTACAAAAACAACGCGGTTAGTGTAAATAATTTGTCAGTGAACAGTGAAAGCAATTACGCTCGTTTAAACCAAAGTGAATCGTGCGCGTCCGACGTGACAGCGCGTACCGAGATTTGTGCGAGCAAAGCTCATTTAAGTGCAATAACAAAAGAAACAAATCCAAACAACAACAACAACCAAAACCACAACCACAACCAAAGTAAATACCAAAGCTTTAACATCGACACCAACAAAATGCGTGAAGTTAACGGTCAGTTGCGCGGTCTGCTCAAAAAACCGAATCGTCCGCCGCCGGCGCGCAAGAATCGTGTCGTCTTCGACGAGACACGCAATGAGTTTTTCGAGGCGGATTATATTATATTAATACGTGAGGATTGCGCCTACGATGAGGAGGACGAGGAGCCGTGCACATGCGGCGAGCACGAATTGGTGCGTCTGTGCTGTGAGGAGGGCTGTCAGTGCAATTACTCGGCGGTGGGTGCCACCGTTGGCGGTGGTGGTAGTGGCGGTGTCACCGGGCCGGGCGATGATACGCGCACGCCGCAGGTAAGTTCACTTTTATTTCAATTGCGCCACAAATGAACTGTAAATGCACAGTTTACTGTAAGCGTGAGACAACGCCTAGTGAAATTGCCAAATTTCCTTAGATTTGGAAAAAATTATGTTACGTGCGTTGTGTCTAAATATGTCACCATATTTTTTTTATAAAGTAGTTTTTTTTATTTTTTTTCTTTTTACTTCAAAAATTTACTATTTTTATTGTGCGGAAGTTCACGAACACACGATTTTTCTATAAACAATGAAACCGTTAGACCGTGACGGTTAATGTACCGTTTGGGTAAGGCTTTTTGACATTTTCATCGAAATTTTTGAACCCCGTACAGAATTCGAAAAGATTTTTGTTAATGTAGGAATTGTTGCGGTTTGATCATAAATTTTTCCTATGAAACTAACCATTCTTTACTTTATAGTATCTCATAGTTTTGTAATACTCAGGTTCTGGCTAGAATTAAATCGATTTGTTTTGTAGTACGACTTAACCTACAAAAGTCATGTGTATGGATTTTAAGGGAGTTCACTCTGTGACCCATACAATTTTCTACCCAGCAGTATCCAATTACAAATTCTCTAAATTCATCCTTTTTTCAAACTCACAGTCAATTAGGATAATTTCTGCAGATTCAAAGCTAAATCTTCAGTAAAATTTATCTTAAAAGTCTACTGAGTGTTCTTTAATAAACTTTTCATAAGCTCTTTTTGGAATGGCCTTCAGTTTCTTCAGCGAATTTTGTTTTTTCTGTTCGATCGACTGAAAATGAGTTCTACGGAGCGACAATTTCAGTTTTGCCAACAAGAAAAAATCACACGGAGCCAAATCTGGTGAATATGTTGGTAGATCGATGGTATTCATTGCGTTTTTGGTTTTAAATCCGGTCACAATCGTGGCTGGATGGGATGGTTCATTATCATCGTGTAAAATCTATGAATTGTTCTTTCGAAATTCCAGCCGTTTTCGGCGGATGATCTCACACAAATGCCTCGATACGTCCAAATAGAACTCTTTATTGACCGACTGACTCTCCGGAACTAATTTATGATGCCTCAAACCACAAATATCGAAAAAACAATGAGCATCAATTCGATTTTTGAGCGACTTTGTTAAGGTTTTTTTTGGTGTTGACACGTTTTTTCCCTCCATTCCGATGATTGTTGACTCGACGTCTGACCGGCAGTGATAACGCTCTCCATGAAGAGACCTGTTTATGATATTTTTTTTGGAAAATTTTCAGCTTTATCGAAATGAGTCGAGTAAGATCGTATTTCATATCCAAAATATCTATCATAATCATTTGAACGGGGTCGTGAGATCTTTCTTGCCATCTCTCTAACCCTTGCCTGACGAGCACCGCATTCTTCACTTTTTTAATATTTTCATTAATTGAAGAGGATGAAGGTCGCCCAGAATTAGCCATATCTTCAAAGATCTCTCGACCGTCTTTGAAGGCTTTGTACCACTCGTAGGCTTGTGTTTTTTGATAAAACTGAATCATCGTAAGCCTTCTCCAACACTCGAATTGATTCCGCGCATGAAATTGGTTTTGAATTGCAAAATTTGAGACAAATTCTTTGTTTGATATTTTTATCCATTGCAAAAATCGCAACGCACTACTGAGGTGTACCGACTTAAGCAGCTGCTGTAAACAAACTGGTTGACAGATCGCGCTCATGTTAGGCGTAGCATTTAAGGACAGTCCTAGCAACTAAGCAAAATATAATTTTTGAAATTTCAATTACCCGAGGAATTTAAATTTAATTTCCGGATGCTTTTGTGTCTTATTAATTATTTTAGCTGACCTCGATTGTCCAACTTTTGAAGCCCGATTCTCCATAACTTTTTCTCGAATCAATTTGAGAATTAAAGACAGTATTTTAGAGATTTTATAGAATTAAATAAGAAAACATGTTTTTTTATGCCGTGAAAGCCATGTAACCCCTTAAAAGATTATGGTTTAGTAAGGTGGGGAACTGCAAAGTTTTGTATATAAAATAAATTTACCTAAGGGGTTATGAAATAAAACAACAACTGTTAGGAAAAAAAGCAGTAAGCATCTCAAAATTACTCTACATTTAAACAGCTAACTGGAGATTCTAGTATTCTGCTTGTATCCTCACGTCAACAAAATGTTTCGAGGGTGATTGGGTCACAGGTCTGTACCTTTGAAACAAATTCTCTGAAATCTGTCGTATTCTCAGACTTAATTATCTAAAAGAAACTGTTCAATTCTAGTGCTAATTTCTTTTCGAAATAGGTTAATCCTATTCCTATCTTCTTTTTGGCAGTCCGATTTTATATTTCCTAAAATTAGATAAAAAACTGCCAGACATTTACTGTTTTAAGATAAGTTGGAAAATAGTGTTACATATGTTCTCAGACTCGCTAGATGTTGCAAAATTTATCAGTTAATGTTCTTGTATGAGCTTTTCAAGCCGATGAGAATGCAGGTGAAGCGAAATAATAGGTTCTCACAGCGATAAGTTTTAGGATTATACAAAGATAAGTTAGTTGGCGGCGAACTAAAGAACAAAGCTAAAGGTACTTGGGTTTAATGTTGACTTTGAAATTTTCCACACTTTTTGTAAAAATGTCTAGTAAACTACTAAAAAATTAGGTACCTTTCTTTAGACTGCGTTTTAAAAGACAAAATGTAAACCTTTATGGTAAAATTTGCTACAGGCTTAAAAGAAGAATAGCTTGAATCTAAAAAACTATTTTTTATCTACCCAAATAATGCCTAAAATATCGGAAATCACCCTGTAGCAACATTTTCATCTTCGAAAGTAAAAAACCGTTATTAACTACAGAAGAACGCAACCAAACACGCTGATAGTAAGGAAAAACAATAACATTCACCTCCCTGACAAACACTTCAATTGAAATTACACTAATCCACTACATCACTACACCACTCCAACTCCTTCACTCTCACCGCCATTACACTTTGCACAAATGTACAGCAAATATTTAATCTACCCTCACACCGACACATACACACATGCATCCATGGTATATGTGTGCTCAATGACTTTTGATATTACGACAAGTTTTTTTTTCTTCGGTTTTTAGGATTCCATTACAAGTGTACGTACATAAGTACCGTTTCGTTTCTGCAAATAATGCTTCACGGCATGTCGTGTCCAAGCTCCATCCCAAATGAGCAATTAATTTATTTGCTTTCCAGAAAAAGTCATTCACGTTTATTTGCACCTAATTGGCTTAAGTTCTACGTTTATTTACGAGAAGGTTCTTGCTGGCTGTAAAACGTAAGAATTGTTGCAAGTTTTTGTTGGCATAGCTGTTATTAAGAGTTGCTTCATATTGATTAGATGAAAACACTTTTAAAGACGTTTTATTATAGTTTTGTCGTGAGTTTTTTAAGGGATTATCTTTTAGTTCGTCAAGCAGTTTTTTTTTTATATTTATTCGGTGACTTGTTCGAGAATTTCGACGGTAACTGGCGAATGACATGCGTGATGTTTTGCTCTAATGCCTGAATCAAAGCGGGATTGTCCCATAGACTTTAGACTTTACATATTCCCATAGGAAAAAGTCTAACCATGTGATATCACACGATCTTCGTGGCCAATCGACCGGCCCAAAACGTGAAATTATCTGCTCACCGAAGTGTTCTCTCAATAAATCTATTGTTTGAAGCGTGTATGTGGGGAGTGGCGCCGTTTCGTTGAAACCAGATGTCGCCGAGATCAAATGCGGGAACTTTGCAATCCAATAATGAATGATGGAGACAAACGGAGTAGAGACTTAGGCAATTTATAAAAGTTAGTATGGTTAAAGCAATAATTCAATAATCCTGTATGGGATCCAGGTCGATATGGGCTTACTTTTACAGGTCAGTTAAACAAGAATCCTCTATAAGGCTAGATCAGTGGCCTTGGTGCTTTATGTCTAAGAAAAGTCTTTTGTTTATTCGTATTCATTCAAATCAGAAAATATATTACTAAAGGAAAATACCCAAATTTTAAAAAAAATTTTGTTGCCACAGTTTCCATGAAAACATATTTTCAAAAAAATTTCAGTATTAGCCTAGTACAAATCAGATTTTTTCATTAAAAATGAACTATTCGAATTTTAAATTTTATAAAAAGTAGTTAAGCAATTTTATGAAAACAAAACAATTCAAACCCCAGAAAAATTACAAAAAACTTTTGTAATAATTAATAGAAATAGTTTTTCAGAATAAAACACAGAAAACTAATTTCCCAAGGTAAAAAAAATGGCGCAAACTTTTCATTGGCCTATAATACTAATTTTTACATATTCCAGCAATTTACAGTAACGCTAACTTTTTCGGCACATTGTCATTGGCACTTATACACACATACATACAATAGTTAGATACCAAAAATATCCGATTAGACATTTATTGTATTCAAATTTAGGAACTTCAACCGCACAATTTAACAGTAGTCGCTCTCGCCTGGCTTCCTCTCCGCCCACACACTTGACACGCATCATTGGCTTTGACATAGAAAAGGTCAGGCGCTGGCAACCTTCTAGGAATAGCACAAAAAAACACATTATTTATGTACAAAATTGAATGCGCTTTTTTGGTTTGTTGTTGGTTGTTAGTTGTTGTTGGTTGGTTTATTGTTGGAGGTGGAAAACATTTCAATTATACGAAAGCGTTGTTGCCTTGAAAACGTGGAAAAACAGTGAAATCCTTGAAGCGCGCACACCGACCAACACACACCCGAAGTACTTCGACGAGCAGACAATGTGGACTACGGGGCGTATACGTGCTCCATATATCTATGAAGCGAGTACATTAGAGCGCAATCGTATACAGAGGCACACAAACACACATTGGATTATTTTGAATTGTTTTCGCTGTCAGCTTTTTACTAAATCATCAATCATGGCGAATATTTAAAAACAATTATGCCAATAAATTACCGAGAGGTGAAGGCGGATTTCGCCATTGTTGTTGTTGGGCTTTTGTGTGGCATATCTAGCGCAGGTATTAAAAGAAAGTATTAAGCTTTAAGAAAGTAATTGGCTTTTAACGGAAAATGCTGGTTGGCATACATAATAACACAGTGACTCTGTGATTAATTTCTCTTTTCCAGCAAAAAACCCATTGCTTGCCTTAATATAGTGTTCCTCGCTTGAACTGGTGTGTTCAGGTGATGATTTTTGACTGGGCTGCTTAGGGGTCCATTAAGAGATAATTTTTTTTATTACTTTAGCGTCGCTTCCTTATTTTTGGGTGTGATTATATAAGTTTTTAAGAGACTCTTGCCAAAATCAGAGCTCATAATAATAATTAACAACAAAGTCAACTCATTTTTAGTAAGGTTTATGATGAGTTTGCTATGATGGTTATTTGTCTGAACTAACTTTCTTGAAATGTATTCCAATTTTAGTTACCGTCTGTCAATTAAGAGCGTGGTCGACTTTACCGACAGTTAATGAAAGATTTCGCACTAATACCTTCGCGAGCTGATAGAGGAAAGCTTTGTCCTTGATGCATTGTCAACAAAGGTTCAGTTGTCGTTGATCTTTTGAAAGAGAATCACGTTAAACGCCATGAGTGCCAAGTACGCGTCGCGCTACAAAGCTATGTTCCTTTGCATCCACCCGAAAGGTCCAATCAGTGGCTGCTAAATATATGAGACATATAGTGGCTAAAAATGTCGATGATTTACCAGAACGTGGTTCGATAGGAAGTGAACAAAAAAGATGAAAAAATAGTGAATCTGTTTTCGCGGAATCCTGCTTTAACACTGCGGTAAGTTCAAGCAAAATTAATTCCATAAGATATTTCTACGAAACTATCAGAACCCTTCTTCATACTCATGATCCGAAATGGCGCAACACAGTGAAGAAGCCTCTGTTGACTGAAAAATGACAAACCGACTCGCTTGGGCGCAGGAGAATATTGATAGAGGTTTTGAAAATGTAATTTTTACTGAAGAATATTCTATATGGGCACGTTCTGTCCTCACGCGAACTTGGTCAACTTCCAGCGGACCGTAAAACATGGAATAAAGGTGCATCTTTAGGGCTGTATCTCAAAGCAGGGATTTGGCACTTTGTACCTCTTTACTGACAACCTAAATGCCGATAAAATGATAAAAATCTATAAAAAGACTTGCTATTTGCCTAATGATAATTGGATTCTGCAGGAGGACAACGATCCCAAACTCCGCAGCAAGCTCTGTACTCAGTGGAAAACCCAATCTGGCATCGCCTGATGCAAACCCTATTTAAAATGTGTGGGCATATATTAAACAGAAGCTTCGTGGAAGACACACATACACTTTGAAGCAGTTCCACTACAATACGCCGTCAAATTAGTAGAAAGCATGCCTCGGAGATGCCAGGCAATTTTTCGACGCCGAGTATGATCCAGCCGTTTGTATAACAGTCATATCTTATACTGGTCCGATATCAGCGATATCGGCAAATGACGTCTTTCTTGTGTTTCAGATTAATATCTCAAAAACTGAGGAGTAAGTAGTCTTAGCTTGTCACGCTGATCATTTGTATATATACACATTGTGACAAAAAAGTACTCAGAAATTATAAATAAATCACAAAATATTGAATAATTCATCAATATTTATTTTATCGTCTTTAAAGTAATCCCCACCAGATGCAATACATTATCTCGTCCATCGATTGAAAACGTGTTCCTCGGAGCGGCAATTTCAGTTTGTGGAACAAGAAAAAGTCACACGAAGCAAATTTTGGTGAATTCGGTGGTTGATCGATTGTATTTATTGTGTTTTTGGTTTTAAATTCGGTCACAATCGTACTCTTTTTGAAAAAAAAATCAGCTTTATCGGGACGAGTCGCGCAAGAACGCGTTTCGTACCTAAAATATCCACCAAAATCATTCTAACGGACTCACGAGAGATGTTGAGCTCTCTTGCCAACTGTCTAAAACTTGCTTGACGATTTTTAAGCGCCATATCTTTCACTTTTTAATATTTTCATCGGTTGATGAGGTCGAATGTCATCCAGGGAAGGATTTGCAACACACGTAGGCTTGTGTTTTTGATTAAACTGAATCACCGTAAGCCTTTTTCAATATTTGCAACTATTCCGCACTCGGTTATTTGGTTAGAAATACAAAATTTGAGAAAAAAAATCCAACAAAGTAGATACATATTTTTATCCTTTGTAAAAATTGCAACACACTACTGAGGTTTGCCGGCTTAAGCAGCTGCTGTAATCAAACTGGGTGACAGATCGCGCTCATGTTTGGCATAGTAATTAATGACGTTCCTACCAACTTAGCGAAGTACATATTTTTGAAATATCATTTACCCGAGGAATTTAGATACAATTTCCTGATCCCTTTTTGTCTTAATGTAGACTTGGTTGCTGATAAGCACTTTTATTTTGAGGATTCCAAAGAAAAAGAAAGTCAGGATTATATAGTGAATAGTTAATAACAATCTGCCGTTGAATGATACTGACACCATGATCGTTTGCTAAAACCATTTAAATTTTGTAATGTTGAAGCAAACGGTTATACTATGTTGGTGTAGCATATTATGTTACTATTATAAAACTTGTATTAATTAAGAAAGAATTGTATTAAGAAAGAAGAAAAAAACATTTAAATGATATAACTTGGGATTGGTGTCAACCGTAACGTTGTTTTTGTCCTCGCCACGCCTTCTTGAAAAAAAAAGTGTAAGACAATCTGGTTGACGGCTCTAGAGTATATTGAACATTATCCGAGATTAGTATAGAGATTACAGATTTCTTACGAACAGACTTCTTAAGCGCTCTACTGAAAACATAGAAGTTCTAGGTCAGTGGAATCGTAACTGATTCGTTATAGAAAGACAAACTTCTGTAACCATATTTCAAAAAATGAAATGAACGATGAAATACTAAAATGAAATCGATTTTTAAGAATACAAAAAATTTTGAAAATTCAAAAATGAAATGAACGATGAAGGCTTAAAATAAAATCGATTTTTGAGAAGAAAAAAAAACTACTGTATCAAAAGATTTTTGAACAAAATTACGAGTTACACTCCGACGTCGCTAAAAGTAACAAAGTCCTTCATTACTGTAATAATGAAAAGAACTCTTTCCGGAAAATATTGACCCTGGAGTGACCTAGCGTCGAAAAAAAAATCAAAAATTTTTCTGCAAAATTTCGATTTTTTATCAGCTTAAAAACTGGTCGGTTTTTGTATGGATAGATATTTACAAAACATGCAGAAACATCATAGCACGAGTAATCGGATACTACGTTTCCGAGTAGTTACAATGTTGCTTCGGGAAAAGCGTGTTTAAAAGGCGCTATTAAGGAGTTTGTGCAAAAGTCGTCTGAAATAATAAAAATTAAAATTTAAACTATATAAAAACCGATATAATTTGTGTTCATAACTGTACACATTAGCGGCACGAATTTCTTGCGCCTAAAAGCACACATTGATTACATACATATATTGTACAATATAATACATAATATATACATAAGTATGTGCATGCGAGCATATAATAACCAAATATATGAACGTATGTAAATATAAAAAATGGAAACGGCGCAAGAAGTGCATAAATCAGCCGAAACTTTCTTACTCATAACCGAAAATGCTACAAGCTCTGCCATCGCATGCTTACTCACTTATGTAAGCGCCTGCTATACACATACAGCAGTATGTGGCTGTGTGTGCGTGTAGCTATTTTGCACTTGCCAACTTTGCTGGAAGCAGTTACAACAACAACGCCAACGAAACAAGGAAACAAAACTGTTTGTACAATACTTAACAAAATTGTTTGTTGTTCCTTTTGTTATAGTATGTTCTTGCTGCAACATTTGTTGTTATAGTTGTTGTTGTAGCCGCTGCTACTATTACTGGCCGCTTTGTTGTATGATTTTGTTGTTCATTTAAGAATTTCCAAGGAATTTCAGTTCAGCTGAGTTTAGTTCCAAACAGTTGAGTTGAGCTGATTGCAGTCCTGAACTCACACACACACACACACACACACACACTTTAACATACAAACGCATTTACAGTAATTGCATATGTATGCATTAGCATACACACACCCATTTTGAGTAATAACTACCAGTAAAAATATGAGCTACTGCATAAGACCCGAAGGATACTCTACTTAATTATGCGTGTGGGATATTCGGCTATCTCCATATAACTGCAAGTGTGTGCGTGTGTAAGCAGGGATGTTACAACGGTAGTTTGTTAACCCAGCCTTGGCACGTGCTCGATAAATTGCGCAAACAAATTAAACATGTGAACACCTTCCAACATTATTTTCAGCAGACATATATGAAAGAGGTGCTCTGAGGCCAAGTTGAGAGAGAGTTAGCGTGTTTAGAACATTTTGCAGATATGTAACCGTTGGATTTTTTCATAAATTAAGTTCAAACACAATTTGTGAAGATTTCTTTGAAAATATGTCACATTTCTCAAAGATCGAGTTAATATCTAACTAAGAGAGCTTGTAAAGATTGTGATGGGAGAGATTGTGAGAAGAGACGAATAAGCAAAACTCTCAAAATTGCATAGCAGTTTTACGAAAACCATTCTAACTGAAAAATAAAGAGTTAAAGACGGAATTTTTAGTCGGATTTCTCTATAATGTCTTAAAAATATTATTCTTCTCCATATGGCACGTAAAACCGGCAGTAGAGAGAATCAGAAGAAGTTTTATAAAGCTGCGAAAGATGAATTATATCAATGTAGCTTTTAATATTGAATTTAAGCTTTTTAAATAAAAACAACTCCGCTGCTAAAGTTAATTGTGACGACTTTTAGCTTGACGCTAGATAATAGAATAGACTGTAGGAACATGATCGGAAGACTAACTGGACACACACCCGCAGAATGGCACTGTCAGATCGAAAAGACTGCAGGAAATGACTAGAGCCAGGCGCCAGGGAAACGATGAAGCATCTCTTGTCTACTTGTCCCGCATTGGCAAGATCTCGCTGTAAGCATCTGGTGTCCCCACGGTATGATATGCTGGAGGAGGTATCAATAGTGGAGCCGCAGAGTCTGTTTAAATTTGCGTCAAGCGCAGACATCCTTAAGGTTGACTAGTCCTCATGGTCCTGGTAACTGAACTCCATCAGGTATTCCAAATGGCTAAAACTGGTTTATGCGAGGCTTATTAGCCTACCAGGTTAACCTAACCCAGCCTTTGGCTTGATGCAGATCCCCCTAGCGTATCCAGGAAACGGAAGCCATAAGATTTTCAGCTTACACTTCAGTCTACGCCTTCTTTAGAGTAGCTTCACTTGGTGAAGTTCAGTGTTTTTACCGACCTTCGGTCTCTGTTGTGTAACCAGTGGATCTTTGATTCGTCGTCGGCCGCGAAACATTCAGGACATTCAGGAACATTCGTCGTACTGCTCTTACATGGCAAAAAAGTTAGCTGGGGAGTGTTTTAATGTTTGCCCTTGTTGTCCAGAGTAATTAAATGCGGCACTCATAGCGTCCTCAAGTTCCTCATATCCAATATTTCTAGCAGGATATGACCGAAATGATTTTTTGAAATACATATTTTGATCCTGAGATAGTAGCTCTCTCGAACTTTCTATCAGTGGTCCGCCAAAACACCGTATATACTATATAGCTCCAGGTATTACTATACGAGAATGTATATCTTCTTCTTTATTGTCTTTATTGACGTAGACACCGCTTATGGAGTTATAGCGGAGTTTACAGCAGCGAGTCAGTCGTTCTTCCATTTCGCTGTTTGGCGCCAATGGGAAATTCCAAGTGTAGTCAGATCCTCCTCCACCTTGTCTTTCCAATGGAGCGGAAGCCCATCACGTCCGGTCTCTGATCGAGTATACTCTGGGTAGCCAAAAAACATCAGTTTAAAGGTGAATTCAACTGAGAAGATGAAAGATCCATTTTCAGGGTTATGCGCTGAGTTTTGGACGCGCGGAAAAAACACCTCCATAGAAGGAAGAATGTAGTACTATATGAAAATAAATCTTATGCTTTCGAATTTTATGATATCGGACTAATATATGTACATATATGTATTTTAGCAAGAACCAGGGTCAATAACGACATGAGACTTATATACATGTATTTCTTGGACTATCAAGAATATTGTTCGTACATATAAGGTATATATGTATATCTCCTGTTCACACTAGTTTCAGAGCAGTTCAAAATTTGTACTAATGAATGCATACTTCTTGGTTGCTGCTGCTTGTTATGTTATTGTTATTGTATGGGTTAAACTACTATTATGGAGCACATACCCACAGCTTTGCTTGAAAGATTATTAAATTCGCTTACAAATATGTTGCATTTAAATATCGGTAACTACTACCAACTTACACACACATAAATACTCATTTATACGCATATAAATTTTCCTTCCCCCTAGATAAAATACCCATACATGATGTGCTATCTACTTAGCCACTCGTATCAACTTGATATACAAATTGTATGCACTCGTATGTGCCTTTGTACGGAATTCACTTCTTAGCTTTTGGCTAGTTTGTATGCGTTGTGGCTTTGTTGTTCAGCTAATGAGTTTAAAATACGTTTGAGACTCGCTTTCATTTGAGAAATTTATAATACTTAGTTTGTTAACTATTTCGTAAGCCAATTGCCAGTAAAGCTATTACACAAACACATATACATATATGTATATATATTTATGTCGTTACGTAGTTATGAAAAAGGATTGTAATTTAAAGGAGCAAGTTGATCAATATGAGAGTTCGATTAAAATTGTTATTTTTTAAGGAGAAATTTTTATAATATTGAATAACATATGAAAAGGAGTTGGAACGAATATTCTGAAAATCACTGACATCATTTGTCTTATTAATTTATTATACGTTTAGCAGTATATATTAAGTTTGCCATGAAGTTTTTAGCAGCCAGAGGAAAACGTTAAAGACCCTATAAAGTATGTAATTTTTGTTGATTTCTTTAAGTAGGGGAAAATATCAAAAGTCGGAATGCTACCTACTACCAACTCCAGCCTCTCCCACGAAACCATCTAATTAAGTATTACTTTGTTGGAGTGATAAGACATTTAAGTCTCCTCTATGGCATGGTCTGATGGGCGCCTAATCTGCTTTATATATCTCAGTTTTCAGTGGACTGACACAGGAGTGTCGTCAAATCTTCCACCATAAAACTACCACCGAGTATAGTTTCAAGTTGTTCCCTTTTACTTAAAAAGCGAGCACAATAAAATAATACTTGCTTAAAGTCTTCAAAGCACTATGAACCAGTTTGAAAATTCCGACTAACGTTGTGCTGGAATCTGTACAGGTAGGCTCTAAAGCACCCATGTCCACTTGGTATTTGGGTTAGGTGGAAATCCAGGTCCCCATGTTTTCTGTCTATCAACGAATGGATGTCCGGTATCAATATGTGGGTTCAACGCCCTTTGAGTGAGGTTTGCCACGGCTGCTGCCATATTTTTTAAGCTTTTGACTCTCACTACTCTTTTGTCTCCTATAGTCGGCGCTTATAACTTTTATACTTGCTCATATTCGTCTTCCTGGATGTCAATGGCTATCACACTGCGTATTATTTCAGCAGCATCGCTTGTTATTGTTCACAAAGTACTGATAACCATATGATAAATATGCTTTAATGCCTAGCACCTCGATCCACATTGGATCCGCATATAATACAACCCATCTCAGTAACTTTGCGAGTAAAAATCGCCGGCTGGAACGCACGCAGCCTGAATTCGCTCCAAAGGTCATCTATGTAGGTGGTTAGCTACTATTACCGCAATAAGGTCGCCTGAGATTGCTATTAATTTAACGACACCTTTTCACTCCATCATAAATTAGGCTCTAGAAGAGGGCCTAAAACCGAGCCTTCCGGTACTACATATGGAATAGCTCTTGGGGCCTTCATCAGTATCGAAATATAGTCACCTGTTTTCAAAATAACTTAAAATAATTCTAAAGTATAAGTATATATGTATGTATATGTATATGTATATATGATATATTCACGAAATTTACCATAGAATATTGCTCAAGGCAATGCTACCATCTTTGAGCATATTCAGATCGCACCGATAGCTGTTATTTAAATCATTATTCGTCACCTCTGTAGAGTTATCCACAACTTCTTTGTACGACAACCGGATTGGTAATCAAAGGTGCTTGGGTTTAGAAATAGAAACCGGAACCTATGTGAAAATTGTAAAGTTCTTTCTCACTTTTAGAAAATAAATTAATTTTTTTTAACTTTCCATTTAATAAATTTTTCCACCAAAAAAAAACAAGAGTCCTTTGATTGAATAACACTGATTGTGTGAAATTTTTCAAAGAATGTGAAAAATTATTGTTTCTTAATTAATTATTGTTCTAAACCTCGTTGGTATACAAATGTATTTATATAAACATGCATATTTATAATCTCCATATATCCAGTGAACCAAGGGCAACGCCGTAACCTCTGATTCGCTTACACGTTTTGCAAACTCATAAAAGTTATTTTTGGAAAAATCATTTTCACTGGCATTCACAAATATTAATATACACCCACATATGTATCTGAAGAAGATATAAAGAGCAATAGAAACGAGCACAGGTTTTTCAGCACATTCGACTACATAATTATACATACTTACATACATAATTACATAGCTATGCTCATATGATGTGTTCAATAAATGAGCGAATCTGCTTTATCACATTTTGGCATGCATCGCATCTATTGACATTTGACATTCCATCACAACGATTAGTGTCACATAATGCTCGTTAAATTTTTTCCTTTGTTTGTTTGTTTGTCTAGTGCATAAATTGGCAGGTGGGTCTGTTTGCTTGTGTGTTGGTGTGTGATATTATTACCACATCAGGTGGCACTTATGCTTTTCCAATGTTGCCAATGCCGGGTCACATAATGTGATTTCAGTATATTTATATTGAAATAATTGCTTTGCGAACTGCATTAATTTTATACAAATAAAATATTTTTTTTGTTATAAATGTAAATTAATTCGAAGCTTTTTTTGTTTGTTGAATTTTGCTTGCAATGTTATAAGGACAGCATAGACATATCGCTCATTTGCTGCAAGACCGGCATAAGTCAAAAAAATCGATTCTCCAGAAAACGCGTTTAAAGTTTTCAACTGACTACAACCTTACACCTCTTCTCAAGCGGAGCATATAAGAGGTATTCATATGAATTTTTCACTCAACATGAAGTATGATATAGCGAACAATTCTGCAGCCTTAACTCAAAAATCACGTTTTTTTATTTATGCCGGTCTTGCAGCAAATGAGCGATATGAACTATGAGTATATAATTAATATGACTGAAAAAGCTAGATAAACATATTACCAATTTCCTGTATCTCAGGCGGGTCCCATGTTCCTATAAAGTATATTTTTTATATAATAGGCAAACCATTCTGTGTATTTATACTCTGGCCAGGGTATATGTTTTAGATACAAGAAAACATCGGAGACTTTATAAAATATTTACAAGAACGAGTTGGGTCGATTTAGCCACGTTCGTCATAGTCCTCCAATGTTTGAGTTATCGATCTGAAATTTTGCACACGTCCTTTTCTCACTAAGAGCTGCTGGTTTGTCGGAATCGCCGATATATGTAGCTGCTGTATGATCGGGATCAAGTGCTTCTATGGAAAACTTCTTCGATTTACGAGATATCTTCACGAATTTCGGCATGAGTTTATAATTAATTACACCTTTATAAGGCTATGGTGTAATCTCCGTAGAAATTGTTCAGATCAAGTCACTATAGTATTCATATGCCGTACAAACTGGCCGATCAAAATCAAGGTATTTTAAGAAGTATTTTGAATTTGTGCAAGGTTTTATAATTTCGTAAAATTAATTAGGCATTCGCGGACGTCTTAATATCAAATAATTGTAATAAACTCCTCACTTGGGAATGAGAACCATGTGGTCTTGTTAGTATACCCCAGAAAGACTTTCTATTTCAATAAGGCAGGTTTGTGATATAATAAGTTCTATTAAAAAGAAATCCGTATTTTTTCAAAGCCTTAGTCATATGTATTTCACATTGTATAAGATAAGATTTCGTTCATAAAAACTTTACAAACAGTTTTGCGATTGTTAAACTCAGTATGGTTTGAGCACGCGTCGAAGATGGACACCAAAAAATAAAAAATATGTCATATTTCACATATAATCTTCGATAAAGGCGAAAAGGACAGCCAAGTGACTGAAGAGTTAATATGATACTGATACGGTTCCTGATAATAACGTGCAATTTTGGTTTCTTCGATTTTGACCCTTTTGATTTCAAAGATGCTCCGCGTGTTGTAAGTCCAATTATCGGAAACATCGATAAAATATTGGCAACCTTAGAGTCCGTCCGTAGTGTAAGCACTGTTTCGAAGCCCTGGAGATAAAAATTGGACCAGAAATTGTTTGATACCATTTTAATAAGACTGGATACAAAAATAAGCAGGATGTAAAGATCCGCAGCAAATCGATCAATTTAAAACGGATTATTATTAGTGATGAAAAATGGGTCACCCACGATAACGTTCGTGGTCGAATCGCCGAGAGCTGGTGCAAACGGTGGCCAAGCCAAGATTGACTGCCAGGAAGATTTTGCTATGTATTTGGTGGAGCTGGCAGGAAATCATCTACTATGAGCTGCTCTTCCACGACCAAACTCTTATTCAGATCATTACTATTAACAATTGAGCCGCCTGAAGAAAGCAATCACCGAGAAGGAATCAGTTTTGGTTAATAGGAGCTTTTGGTATTGCTCAACGTCAGTTTACACAGACGTATTAGTTTTGGAGGGATACCAAATTCACACATCGCGGCATAAAGGCAGCTCCTTTTCGCGCTGTAAAACCAGCTTTGAAGTCGACGAAAAAGTGGTGTGTATCGATCCTGTTTTCACGGGTCTTTGATTCGGCACATTGTGAATATCTAATCAATTGTTGATCTTGCGGGCCTAAAGCCACACTGATAAGGTTCAATCAGTTCGTTGACGGTGGGCTTTAATCCTTCACACAGTACGCTCGATGGAACGTTATATGCGATGTTGAGGAGGCTTATTCCACGTTAGTTGGGTCAGTTTGTGGTGTCTCGCTTTTTGTGGATTGAGCAGAGCATACTTAAATTTCAATCGTCGGTTCAAACATATTCTACAAAGGTGCATGCCCCTTATCAGTTCTTCGCCGCCGTGTTTGAATAGCTCGGCCGGCAATCCATTGGCCCCGCCGCTTTGTTGTTCTTCATACGGGTAATTGCTACTCGAATTCCTTCACGGTCGAACATTGCATGGTCTGCTCCATCGTGACCGATTGGGGAATCGGGTTCTCCATCTTCTAATGTTGTGTTTTCACTGCCTTTCAGCAGGCTGGAGAAGTGTTCAGTCCATAATTTCAGTATGCTCTGGGCATCAGTCACAAGGTCACCTCTGGGGGTTCTAGATAGTATGTATATCATCTAGTATTACATCTAGTATTAGATTACTTCACCGCAAGGTGCCTTCTATGCACTGAATTTTTTCTTTTTTAATGGGTAATCTTTAACTAATACCCGACATTAATGGCACGAAAAAAATGTTTAATTATGAATAAGCTCTGTCCTTGCCTTAAACTGTCAGTGCCTTAAATTGTTGTGGCATAAGTTTTTAGTTCAAACACACTTATCGATTGTTGTTTCGTTCTTACTTTAATTAAAATTGCTTCACTTGATATTTTCGAGTTCTGTTAGGTCAAGAGAATATAATTCCATACTAAATGGCGAAAATTTAATGAGACCATAAAATCATTAAAAGGTTCAGTTAATAAGTGAAATGCTAGTATTTGCTTTTACTCTCGACCGAGAGAGCCAAAGGAGACTTATTGACAAATTATATAATTGAAAGGCTTTTGCCATTTCGTCTTCATTCTGTTTAATGTAAATACAATTATATATTATAAACAAACGAAATACATACATATACGAGTATATTATATGATTGTATATGCATGAATAAATATATACATATATGTATTTGTAGTTGCATATATATACTACTAACAGCTTGACAATCATTCAAGTCAAGTAAGTGCAAATAAAGTTAAATATTTAATGGTGAAAGGGATGCAAAGCGCCGTCACCAATTCCACGACAATTCAAAGCAAATAGCAGAAACATTAGAGCCGAGCCACTTTGCAATCCCTTTTCATGTACTCCGAGTCGAACAAAAATGGCAGAAAAATAGTGCAAAAAAGTTTTGACCAACACGTTTCAGCCATTGTACCCACACATGTACATAAATACATACATATATGTATATGTGTACATATGTGTGAGCTTTGCAAGCCAACTAAGATTTGTTATGAGTGTAGGTGTGTATATGTGTGCCTTGTACAATAGTTTGGCTGGCACATCGCTCACACCGCATTTCTCACACGCTCCAGAGGCGAATTTGTTGCCATTCATCCGCCTGCTGAGCGAAATGTCTAACAATGACTTCAGCGCGTTTACAGCCACAAACACACATATGCACACATATCTACATATATTTGTTATATTATCGTTGGCGGCCGTTGCAGCGCTCCCATTGTTATCATCAACGTCGCCCTCGCCGTTACATTGTGTCGCTGAGTAACACCATTGTAGGGGCCTGGCCGCCGTCAACTAACAGCGAAGAACATCAAAAATTCATACGACTGTAATTGCCTGACAGGAAATCCTAATTTTCCGGTCACAGATGCCTAACAACCAACACTTAAGCAAACACTGGCAAACATCGCATTAAAGATATATATATATATGTGAGTACTCATTGTTGGTATAAGGCGTGGCGCGAAAGGTGGTAGGTACACTTTTTCTTCGCTAAAACAATGAAAGTTCGAAACGTGAAAGGTCTCGCAATGTTTTTGATCCTACAGAAGATAACAGTTCAGTGTGGCAAATTTAGTTTCACAAACATGACTTGTAGCTGCTATAAGCATTACTGAATTCCTTGGTACTTAATCATAGGTCTTCAGAAAACACTAGATTAATAGAAATTTGGTGTTCTTAACCTTGTGTGAAATATGATATTTATACGAGCTTGATAACTTTACCAAAAAGTTGTTAAAAACTTATGCTAGAAATTGTCTAAGATCTATTACAGACAGAGTGCGGTGTATTTAACGTGGGTACCTGCTGACGACAGCCTCATTCAAGAGCACAGCGGATTAAATCAATGCCGTGAAAATGACAGGCATTTTCAGTACCAATTTTCAGTGTGGAATGGACACACTAACCACCTTGGGTTCATCTAAAACCTCTGCCACACCTTGGATCCGGCAGCCGGTTGCAATGCAACTCCACATACAACTGACAAAGTGTCAGCTCTTCCCGCATTCGGGTTTTAACTACAATGATACTCCCCGAGGGGCCAGTTGGCATGAGCAGGTTGGAGCTAAATCCAGGGACTTCTGCTCTCCGTGGTACCAAAATTAAGTCAGTGGTCAGACCTCGTAGCCGAAACTACTATCAGTTGATCTTCCATACTGCTCTGGCCTGGTGACCAGGGGTTGAACCCCATATGCACATACCATTCACACAAGAAGCTAACCCTAATTCCTAGTTAAAAGCCTTCGGCCCTGCACAATTCATGCGCAAACTACACTAACTTTTCGGCATTCCGTAGTGGAAATCACACCGCTAACATCTAAACGTTCATCAGTCCAGCTAATCCCCATACCACCCAGTTTCCTAATGTCCGTGTTCATCGGGCATTCTGCAATTACATGCATCCAGCCCTCTACCAATCTATTATAGACAATACAAATATGCAATGTGGTCTTTCTTCTCTTTGCTTCTTTCATTGCCTAAAGAAGAATTTGAGATATTAAGAATTTTATCTCCAGTCATCAATCAGATATTTATTAGGCTCTAAACTTGGAGAAAGAACCCAGGTGACCCATACGATATACGGTTTATTGATGTTATCATCGGTTTCGAAGCCGGGAGTTTTTCCTGAGTTACGCTTATGTAAATTGGAGCTCAGTTGATTTTCTACGGATTATTCTGACCTTTGTCTAAGGGACTATAGGTCTAAAACTGGTTAAGGATTTTTGAGGCGAAGTTTTTTCTTCTTTTTCTTCTTTATTGGTGTAGACACCGATTACGTGGTTGTAGTTTGTAATAGCGCGCTAGCCGTTCTTCCTTTTCGCTGTTTGAGTCCAAGGGTACGAGTAGCTTGGTCCTTCTTCACCTGGTTTTTCCAACGAAATGGGGGTCTTTCTATTCATCTGCTTCATCCGGCGTGTACTGCGTCGAATACTCTCAAAGACTGATCAACTTCGCCGGGGGCTGAAATAAGGTTATCTGTAGTACTACTCATATCCACCATGAGAAAATTCTTTAAGCTACTTGGCTTTGAGTCCACCGAATATCGAGTTTCACCCTGGCATCATGGATATTTGGCTTTGCCGTTGATTTGCCTGGTAGGCCAGTTTTCGCATATGATACTCGTATTTTACGTTTAGGATTGTCGTAATGGATACATTTTTCATCAACAATGAGAATCTGAGGTCAGAACGACTCTTTTGTATCGTTAAAGCAGCATTTTTGGCATGTAAATCGTGTTTTCAACGAGTCTTGCATCCAACTGATATGGCGTTGGGTGCTTGCTTTTGAATATTTTGAAATGGCTACTTAAGTGCCTTCAAAATATTCTGGGAGCTTTCTTGTGTTTGGCAACGCTATTCATCGACAACATCCATCATCTTTAAATTATTTAGGCTGCCGTAGACGGGCTTCGTCTACCAAACCAAAACCACCAATTTCAAATCGTGTAAACCACTTCTGGAACGTTCACTCAGCTGAAGCGTGTTCACTGTAATCTTTTACAAAAACACGATGGATTCGACCGGAGTTTTCTGCATACAAAAGTAATGAAGAAGAACTCTTCGCAAATACACTTTTTCAGGAATAAATTTCGACATATTTGAATGTAAAAAAAATATTTTTACGCTTCAAACAAATGACACGACGGACAAGGACAGTAGATTTCCAATACTTGTTCGGAATATGGGAACAATTGAATAACAATCAAGTAAGCCATCTCTTGGCA
Organism: Bactrocera dorsalis; assembly: GCF_023373825.1. NCBI lineage: Eukaryota > Metazoa > Arthropoda > Insecta > Diptera > Tephritidae > Bactrocera > Bactrocera dorsalis. The sequence continues at coordinate 57,113,792 of NC_064306.1, read as the reverse complement.
AACCGTTGGAATATAGATATGGATTCAACCGAACCGTAAAAGACGTTAACAACAGTCGAATGGACTTTTTAAGTGATCAGAAGGATTCAGTGAAAGACTCATAGAACTTTAATTGTAGAAAGCAGAAAACAAATATAGAGTTTTCAAGATGAACTTTTGCTTTTGTCCGCAGCTGTGTGAATTAAGGCTTCTAGAGCGAAAAAAGATAAATACACTGGAGAGAAAGGAGTTTTCTTCAATTAGGATTGAAAAATATTTTTTATTTATTCGTCTTCAACTATTCTATAGACATAATGGAGTGTTCAATGTTACCAACACCGTTAAATTCATAAGCAGATACTTCTTTATAATAAATAATATTCTTTACTGATAAACTCTAAATCCTAATTTTGACATTTATTCAACAATATAATCGCACTTCGTTCTCTGCTTCTTCTCTTTCTGATAGAGTCCCAAATATGCGCCACCCATTGAGTTCGTTGACGAGGCCGCACTGAGTCCACCTGACGGCTACAAGGACAATGGCTTGAAGAACACGCTCGGCGGCGCGCTAAGCGGACACATCTTCGGCGCACAGCACATTCAACAGCTGCAGGTCATACAGCGATTGCAGCAACAACGCGCCGCCATGTTGGCTGCGCGCAACAACAACCAGATACCGCCACCGCCGCCGCCAGTCGGCAGCGCAGCGCTCAGCCAGCATCACCAACATCAGCAGCAGCAAGCACAGCAGCAGCAACAACAACAAATAGCACAGCAAGCGCAACAACTGCACCAACAACAACAGCAACAGCAGCAACACCATCAGCAGACGCAACAACATTCGCCTGACGACGACTCGCTTGGCGTTTGCACCGAGTGCGCCGAATGCGCCGAGTGCGCGGCCAAGCAGCTCCAGGATACAGGTAAATACACCAATCTAACTAATCAATTTACACCCTACACCACTCTTTACCCAGCAATTCTAGCCTATCCGCATTTCTATTTTACGGTGTCTACTTATTTTTTGTTATTGTTGTTGTGGCACAAACACCTGTAAACCGAAAAGGTGTCTGTGCCGTCGCAAATCACCGGATGTTGTGCACACGAACGCAGCAACAACAGTTGAGTGCTGCTTCTATCCCCGTCCATGTATGTGTGTGTCGAGGTTGAGTGTATGCGTGTATGTGTGTGTTGCTAATGGAAGTTCGAGCATGTGGTTAAGTTAGATACCTGCGGTGACAATGCAATTAGTCTGACTACATTCAGCCGACTTTGTTGGCAAATTATGATGTGCCATTAGAGCTGGCGGAGCTGCACGGTGAGCTCTCGACTTTGTCAGCCAGTCTCCCGTCGCATTGGCAATCGAGTCGCTGAGTCTAGTCTGTGATTATTGTGCGCTGGCTGCTCGGTTGCTTCGGTGGCTGCACCCACACCGGCAGCTGGGCGCACGGGCTGCTGCACTTCCTCCGCTGGCATCTGCTACGGACAGACGTGCTGCCAACTGGCTGGCAGAGGTGAACGTACAAGTGGCACGGTATTTCAATTAATCGCAAATTATGCCGTTGGATTTGAACGTTGTTATTTTTGTTGTTTTTTTTTTTTTTGGTTTTTGCTCACACCACAAGCAGCGCAGTCTCCGCAATAAATGAGCACAGAATCTGGCCATCACGGCATTCCGCTGATGGGGGAATAATTTATTTTAAAGTTTTTTTTTGTGCGATGGAGTGCGCAGTTCAAACACTCACTGGAGACCGGCTGCAATCTATTTTGAATATAATGCTGGAGTATTTTAATTATGCTTTTATTTTGTCCACTGGCAACATTGGCTGTGATAACGAAAAGCCAAATATTTTCTTATCGAATTTTGGTGGAATTTTGTTTGCGATATTTCGCTTTAGGGCGGAGTAAAAGTCTAAAAGAAATATTTAATAGATTAGGTTAGGTTAATCTGGTAGGCCAATAAGTCACGCATAGACCAGTTTTGCGATACCAGATGGCGTTCAATTGCTAGGTCCATGAGGATAGTCATCCTTTAGGTTGCCCTCGCATGACGCGAATTTTAATAGACTCTGCGGGCTCACTATCGACACCTCCTCCAGTGTATCTTACCGTGGGGATCCTAGATGATTACAGCGTAGTCTTGCCAATGCGGGACAAGTGCCCAAGAGATTTTCCATTGCTTCCCTGGTGCCTTGTTCTAGATATCTTCTCGATCTGTTAACCCCATTCTGCTGGCGTGTGTCGCAACGTGACAGTGACCAGGTCTTTCTGGCCTGGCATCCAGTAGAAGTGAAGTTGCTTGCTTCCGGCAACATTTGCCACTGCTGCCCTGCTTCCCAAGAGATTTCTGGACGATATGTGATACCAGGTTACTGCCTTTATTGCCGCTTGGCTATCTACATAGATTTTGTCTTGCCTGCAGGTGCAATAGAGGACAGCTCCGCGGCTTTCGTAATAGCAAAGACCTCAGCTTAAAATATATTGCAGTGGTCCGACAACTTAAAATACTGCCTTATGCCTAGCTCTGGACAATATATTCACGCACCAACTCCAACGTTTATTTTCTAGCCAACCGTACAAATGATTAGAGTGTTGCGCGTGGCTAATATACCTTTACGCCAGCCATCTTTTTCTATTTTTACTTGGAACCTTCCATCCCAGTTGAAAAGTGGGATTAGGTAGTCGGTGTTTGGCCAACCGCCATTACCCATCTAGCTATGCCCGACGGATCTATATGTAAATTCTCCTGCAGCCAGGAATCGTTATGCCTATTTCGTTGCGCAGCTTTCAGCGAAGAGGTCTATGATGTCAGGCTTAATACCAGTTCAAGAACCGGCAAATAGTTAATAAAAGGGGTTAAGCAAACATCGATTTAAAGTAAGTAGATCCAAAGTAGTATTAGTCGTATTTTCCTTTGCGACTCCTTCCGAATATATACTGTGCACGATGTTTTTGCAGCGTATCTAGTTATAGTCAGAAGGAAACATCACAGACCCTATGAAGTGTATATTATATATATATAAATGATCAGCGCGGCGAGCTGAATCGATTTAGCCATGTTTGTCTGTCCGACCCTCAGTATATGCGCGAACGAGTACCTCAGTTTGTAAAATTTCGATAGTGAAATAGTGATTTCTCCTCAGATACAATTCATTCATCGGGATCCCCGACCTCGAACCACTCGTAGAAATAGCTCCCTTACAAACTGATCGATATTTGAATAGTCTTCACGAAATTTGTCCAAGACAGCGTAACAATCTCTGAGCACATTTTTCAGAACGGAACACCACACCGTAGAAGACATGTACCTTTAAATGGTATTGTATTGTTCTGTGGATGAGTTAGCCGCCTCCACTTGTTCAATGGAGGAGAAGTTTATTTAAGAAAGAAATAGATCATGTCGTTTAGCAATATAAATCTAAAGGCATTAGACCCAGAAGTTTTGATATTGTTGCTGTTGTATAATTGCCGATTAGTCATTAGAAATCGTGAGCGTTCATCGATAGGAAATTCGACGAGGTTAGATTATACGAACAGTTATGTTAGATGCACAAGTTTGAGCAAACATGCAATGAAAAGGCCTAGCGTCTGTTAGGACGCGTTTCTTTGCAGGACATATATGTTTTGTATTAGAGACTAAGACTGGAAAAGTAGATTTTATATTGTGTTTTTGAGTTCATGGAGAGTTCCTTGGTGATCTTACACTGCTTGTATATTATAGTTGTACCAAGAATACGAGTATATGTTGGTGTAAGATTTTGTCAAACGTACTAGTTCTCGGAGATCGTTAAGAAGTCTTTCTTGGTAATCGAGATCAAAAACTCAACTCACACTAACTATAAATATATAGAAATCCGGTTAGCTCTTGCTTATTCGATAGACAAATAGTTATTCTATAATATCTCATAGTACATACTTATTCTTCTTCTTTACTGGCGTAGACATCGCTTACTCGATTGTAGCCGAGTTTACAACAGTAAGTATTTTTTTCTTCCTTTCATTGAGGGTGTTTTCCACTTGGCGGGTGCCAAACTCAGCGCACAACTCTGAGGAGGGATGTTTCGCCTTTTCACTTTAGCTCGCCTTCAAACGGATGTTTTTTGGCTACCCAGAGGATACTTGGTCTAAGACCGGAAGTCGTGAGCTGTTTGAGCCATATGTAAAAGAAACGTTTCTGGCCATTCCCAAGTGAATGGCGGTCAGAGAACTTTCCTCACTTGCGTGAATTTCTACACATGACTACATCCTCCATCCATAGTACATACGCCGTAGTAAAATTCCATAGTACATAAGCCTACATACGTACTTATGCATAAGTGTAGCATCGTTTTAGGCGCATAAAGGGAAAACTTTTTGGGAAGTCTATGTATTTACCAATAGAAATTCTCATATGCGCATATATTATACATACATACACACAGATGTATGTATGTTTTCGTATGTAGCATCATCTAATAAACTTTTTTCGCTGTGACCTTGTGCCTTTCTAAAGAATTGAAGGAAACCAAAAAGGAGAAGAAAAAGGCAAATAAACCCACACAAAGTTGGCTGCAGTTAATTTCGGTCGACTGACTTGAATAGATTTGCGCAGCGTCATTGTTTCGCTTCGATTATAAAATAAACAAATCGACATTCGCTAATTGATTGATTTATGATTTGCGCATAGCAGTAAATGCTAACAAAAACAAATATGGCGCTCACAAATATAGATTGAGCCATTGACATATAGTACATGACGATAAATTGTATGTAAAGTGTGAGCGGAAAGGGTTGCCAGTCTGTAAAAATAAAAGTAGTTAAGAAAGTAATTCAAAATGGTTTTGGAATGTAGAAGTTTAGGGTGGCTTGAGGTTGCTACAAAAAATAAAGTGGTTAATAAAAAAAATCATTTCGAGGTTCCCTACTTTTTCAAAGAATAAACACAGAAACTTCAGGTTTAATGGAGAATGTTTATTATCATTCAAAAGAACCTTCTTTGGTATTTATTTTGTGATGATTATTTTTTCAAATGCTTGCCGCGGCTTTGTCTCAGATGGTCCAACCGTTTGAAATGATCCAGAAATGGGCCTCATCGCTGAACAAAATTTGGGTCGAAAACGTCGGATCTTCTTGGAACTTTTCAAGAGCCCATAAACAAACAAATTTTCTGAACGCCATATGCTGGAGTTTACCGTAATTCGACACATTTGTTTTTTAGCTATAGCTCTTGTATTCAGTCGTTACTGCTACGTCTGTTTTCATTGCCTATGCATGAATGAAAATGTAAATTGGTGTTAGAAATAATTAGTAATTATCCTTTATTATAATTTAAGTAAAGAGAAAATTTGCGAGCCAAGATCAAAAGGTCAATTTGAAGGTAGCAATACTTTTGTTTCAAAAATATTATTAAAATATTCTAGTAAAGAGGTTTAATTCATTGTAAGTGTACTAGTTCGGAACTAGTGCTTTTTGGTGTAGGACTTGCATACATGAAATAGTGTGTTCATGTATTTTGTTAGGGTGGGATATGTGCGCTAGGTTTTTTTTTGATGATGTCATGCTTCATTGCACTGTAACCATTTTTTAAAAGCAACCGCAGAAACGCAACAGAGTGGTTGATTTTATCATTTACTTTTTTCTTTGTTAAATTTGAATTCTAACCTCATAACCCTTTGAAAAATTTCGCCGAAATAATTGCGCTGTAAAACTCTTATATGAAGGTTGATACATTTCGTGATACATTTGAAGAAAACACATGGAAACTTCAAATTTAAGGGGGAATGTTTAGTATCATCTGAGAGAACATCCTTTAGTATTGATATTTTGAAGAATATCTCTTTGAAATGTTGGCTGCGGCTGCGTCTAAGACGATCCATCCGTTGAGTCCGATTTTCGATAAATCATTCACGCATTTCGACTGGTAACTGGCGAATGACACGCGTAATGTTTGGCCTGAATCGAAGTGCGGATGTTCGCATAGACTTTAGGCTTTATATATCCATTTTATCTGCTCACCGAAGTGTTCTCTCAATAAATCCATTAATTGATGCAATGCGTGGGAAGTGGTCCGTCTTGTTGAAATCAAATGTCGCCGAGATCTTCCACGATCTTCGTGTATACCCTCAGCTACCAACGCTATTTTTTTATATACATATATTACCCAATAATGAATGTTGGATCTCAAGATGGGTGATAGTGTTGCGAACAGTACGTTCCGTACGCCGATTATGTCGACCATAAGTTGAGCGAGGCGCACGAAACAGATTCTTTAAAGAACGTAAATTTTCGTAATAAAGTTGAAGGATTTCAGGCGTAAGTCTTTCCTTGACGAAATGCCAAACAATACCGAACAAAAGTAACATGACAGCTTGACGCGACAGAAGGGGATTACTTTGAAGGAGATGAAATGGACAAAATTCACCTTTCAATTTGATCACAGTAGTATTTGAGAATCTTTTCCATTTAAATAAATGCTAAGCTTTTTGCTAAAAAATAATCATGCCAGTCATTGCCATTACAGTCTTCTAATACTGCACCCCAAAAAAGTAGAAAATTTTAATCGGACTTATTCTTCAGTGTGGCTTAAAAATTGAAGTTATTACAAATCGTATTTCTTCGATAAATATATCTTAGAAGGTCGTGTGAAAATTTCAAGACGATCGGTTAAACCGTTTGGAAGAAATTTTCCTCACTAACTCAGAAAACAGCGTTCAAAGGAAAATGCATTTGCTCTTTTGTGGGCCTGGTGGTGTCCTTAAAGCTTCTTTAATCAGTTCTTCGAAATCAGTTTATCGGTTATGATTTCTATTGATCGATATAAACAACGAGTCGCCAAACTGTGCACGCAATGGGTCCATATTTTGACGTGAAACATAAGATGCCGTACAGTCTTGATGGAAATAGGAATCATCGTCCATGTCGATTTCATCAAATTCCGAGGAAAAAAGATCAGTCAACATCGTATTATAACGACCGCTATTGATGTTAGTGGTCTTTTCTGTCGCATATCGAAAGAAGTAGGGACCGAACGGCGATGCAATTGCGTTTCCTTAACCATACGAGGTTTTGACTCTCTCCAATGGCGACAATTTTTCTTGTTGACGAGGCAATTATGCTAGAAATGGGCCAAATCTGAGAATATAATCTGAGAAAATAATTTTCCGGTGAAAAAAAAACAGTAGCTATCGGAGAATATTAATTTGCGTAATAATTTTGACAATTTCCAAATGCTGCACCAAAGCGAAACATGACATAATGGCATAGCAAACCTTGCTGAACACACTGACAAAATTTGACATAAAACCGTAAATAAATATGGCCGCCACGAGCTGTCAAAATCAGCAATAGAGATGACATTGGTAGACGCTGTATATGTAAATATATGAAAAAGTATAGTTTAACAAAAAAAAAGCACAGAAAAGCATACACTCATGTGAAACGCACTGTACTCTATGCAGGAATGTCAAACTGAAGTAAATGCACCCACTTCCACTGCATAAATATGAAAAAGAGTTGTATGTACTTTATAAAAGCCAACAGATTGCAAGTTATTTTTTTTTTGTTTTTGCCCTGACCCTCAGAAGCGTAAAATTGCGCTTCTGCTGCACGCCGGACAAGAGTCACTTGTGACACGAGCTAACCAAACCCTGAAAATCATTTGCCGAAATTGCCTTAATGACGCGTAAGCCCCAGCGGCCACGCCTCAACTGCGTGACATCACAGGCAGATGCCTTCAAGCAGAGTTCCGCTCAGAAATGCACTACCATTTTTCATGTTTGATTTAAAAATTTTAAATTTTTTATTTCGGCTTGGGGGAGAAGCATATCAGCAACGCGTGTTCACTCAATCACTCGTTCATTGAAGCGTTCATTTTCGTTTATTCCTGCGCACGTGTGCAAGCGCAGAGCATAAAAAATTCAAATCATAAAAAAAAAAACGCAGCAATTGTATGCAACAATTAGCATTTAAACTGAACACACACATATGTACTTATATGTAAATATAGCTAGGTATGTATGCATATATGTATATATGTGTGTGTGTGCCCTGCGAGGGGATGTAAAAAATTTGAAATATTCACTCAGTCAATTGTGCATCCATCAATTGCAGTAGCAATTTCATTTTGAAATGTATTTGTTGTTGTATAAAAAACAACAACACTACGTCAAATTTAGTCTCTTTTTTCATCCCGCTTAAATTGTAAATATTTAGACAACCACCACCATTTTTAAACACGCCAAATTCTTTAGATATTTACATATAGATTTTTCACACACACTCACACACACTCATATATTGTATATATTATATAGCCACATTCATTAGCATTACCTTTAAGCTACACATACATATATACATATGCAGAAATGCGTGCATCAGCCATTGATTGTGTCACAACTTTTGATTTCACCTATTCATTCTTTGTTTTTGTTGTTGTTGTTTCGTTTTCTTTTTTTTCCCGCGCTCGTATTGTAACGTAGAATGCACTTCGCCACAATGCCAAGAGGAGCTCACCCCACTCGGCGTGTCGGCCGTTGCACTGTTGCCATTACACACCAGTTCACCCGAACGTCGCATCACACAGAAAGAAATCATCGCCGGCGAAGAGCGTCCCAAATACGTTCTACAATCGCAGTATAAACCATCGCCAGGTATGAAATGAAATATGACCTCTCTTCTACTTACCTAACTGTAGTTATATATGCCATATATGTATGTATATTGTATAAGTATTTGTAGCATACTCGTACATTGTTATTGCTTTTGTATATTTGTAAATATGTCATTTACTTAGACACCTATGCATAATATGCTTTGCTTCGCTTTGTATTCGTATTTGTTGGCATTAGGTGCTTTCATTTCAATTATCATGCGTATTTTTGCTTTATTATTACTGTTATTTGACGTTGAGGCACTAATGTAAATGACAACGAGCGCGAAATATTTGTGTAAAATCAGTATAAAATTTACCTTAAATACTTTCGATCACATTGAGGTTAAGTTAAATAGAGTTTGAAGGGCTAAATAGTGAAGCAGATTTAAGTTCAAACTGAGAAACTCAAAAACCATAATATCGCATACGAAAAAAGGAGATAAATATCAGTTCTGTAAATACCTCATATATGCATATGTATGTATGTACATAAATTCCTTCATATAAATGGTGATCCATTTCGACGATCCGTACTTCCTTAAGGAAAAAACACAGAAATTTTAAATTCAATTGCCAATGTTTATTACCATTCGAAAGAACATTCTTTGGAATTTATTTTTTGAAGATTATCTCTTTCAAATTTGACCGCGGCTACGTCTCAGATGGTCCATCCGTTGAGTCCATCGCCAAAAAAATTTCGGTTGTCGATTCTTTTTGGAGCTTATCAAGAGCCCATAGGGCGATGCGATGTCGCTTGGGAAGTTCGAGCGGCTTTAGTTCTTGCTCAAGCTATATTTTGTATGCTTTCACTTTAAGATATCGACACGAAAAGTCCCTCCATAGGCAGTCCGCGTTACTGCGAACAGCACCAATCGACTATCTATCCATAGTCTTCGACTATACTCTCAGCTACGGCTGCTATATTTTCTTCACTGCTTGCTGGACGTGGTCTATTCGCCCGAATATTATCCATAAATGAATGCTGAGTCTCTAGATGGCTGATGGTGTTGCGAATAATACGCTCAGCAGGCCCATTGTGTTAACCATAAGTCGAGCGAAGCCCGCAAAACACATTCTTTTCAGATTTGTAAACGTTGTTCAGGCGTAAATCTTTTCATGACAAAATGCCAAACAATACTGAACAAAAATAAGATGACAGCTTGACACGACTCACGCGTGAGCTGTCAGAAAGGACTATTGAAAAAAGTACATCTACTTGGATCACCTTTTATATACTCTTACTGTTTGTTAGTAATGCCAGATGGAGGTTCAGTCTAAGTTGAGGTGAAGTATCCGTCATACAGGACTTCAACGCTTTTTGCGAGCGTCTCTTTCGAGCCTACTTCCCTGCACTTTCTGCGTTGTCTTGATGGAACAAAACTTTTCTCCTATTGACCAAAACTGGTCCCTTCTGGGCGATTATTCACTTCATCTCCAAATTAGGAGTTTGGAGTGGAAGGAGCTGACAATATGGCTTTCCAAGCCGAGGTTGCAGCCATTAAGTTAGCAGTAGATGTATTGCTCCGGTGTGCAGCCTCCTTCAGAGAAGTTGCCATCCATTCAGATATAAGGGTAGCGATACTAGCTTTGAACTCCTTAACAGTGCGTTCAGGGTTGGTCAAGTAATGCCTAACCTCGTTATCAATAGTATCGAGTCGCTTTGTGATAAGACTAGTGTGAGTGCCAGGCCACAGCGGAATCGTAAGCAATTGTAAAGCTGATGAGTTAGCAAGAGGCGGATCGGTGCTCCCGTATCCTCTTGTATTCTACTATTAGATAGCTGGGCTTCGCGGAAGCTTGGCCAGCGCAAGGCCACCTTCGGTACATGCGCTATTACAAAATCCTACATTTAGCAGTCCAAGTGCTATCTCTCTAGATCAGCCATCTAACTCAACCTAACCTAATCACAATAGATGATTCCCTTCCAATCTCACCAAACATATAGCAAAAAGACTTCTTATCCGTCAATCGTGGCCTTACCACTGTTTGCGCCATCTTGCCGCTCTTCGGTCACGATATTTTGATGTCAGAAATGCATTTATTGTAAAATAAAAATTCAGTCCCTCGGTTTATTTTAAGTTAACTCGTGTGGTATGCATTTATTGAGCTTCTTTGTTATTCGGCCTTATTTAAATGCTTCTTAACGAGTTTTGGTGGAAAATTTAGCTCCTGGGTAATCGAAACAGTACTTTCATGATGGTCGGTCTTAACGATATCCATTCTTTCATCGATATTTTCAACAATTGCTCTTCCAGAGAGTGGTGGATTATTGAGTTAAAAAGTATTGGAACGGAATCGACGAAATGAAAATGACGCTGATAGCCTTAAAAATCTAAACAGTATTCATAGAGTCAGCGGACTGGCTTGCATTATCGCCTTTACTGCAGAAAAACTCTAAAATATGGCGTATTTTCGCTTGCTGGTGTACATTTTTTACACATTCTCAAACAATATTGAGTCTATTAATCACAAAACTGTTTTCTAGTACGAAATTCAATCTCTCTAATCCCATAACCCAATCGTTCGTATACAAGGCTACGATACTAGCTTTGAACTCCTTAACAGTGCATTCAGGGCTGGTCAATTACTGGAGCCAGCGAGCTCCGATTTGATTGTTTAGTTCTCGGTACGCATACCTGAATAGCTACCTATTTGTGTAAATAAAAGCATAAACTAACGAAATATTACTCAAGAATCATAATCTCTCATTATCCATAATATAAATAAGCCATAAATCGCAGTAAGAGAGGTAGAAGAAGAAGAATTGATCTATAATTTGCGCTTTTGGCAAGCTTAATTGAGTTACACTATAATTTTCGTTCGCTTTGCTTTATCAACCGACACTTTTTTTGTTGTAGACTAATGCGCGATTTCATAAATATGTATAAATAATTTCCATGCTGTAAATAAGCGCATAAGCATTAGCATACATACTCAATCGCAAACGCAAACGCAAACGCATAAGCATAAGCATAAACATAGCGCATAAGCCATTTAATGAAGCATTCATAACAGAGTTGCATTCCCAACCTTCGCATTACGCATACCGCAATCAACTGCATGAGCCGCATACATACATACCTGCATACATGTAAATATGTATAATTAACGCGCTTTTCACACCCAACATATGTACATACATACATACATGTAGTATGTAGTGCAAATATATGGTATGTAGTTATTCGTAATGTTTGTATGTATGTAATTCTCATTATGCTGCCAAATCACATTTGTGGGGGTGATCCGCTACATACGCACCACCGCTACTACCAACCAAAACCACTATGGGCGACGCGGTGAACTCGCTTTGCGCTCATGTCTGCATATATGCGCGCCTAACCGAAAACTAACCAACTGAACTAACCGAACTAACCAATTTTCAATATAAAAAAAAACAATAATAATAATATTACTGTCTTACTAACACAACAAATACTAACAAAATATATTTGAAAAACAAAAACAAAAAATATGAAAAATAAATCAATATCTCGTACATGTAATTGTGCTGTAATTATGTTGTAATCGTTAATCGTAAACATTCGTACATATTTGACTTGAACGCATATTATGTAATAAAGTCAAAGATAGAAAGGATAATCGTTTGAATGCCAAGAAGAATAAACGTTTTGTTGTTGAAACTATTACCACTATGACTACAGTAACGGAGCGACGCATTGTGCGTGAAGCCAGCGAGGACGTGACGGGTGCCACGGATCTCTTGCCACCAGCATTACCGGCCAAACCCGGTGCTATTGTGAGTGCTGCTACCGGTCAGCCAATGCCAGCACAACAACAGCAACAGCAGCAACCACAACCGGTGTCAGCTGTGGGCGGTGAGGTGTACGATGAGGAGAAACCGCCACCCATACCACCTAAGGAGTCGTCACCCACACAAATTAGCGGTATACTGAAGGGCGGCAAATTGTGGAAGCAGGACTCAATGTCACAGGTAAGCATGCAGAATTTGCTATATAATATTTCTGTATATGTTTTAAATTTCTTTCAAGTGTTATTCTAAAGAATATATAATAGGAATAGGAATCTTTAAGATTTAATCAGTGAAATATGAGTTCTTGCTACGATCGTTATATGGAGATGATACTTGAGCTCAGAACTCGAAAAACTTTTTCCCTGTTCTGCTTTTTTGACTTTTAGCACATATCCTTGAATAATCGAGAAGACTCTCATAGACTATAACTGTCAAGTTGATACATCTAAGAATGTCAGGAAACATCAGAATAGATATCTATTAAAGTTTCAATAAAAGCAAAGCTTCAGTAAGACATTTATAATCTTATAATCTGATAATCTGGGATCAAGTTGAGTATACTCGACACTATCTAGCTCTGTTATTTCTACAAGAACTAATATCAGGAGCATATATGGTGACTCTGGCTAGAATAGTCTATCCGGGATAGAGTAACCGTCGTGCTATATGTTTTCTGTTGAGTACTTCTTTTTAATAATTGACACCAAGTCAAAGAACCACATGTTTCCAAGTTCTTTTCATGCGGTGTTTCCGACGTAACTTGTACTTGTATACGCTGTTGTCTGTTGTCTGGGTCTATTCTGATGACGTGTTCTGGACAGTTCAACCGCGTTAACCTCATATTACAGATAATATACGAGTGTATAGATTTTCTTATGAATGTCTTTCGTTGCCAACAAGGAGGGATTCATAGGTCTTTAACAAAATTTTTCTTTCGATACAGTCAAAAAGATCAATGTATCGGATTTTGCCATTGACTTACAATTTGCATTATATATTCTTCTTTTTCTTTACTGACGTAGACACCGCTCACGCGATTATGGCCGATTTATCCTTTTCATGGGGGGTGTTTTTTATGTGGCGGGTCCAGAATCCAGCGCACAACCCTGGGGAGAGATGGCTCGCCTTCAATGTTCTTAGGCTACTCAGAGGATACTTGACCGAAAGGCGTGAGCTGCTTGAGCCATATGTAAAAGAATAGTTTCTGGCCACTCCCAAGTGAATGTCAACCAGGGAACTTCCCTCAGTTTCATGAACTTCTACATATTACTCCATTCTCCAACTTCTACATATAACTTTATTCTCCGTATTATATTACAAAGGCATTATATCAACCCGACAGTTCGTTCTACGCAACCGGAACGGACTTTTATTCAGCCAAGAACTGTCAACTCTGGTCTTTCCAATAGAGTGGAGGTATTCTTCTTCCTCTGCTTCTCTCAGAATATGAAGATTAACATGCTTAGACCTTCAATATTACGACCGATCAACCGTGACATGTGACTCAAGTCGCGAGTGCTTTGGAGAGCATTCATGAAAGCGATCCTGTAATATTTAAAATATCGAATTCATCGGAACCGTATCTAATTTATCAGTGTCTTATCACCAACTCTAGTTTTATATATTGTTGTGCCCAACAAAACTGTGAAATTACATCTTTTTGAAATTCGTTGGAGGCGTTCCTTTTGAAAATGTTAAGATGGTCAAAAAAGTCATAGTCGGGTGAACCCCTTTAGACAAGAAAGATAAAAGAACAAAAATTAAAGGAAAATATTTCACGGCGTTTTGAGGTCAGAAAAAGCAGCGGTCACCCCACTGAGTTTTTGAGATTAAGATAACTCAGTTTCTGAGTTTTTAATTTTCCTTTTTTATATCTATTCATCTTCTATTTTAGGTATAATATTGTTATAAAATTCGTTCTTTTTCGTCTTTCAAAATACTAATAACTTCTGTACATTCATCTTTCAGTCGGATGACCAAAACAATACCACATCGGAAGATGAGGGCGGCACTACAAAGCGTTCGGTACGCTTCGTCACTGAAGATTTGGCCGTTGACGGCGAGGGTCAGACAACTGGCGACGCCGCTGAAGGGGAGAATCAGATAAACGAACTCATACCGATCAAGAAACATTCCACATTATTCAACAACGCATTACGTCCCAATTCCGCCGTACGCCAGTTGTTCCCAAGCGTCGCTCACCAAACACCGGTGCTGACTTCGGAAGCATTACGCGCGTTCGACGAGTCTAAGCGTGCTGGTTGTTTGGTGCCAAATCTGCCCGGCTGCGGTGATACGGATACCATAAGACGTAGCATTGAGCGTAATATATTGCGACGATCGTTGATCAAGTAAGTGGTTCACTTTTTTTATCACTCCCTTCTTTTTCGCGCTTAGTCCAGGAAGTAAACTTTGTTTTCTTGCACTTATTTTAGGAAAAAAGCTGTAAAATCCGATATTTCACTCGAAGAGCGCATCAAACAGCTGACTTGTGACATTGACGAAACGAATGAGGATAGCGCTGCGGAGAATGGCGATGAAGAGAGCTCAAAACTGGCTGCGGAGGCCAATTGTGAATTGACACATCGTGGCAGTCCCATGGGAGAAGAAAATCCACAGAAATTTGCTAATGGCAATAGCGATAAGAGTTTCTCACCCAGTTCGTCTGTGTCGAGCTCGTCAAGCGGTTCGTCGGCCTACAAAAAGATTTCCGACATTTTCAACCGCGATAAGAAGCAAGACAAGATACTGGAGATGGAAGAGAATCCAATAGTCATAATACCTCAGGTATATGAAACATACTTTTTTACATGCTTCATACAAAAATAAAAATTGCTCACAATCTTCTCTCATTACAGGAATGCCGTTGTCCGGCCGCACCCGATCTTGGTATGGGCATACAAGTGCCCGTTGTCCACACCCAAATACATCGCACACCACCACGTCAAGTGGAGCCGAAACGCCAATTCCTCTCCACCCTAGCACCGCTGACCGCCTGTGTGGCTGGCAACAAAGACGACCTATCTTCCTATTATACACTGGCGGCTGCTCATCACAGCGGCCATGCGGCCAACAATGCACAATTTGCCGAATTCAATTTGGCCGGCGCCAATTTATGTGAACAAGTCGGCGTGACACCGGCCGGTGGTGTTGGTGGTGGTCCCGATGAGGTACGCAAGGTGGCACCCGACGTCATTGCCGGCACACCGGGACAAGAGCAACAAGATGAATTGGCCGCATTTGCACAGCAGGAAGCCAATCGCACGGAAAAAATTAAAAAGCGGTACACCAACGAGAACTCCAACAATAGCTCCGATGATGATGAGCAAAATGATTATGGCTTTAATAAGCGCCCATCGGTGCGTGGCATCAAACCGAAATTCAGCTCCACCAATGAGATTTTACAGCAGATGCAGGAGCAATTGAATCAGCAGATGCCCAGCGTCGCAGTGGGGCAGGTAAGAAAGGGGTGACTTGAGGGTTTTTGGGTCGAATATTATTTTGAAGGCTGTGAATTCCGTCAAGGAAGAGTTAGAGGAGTTAGGGTTCGACAAATTTTGAAGCAAAAAAGAGAAATTTTTTATCGGAATGGGTTACGCTTCAACTTCATGTAGGCATCTATAATTATCCATACTTTTTGAATATCGGGTTTTGTCCGGAAAGTAATAGGACTGATTTTCTTCCGCCGCGACTGTACTTCGGAGCGTGCGCGCACCGACTGGATGCGGCAGAGGGTGTTCCTGGCTAACGAAAGAGCGGCTGGTCAGTTATCTTCGAGCACCTGGAGAGTCAGGACAAACATTTTCGCGCGACGTGTTTCTATGGGTGGCGCAAGCGCGAAGATGGTCCCAAAATTGCTCACTGACGAACATAAATTGCGGCGAGTGGAAGTGTGGAAAGAAAATTTGAACATGTGTGACTCTGACCCCCAGTTTTTGAGTAATCACAGGTGACGAGTTATGGATTTTTGAGTATGATCCCTAGACAAAGATGAGAACTTCCGAGTGGCATACGCCGGCGTCTCCTCGCCCAAAAAAGGGAAGAATGAGCAAATCCAAAGTGAAAGCGATGCTCATTGTCTTTTTTGATATCAAAAGCATCGTCCATCATGAATTTGTTCCTCCTGGACAAATCGTCAATGCCAAGTTTTACGTGGAAGTCCTCAAGAGACTCAAACAAAGGGTCAATCAGGTCTGACAAGACATCGCAGTCGATTGGAAGTTACACCACGATAATGCCCCGGCTCACACCGCCTTTCTTGTGAACAGCTAGCTAACGAAGGCCGGTATTCCCACGCTTCCGCAGCCGCTCTACAGCTCAAATGTGGGCCCCCCCTTCCTTGCCTGAAAGAGTCAATAAAAGGCAATCATTTTGAGACGACAAAGGGGATCCAAGCAACATGCTTCCCGGCTCTCAAAGCTATTCCGGAGAATGTCTTTCATGACGCCTTCAATGATTGGAAATCGTGCTGGCAGCGCTGTATCGACGCAGAATGAGGCTATTTTGAAAGTTTTTAAAGAATTGTAACGATTGGTTCAATTATTTTTTTTAAACCGACTCAGTCCTGTTACTTTCCACACAAACCCTACATGTTCGTGTAATGCTGAGTGACCTTCGATATTCGTTGTTGAATTCCACGTATCATTTTATGGTACCGCTTCCGGTATTGCCTCTTTTGCCTCCGGTCTCGCTATCTTCTCGAATTCTCTCGAATAATTTCAAACGAACCCCCGAAATATTTAAATATTTAGTAATCCCTGAAAAAATATATTCAAAATAACCTAAACTTTTTTTTATATAAATATTTAATATCGTCTTCCCTCCTCCGCAGCCCATCAACCAGGCAATTAAGAGCTATACGCTACCAAAGCAGGCCTCAACCAGTTCCATGACTAAGCAGATCTCACAAAATCCATCTCCACAAAATGTGTCACATCCTGCAAATGTTGTGCAACAGCAGCAACAACAACAACAACAACAACAACAACAGCAAAATCATCAGCAACAGCAAGCACAGCAGCCACAACCGCCTTCCCAGGTGATGGTGGGCCAGCAACAGCAGCAACAGGCGCAACAACAACAACAGCAGCAAACACAAGCCGTACAAATGCAGGCCAACACAATCGCCCAACAACAAACCGAACAACGCACCTGGAGCTTCTACACAGAAGGCGGTGCTGGCGAGCAGCAACGTTTGCCCATCGAAGGCGCCGGCATGCAGCAGGCGTACTACCAGACACTACCGGGCGGCGCCATGTTCCGCCAAACGATTATGCAACAAGGTCAGGACGAAGCAGCTATGATGTATGCGGCGCAAAATTGCCAAAGTGTCACCGCCATCGAACAACAACACTACGGCCACTATGCACGCAGTCCGACACGACGGCCAGAGTCACCGCCACCGCTGCGTAATTACCATCAAACAATGGTGTTGATCCCGTACAACGCACAGACGTACTCACAATTTGCCGCCAACAATATAGATCCGAAGATGGCGCACATACAACGCCAAAACATACTGGAATACCAACAGGTGTGCACTCAACCAACGTCAAATGACGAACCGTTTACACATTATTATTATGTCACACGCTAAATCCATTTGCCATTTGCCATTTGCAGGTGACCCAGCAGACCATACGCGTACCCATCGGCTATGCGCTGCCCGGCATGCAATTGCACGTGATGGCCGGACGCGGTCATGCCGCACACTATGCGCAACACGCGCAGCAAGCGGTGGGCGTTGAGGCCGCCACAGCCGCAGCAGCAGCCGCCGCCCACCAACCGCATCAACATCCGCATCCACCGCATCCGCGCATCATGGCGCAGCGCTATCAGTTCGCGCAGGAGGGCAACATACCCGGTTTCAGTGAGCGCGGCGTGCCGGAGGGCGCGGCAGCGGTCTCGCATACCGATTGTCACAGCATGGTCTCGCCAACCGCTAGTCAGGCAACAAGTGTGCAACAACAAATGCAACAACAACTGCAACAGCAGCAGCAACTGCAACAGCAACAACAATTACAACAGCAGTTACACCAGCAGCAGCAGCAGCAACAACAACAGCAACCAGCACCACCGAATGCGGTACAGCAACAGCAAACTGCTGCTGCCGCAGCCGCCGCCGCCGCCGCTCAAGGTTCCGTCTATTATGCAATGAATGTATGACCCGCGGCCGATTAGTCGGCGCCAACGGCGGCGGTCATTGTGGAGCGCCGTCAGTGTCAACGCGTCGAAATGTCGTCGGTACAGCTGAGCACACGGTAAACACTGCAATGGCGGGTGATGGGTAATTATAATAACGGTAAAAGTACGGGTAATTGGTGGCGCACACGCAAACACTCACACACACACATGCATTATGCTTTGTTGTGTGTTGTGTGGGTTTGTAAGTGCATACAAAATGCAGCGCGTTGAGGTTATGTATCTTAGCATGAAAGCATGCATGTAAACAACAACAACAGCAACGAGGGAATTTAATTAGAAATGATTTAGTGTTATTAGTCATAGTGAAGTGAACATTGAACATTTATGAATGGATTACATAATATATGTATGTACTGGTATATATGTCTGCATATACATATGTACTTACTTTAAATTTTAATATACATATGTGTATGTATAATCTATGTAGCGGCGTTACTGGCCAGCGTATGAACGTGTCATATTCCATTAGAAATGAAAGCTTCCATTTAATTGCAAATTGATGATAGCAATTTTTAGAAGTAGTCAATAGCAGCATGTTTTTGAAATGCTAAAACTGTAAAAGAACACTGTGCAACAACATTTTTAATTTTCGGTAGTTACTAAATTTTTTCTTCTATACTCCGAATGGAGTATACTAAGCTTGTCACGAAGTTGGTGTCACCCTCTAGGTAACGTCACAGACTCTATAAAGTATATACAGTTGTCCACAAAATAATAGGAGTGCCAATCTGAAAAATGTATTTGGCTGCATAACTTTTTTAAATCGCATGTAAATGACACGAAACAATAACGGTACACATAACGGGATACTAGCATTAAAATACAAAACAAATTTTTATTGTGATGATTGCTGTTCTTCTTCTGCTTTGCTAGTTCTCGGAGACACTGGTTATTGCTTTCCACAAAATAATAGGAGTGTTAGATATTTCGTTTTCAAAATAGTCCTTAACATAAAAAATTTTCACAAAATTAGAAAAGTAAATATAGTTCCATAATCTAGCAGCAATTTTAATTAGTTATTATTTTATTTAATCATTGAGGTTTTCAGCAGGGGGTAGAGAAAATTATTATACAGAGGAAAAGCGGAAAACGATAAAAAAATTGAGAAAACTATGAAAAACTTATAAAGAGATTCAAAAAATCGTAAAATGCTCTCCTCAAATGATAAAAAATGCCTTTAATTATAGAAACAAAAATGAAACTCGTAGACAAAAGCTCAAAATATCCACTTCAGACGATCGCAATATAGTACGCTACTGCAAAATTAATCCTTTCGCTTCAGCCAGGAGCATCCATGACGAACTAAATTTGTCAGTTAATACTGAAACTGTTCGTAGGCATTTGGAGCAGAACAAATTATTTGCCAGAAGTCCACGAAAAAGACCCCCATTAAAAAAGAAACACAAGGAAGCCCGCATGTAATTTGCGAAAGAGCATGTCTCCTGACCCGCGTCTAAATGGCGAAATATATTGTGGTCAGACGAATCCAAAGTTGAGTTATTTGGTAGTACAGGCTCTAGGAACTTTGTCCGACGTCCCCCTAACTCAGAATATAATCCCCGGTTTACCACAAAAACCGTTATACATAACAATGCCAAATCACGGTACTTGGTCGTTTTTCACATTGTGATGTTGGTCCTATTCACTTAATTGAAGGCATCATGGACCAAAGGGCATATGTCAAAATATTATATAAGGTAAAGTTAACACATGCCTCATGGAATATGCCATTAATATGGGTATATGAACGGGATAATGACTCTAAACATACTAGCAAGTGCGCAAAAAAAATGGTTTAGGGCCAACGGAGTTAAGGTTTTGTGGTGACCTGCTCAGTCTCGTGACCTCAACCCCATTGAAAACCTGTGGACAGATATCAAGAAGAAAGTAGCTGAAGAGAAACCAATCAATTTGAGAGATTTATGGCAAGTAGTGGAAGAGACTTGTAAAGGAATACCAATAAAGCGTTGCCAGGATCTCTTAGACTCCATGCCTCGGAGATGTGATGCTGTGTTAAAAAAATCGAGGTTATTCAACGGAAAATTAATTATTTTAATATTCTGTGAAACTTTGGAAGCATTATATATTAAAAATATAGAACGGTCACGTATTCCATAAAATACTCCTATTTTTTTGTGGAACTAGTTTTTTAGTTTACTTGATATAAACTGCGATAAAAAATTTTGCTTATGCTTAAATGAAATAAATGAAATCTGGAAATATTAATAGATATTTAGCAAATTACATTGTGCAAAAATTTTGAAAAAACAAACATTTTTGTTAATGAAAAATAACAATTCGTTTTTCTCATGTGGCCACTCCTATTTTTTTGTGGACAACTGTACATACATATATATAAATGATCAGCGTGGCGAACTCAGTCGATTTCCGTTCGTTTCTTTATACAGCAAATTTAGTCCTTTAGTTTTTGAGATATCGAGCTGGAGTTTTGTGCACATCATTTTTTCTTCAAGAAGCTGCTCCTTTGTCGCAGCCGCCGATATTGGACCACTATAGCTTAGAGCTTCCATCCAAGCTGGCCGTTCAAAATCACGTTCATGTTTTGAAAATTTTTTATTTCACAAGATATCTATCAATAGCATGAAATATTGTACAAAACAAGCCTACAGCTTTGGAACGCAAAAATCGGATCACTGCTCGGATTGCATATATAAAAGCCTAACCATACCAAGGTCTGAAGGCTATTCCCACCTTAAGATATTTCCCAAAACAAAGATCCATGAATTCTTTAGTTGCTAAAGTTGGATTTATCGAAAAAAGTAAATAGACCGTGTAAGTTTTCACTTTTCCAATATTATAAAGCGATTTCGTCGAGAGAAATTTGTTTTTAGAACACGATTTAATGTAAATGTTTACAGAGGTTCGCTTCCGGAGAGCGTTAGATTTTAATCCGGCACTTGTCCAACATTATGAAACGATTTCGTCGAGAAAATTCTGTTTCCAGATCACGATTTCATACAAATGTTTATAGAGGTTCACTTCCGAAGAGTGGTTGCTTTTAACCCGGCACTTTTCCAATATTATAAAGCGATTTCGTCGAGAGAATTTGGTTTTTAGAACACGATTTCATACAAATGTTTATAGAGGTTCACTTCCGAAGAGTGGTTGCTTTTAACCCGGCACTTTTCCAATATTATAAAGCGATTTCGGCGAGAGGATTTGGTTTTTAGAACACGATTTCATGTAAATGTTTACAGATGTTCGCTTCCGAAGAGTGGTTTTGGTTAACCCGTCACTTTTCCAACATTATAAAGCGATTTCGTCGAGAGAATTTTCTTCTCGGATCACGATTTCTTGTAAATGTTTACAGAGGTGCGCTTCCGAAGAGTGGTTTTGGTTAACCCGGCACTTTTCCAACATTATAAACCGATTTCGTCGAGAAAATTTTGTCTCCGGATCACGATTTCATGTAAATGTTTACAAAGGTTCGCTTCCGAAGCGAGCTTGGTATTAAGCTGGCACTTTTCCAGCATTATAAGCGATTTCGTCGAGAGAATTTTGTTTCCGGTTCACGATTTCATGTAAATGTTTACAGAGGTGCGCTTCTGAAGAGCGCTTGCTGTTAACCGAGGCTAATTTATTGGACCGGGCTTTATCTATTGCATGTTTTGGTTGTCTTTCGCCTCAAGCGTCTAAAAATTTTTAATTTTTTTACAAAAAACGATCGCTTTTCAACCCTGAGTTGGTAACCGCCAACGCTAAGGTGACTAGGCATACTTTGTGACACGTTGTGCTGAATTCAAAAGTTCAAGACTTAAATTTCTGTCTCGAAAAAGCATATTCCTTACTCTGTAGGCATCAGCAGTCAAGCCTTTGGACTTAAATTGTCCATAAAGAATTAGCTACTCTGCCTCAAAGCAAAAATTCACAAATTTATGTCGCTTAACTGCAATATTTAAGAAGAAAATAGTATTACCGTAACATTATTTTTTGTTGTTGCATGGCAATATAGATTTGTAAAATATAAGGAGAATTGGCTAGAATTCAAGAAACGAAACTGAAACATTGAATAATTGGTTGATCCAAAAACAAAACGCACATAAATAGAATACTCATTAAAAAGAGACAACAATAGCAAAAGTGCAATTTCAAACAACAATAATGACATACAAAAACAACAATGTTTTTATACCAAAATTTAAATGGCAAAGTTTCAGCAGAAACAACATTTATGCAACCAAAAAATAGAAAAACAATAATAGAAAACAAAATTATTAATATTAAAAAAATATATAATATAAATATAAGGAAGCAAGCACATAGTTTACATAAATATATAAATAATATAGTGTTATAAGTATATAGTATATATAAACATAACAATGTATGTGTGTAATATGTGCTTTGAGGCATACAGTTAGTCATGACATAAATATGCAATGTATTTTAGGATTCTAAGTATTTATTACAAATTTTTTTTTCATTTTTTTAATTTTTATTTTTTATTTTTTTAATTTAAGTTAGGAATTTCAAACATTCCTTTTTTAACATTTGAAAAGTTGTCGGTTAATTAATAATAATAATAATTTTTTTTTTGTTTTTTTTCTGTTGTTTTTTGACAATCTCTGTCTTGTAAATATTAAAATACTTGTAATTTAATAATTAATTATTATCATAAGTCGAAATAATGCAGGAACATACCAGAAAATAGTTCAAGTCTTCTTACTTGGTACTTGATTAGTTTAAACTACTTAACCTACGATTAAAAGTGCATACATATGTACATACATGTAGCTATTAATAACACATATTTTTGTATGTACATTTCCTTAGCATCACACCGTACTGGTATTATTATGGTAGTTTAATTCTAGTTGTTGGCTTATAATTTCACAATTACAACTTGCTTTGGAAATTTTTCTGCTTTACAAAATGGCAAACTGAGCTTCCCACATTTACATATACATACATTTATGTGTACACATGTGCATGTAGTATTTCCAAAGGTTCCAAAACGTAATATAATGTATGGGTTATATTTTCTTTTTTCATTTTAACCATTAAAGGTATATTTTTTTTATGAATGAACGGCTGAAATCAAGTATTTCTGATAATACATACATATATATGGTGTATACAAAATTCATTTCTAATTTGGAGATTTTTCAATGGTCTATAGAAAGATAATTTCTCAGTTTGCCCATGTTTCATTAGTTCATACATTTTAAATCTCTTTAGTTTTCTATATTGTCATAAACTTTTTTTAGAAGTGGCAACTCTACCCAAAAATGTTTTCAATTATAAGCATTTCTAGCATTTGTATGGTAGAATTTTTTTTTATAGATTTTTATAAAAATTTTTATTAAAAATAAATTTGGAATTGTAAGCTTAGGTGTCACAACTCAGATACATCTCTGGCGGAAAATTGATGAAAATATTTTAATATGGCATTCATAGTATGTATGCATCATGTAATACTTAATTTTTTGTGGCAATTAAATTTTTTTATTATCAAAATTTAACAGGTGGCAACCCTTCACAAAAATATTTTCAATTAATAGCTTTCTTGTTTCTCTTTTGTGTCTCTAATAAAGTAGTATTTCATTTAACGTGCCAATTTAATTGAAATCAAAATTTTATTAGGTGGCAGCTCATCCAAAATGATTCAGTTGGCAATTCGTTGAAATATTTTTTCCACAGAAAACATTTCAGTTTATGACGTTTTTTTAATTTCATACATATTTTCTAACTTAAAATTATCAAACAGGTAGCAACACTTTTCAAAAATATTTTCAAATAATAACCTTCCTGTGTCGCTCTAAAGTATTATTTTATTTAACGTTGCAATTTAATTGAAATCAAAATTTTGTCAGGTGGCAACTCTTCATAATTTTTTTCCACAGAAACCTATTTTGAAACATTTCAGTTTGTGGTAGTTTTTAATTTTATTAGCATTTTCAACTTAAAATTTTCAAACATGTGGCAACCCTTCGCAAAAATATTTTCAAATAATAGCTTTCTTGTGCCTCTTATAAAGTAGTATTTCCTTTTAACGCGGCAATGTAATTGATATACATAAAAACTTTAACAGGTGGCAACTCTTCCTAATTGTTTCCAAAGAAACCTATCTTAAAACATTTGAGTTTGTGGTATTTGTGAATTTTATACATATTTTTTAACATAAAATTTCCAAGCAGGTGACAACCTTCGAAAAAATATTTTCAAATAATAGCTTTCTTGTGCCTCTTCTGGGTAAAGTAGTATTTCATTTAACATGCCAAATTATTGTTACCAAAATTTTATCAGGTGGTAACTCGTCAAACACTTCAGTTTGTGGTATTTTTGAATTGTATACATATTTTTTAACTTAAAAGCTTTCCAACAGGTGGCAACCTCTTCCGTTTTTTGTAGAAAACAATCGAGTTTTAGATCGAATATTGAAAAAAAGTATTCAAATCGCTTTCACCTTCAAAAAATTCAATTTAAATTAATTTAAAAAAATGTGAATGACTTTTAAATTAGTAATCCACATAATAAAAAAAAACTTGATTTCATCAATCCCCTGTTGATCACCGAATACCGCTATCTTTCAAAAGCAAGCAATTCGCTTCAAACGTTTCTAAATATTGTATGTCTCAAAAAAGTATTATGCTTAGTCTAAGGTCAAATTTTATTTAATTTACTTACTTACATACACACACATACATACATACAGTCCACTGTGGGTGCTACAGTTCTACATAAAATTAGTGTAATGAATGAAAGAGTAAGGCTAGCAGATTTTATTGCTCAAAAGTATTTAATTCAATTTGTTGAGTACTAGTATTATTGCATATAATAATTAATTAAGCTTAATTTAATTTAAGAATAATTTAATTTAGTAATAATTTAATTAATTAACTTTAATTGTTGCTGTTTGCGCTGTGGTTGCATAATTAAGCAATTATATAACTTAAATGTATTCGTTAATGCGAAAATTAGTAAAAATAATTACTTAAATATACTCATTAAAAGAAAATTTTGAAATTGCAACCAAATGATTGGTGGAACGTTATTGAACGAAAAATCAAAAAAATTGTGCTTAGCAAAATTTATATGCCCAATATATTTAAATAAATGCGAATTTTCGGAAAATTTAAATTAAATTGCAAAAAATTGATATTAATTAATGGAAAATTAAAATTAAATTGCAAAAAATTAATATTTATTAAAAATTATAATTTAATTCCAAAAAATTAAAATTAATTAAAAAAATTAATTTTAATTAAAATTTAAAATTAAATTGCAAGAAATTAATATTAATTTATAATTAATTGAAAATTAAAATTAATTAAAAAAATTAACAAAATTAATTAAAAAATTGTCAAAAGTAATTAACAAAATTAATTAAAAAATTGTCAAAAGTAATTAAAAAATTAACAAAATTTAGTTAAAAATGCTCCCGATTAACGGACAAATGAATATTAATTGAAAAATTATCGAAGTTAACTAAACTACTATCAAAATTAATATTAATTAAAATAATTTCAAAAAAAAAGAAATTTAATTAAAAGTAAAAATTAATTAAAAAGTGTAAAAATTAATTAAGAAATTAAAAAAATAATTTAAAAGTTATAAAAATTTATTTAAAAATTAAAAAAAAATATTTAAAAATTATAAATTTTGTTTTTTAATTAAAAAATCATAAGAATTAATTTAAAAATTAAAAAAATTAATTGAAAAATATGATATTGAAATTATTTGATGCCTAATTTGGCAACATTACTTAATTGTTGCATACATATGTATGGAAAAAAATATTTTAATTTATTTATTTTTTGAGTTTTTGGTGTAAGATAAAAAATAATTTAATTATTTGTTGTGTGGCATTTATGTAATTATATTAATTAAATATTTAATTTTGTGAGAAAAATTGCGGAAAAATGTCTAATATTAATTTTAACTTTTAAATTTGCATGCCTGCTATACTATATAACTCATTTCTGTATGTATAACTGTTTAATTAAGTATAATTAACTTCAGATGTATAATTAGCAAGCTTAGCATTAAGATTATAGTACATATGTATATGACTGTAGGTGCACACATACATATATAATTAGTTTATATACTCATAGTTGCGACAATTTTCTGTGACAGTGCCAAAGTGACGCAACAACAACAACAACTTTTAAGAAATATACATACATATAGTGCTTATGTACTAATTTCAGAGTGTGCAGCAGTTAGCATTTAAAATTAGATGGAAACTTAAAACCTTAAAACCATTATATATTATTATGGAAAATGTTTAGTTAGAGATTTATATAAAAAATCAGTTAGCGTTTAACTTGCAATGGGAGTTTTAAATTCATAGGAATAATGCAAAGTAGTTTAGGCGACACAACGCAAACATCCATGTGTATATACTATATAGAAACGGCTTGCATGCAACAGAAATGCAAGCGGGAATAGAATTTCATAGAAGTATAAAAATAGAGATTTAAGTGAAAAATACTCACACACACACTCCGTAGTTACAGGAAAGTAAACAATATAGTATATAGTATATGTATAAATATGTAATTGTATGGTTAAAATTTTATTTGTATTTTTTGTAGTTGTTTAGTTTTATGTTTAAAAGAAATGTTGAAAATTGCATAAACCAAATATAACGATATTGCAAAAATATATATAAAATATGGAAAAATATTAAAATTATTTAAATATTTACATACATGTATGCAAGTATACAGTATATAAAGTGATGAGCAAAAATATGCATACAAATAAATATTTCTGCTATTTTCGGTACTTTCACAACCGATATCGATACATATTATATTCGAGAAATGAGCATTACAAGAGTTAGACTAAAAAATCGTTTCTATTATGCCATTGAGGTAAATCGAGTGACAACCTAAAAAGGACCATTTTTGGGAATTAAAAACACAAAAACTACTGTAACAATTGTTTTTAAAAATTTCTACTCAGTCCTTGAAACACTTTTCATAAGCTACTTTTTGGGACAGTCTCTAGCTGCTTCAGCGAATTTTGCTTTATCTCTTCGTTCGACTGAATACGGGTGCCACGGAGCGGCAATTTCAATTTGGGGAACAAGAAAAAATCACAAGAAGCCAAATCTGGTGAATATGGTGGTTGATCGATGGTATTTTTACGTTTTTGAAAAATTCATCTTTACCGCGAAGGCTCGAGCGGATTCACGAGAGATGTAGAGCTCTCTTGCCAGCTCTCTAATACTTGCCTTATGATTTTCAAGCACTACATCCTGCATTATTTTAATATTTTGATCAGTTGAAGAGGTTGAAAGTCATCCAGAACGAGGCATATCTTCAACGATCTGTTGAGCCTCGACGTCTTTGAAGGCTTTGTACCACTTGTAAGCTTGTGTTTTTGATAAAACTAAATCACCGTATAATGTGGGTACAGCTTGCAAAGCTCTGACTCAAAAAATTGGTATTTAAAATTTTCATATCGCATCATATATGTATATAAAAGCTTGGCATTTTTGGAGGCATAGTTTCTCAGTCTCGCCGATAACCTCTGCATTGTTTTACTGAGCTCTAAGGACAGGATAAAATCGTTGATGTCAAATTTCAAGAATACGGAAAGCGACACCCTTTCAACGTTTTCCAAAACCCAAGTTGTCTTCAAAAGAATTCTATAGATTATTTTAGATATCTAGCAAGCTTTATGATGCCACTGTTTCATTGTGAATACTTTGTTGCACAATATTATTTTTATTAAAGTAGATTGAATGGACTCTTGGAATGTTTTAGCAAGCCGCTCGAACGATTAAATTGAATTTTTTTGAAAGTTGAATTTTGGAAGAGTTTATATGACAAATATAAAGGCTTTTTTATAGTAGGAGACGGAAGTGCGGGATTTTAATCGGCTAAACCTAACCCACTCCCAACTCATATCTCTCCCACGGAAGCACCGGATGAAGCATTACTTCATATATAAAAGCTGGAAGCTTGGTGGACATAAGTGCTTCTGGAAAGGTGTTTTTTTTTGTTATAGCGTTGGAAGATAAGCTAATTTGCATCAAAGTAAAGTACAAGTAGGTCTAGTCAGGTCTGTTTTGGTGGGGTCGTACCATAGGAAAAACTATTGTTAGATTAGTAGGTTTGACAGGGCGTGTTTAATGAATTAGCACTTTTTTCTGAACTTTTTTTATACATAGCCTAGAGCTTAAAGCCGATGAATTGATAAAAAAAAATCCCTTTTACGCTCTATTTTAGACAAAAATTGATTACAGTTAAAAAACTAAAATTTAAAATTTTTATGATTTTTCTGTTTTTTATGCTAGAAGAAAACAATTTTTTCATGAAGACATTAATGAACATTCTGATTCAATAAGCAGTAAAAATAAGAAAAACCGGCTGAAAGAAAACATTCAGTGTCAATTGTGTACAGAATCGGATCCACGGGTGGGGGGTAACTGCGGAGAGTTTACCCACAAAAGTTAAAAGTTACACATTATTTTCTTCATAAGTGACACTCTGCGAAGAAAAGGACTTGGAGTCGCAATACGAAACTATATAGTACCCCCCTCCCGTCAAAATTCTATTCTGGACCCGCCCCTGACTGAGTAATTGCTCCATAGAAAACATAGAAAATTTTAAGTAACGAAAATAGTAGTGTACGCATAGTTTAGTTCGCCACTGTATATACAATATGTAAGTCAAACATGTATGTATGTATGTATATGAGAACTTGTAAAACACTATATTGATATTTATGAAAAATTTTAGTGAGACCAAGCATTTCTAATGAGCGCTGAAAGACAAAACAATTTCACGACGGAAACCTACAGAAAGCAGTGAGAAATAGTTTTAAAGAAATGTATAAACCAACAAATATAAAACATGTATGCAGAACAGCAACACATACATACATTGAAGCACATAAGAAAAATATGGCTAAAAAATGTGCATAAGCATTTAAGTGTTTAACAATAAAAACAAAACCAAAAACAATAAAAACAACAGTTGCATAAACATACACATTTAATATATACTTATGTATATGGTATGTATGTTAAGCACATAAGAGTTCTGTGTGAGCGCCGTTAATAGTTGCAACACACACATACACTTACAAAAAAATGAAATAAAAATGAGTAAAGTTGCACTAAAAATCAAGAGGAATTTAATATGTGTCGCAGTAATAGCCGAAAATCAATAAAACAGAAGTAAAAGTAAAAGTAAATAAAATAAGAAGCAAAGAAAAACACACATATAAATGAAGGTAAATTCACACACACACATATATAAATATGTCTGTATTTTAAAGTGCAAAAGCAAAACTTTATACTTCACTAAAAGAACTTACCGTTAAAACAACAATAAAAAGCATACATACATATAAAAATTGCCCGTAAGCAACAACAAAAAAAACAAAAACATTAAAAGAAGCAGTTTGAAAACCACTTTTTATAGCAACAAAAAAACAAAGTCACAAAAATGAAAACAAAAAACATGAAAATTAAAAATAAAAATAAAACTAAAATTAAAAAACTTTAGCGTTAAAAGAAATGTAGAACTGTATTTTTCTTATTAGCTTCAGTAAGTTATATAATGGAATGGTGCAATTTACTTACCACACACCTTCAAGTGCATGTATGTATGTTTGTACTATTATATATATATAAATATATATTTATAGCAATTTGATGCTGAAACTCACACTTTACCAATACATATGCATGTACATCCTTCGACGACAAATTGTACCAACACGTTGCGGTTGTGTTGCCTAACGGGCGTTTTGTTTGGATTTTCGAATTGATACGAGCGTAGCAAGTAAAAATGTTGTAGCAATTAATAAATATATATAAAAAAAGTAATTGAAAACACACACACACATACAATGCATATATACATAAATATATATGAGAGGATACCAAAAACCGAAATTAATATATTAAATTATGATATTGAGATTTGAATTAAAATTGTATATTATTATTAGACATGTATATGCATATAGATATACTTACATATACATATATATATATATATAAATATATATAAATAAATATATAATACGACTGAGTAAATAACTCGTAAAAATTTACAAAAACTGTGTACTTTATTTTAAATTTTTTTTTGTTTTGGACCGACTTTCGATTTTTTGAAACAAAGAGAAGTGCCATGGTGCTACCTCTAGAGGATATGATGGACGGATTGGATTCGCAGGCCGTGGCCACGGCGAAGATATAAGCCAAATTTCATATATTGTTGCTTCGGATCAAATTGATTAGGTGAATTAGTTTCATGGGGCATGCAAACAGGTGAGAAATATCATTTTCTCGTTTGGCCTGATAGTAGATCACTCTTTTTGAAGCTCAAAGAGCTGTGGTTATTAACTTTTCGACGCAGTCCTTGATTTCTTCGGAGCAGGTTCGCATGTGAAGTCCACTGTTTCGATTGTTCCTTGATATATCAGTGGATACTCGTTTCGTTAGCGGTCGTGAAACTACTCAGAAACTCCTTCAGATTGCTCTAAAATAGTGTCAAAGACTGAAGTGGTCTCACGATTAAACTAGATTTCTTTCGGTCGTAATAAAAGAAGAAGGATCCCCCTATATAGCACCCCAGCGTACTTTGATTTTATTTTGCCATTAGCCTTCTAAAGTTAAAAATCGAAACAACAACACAACTTATTGCATTGGGGCATTATTGGCTGATAAGTCTAGGTACTTATCGGAACCACTCGTAAAGCGAGCTAAATTGATAATGATGATAAATCAGTACAAACTGTCTTCGGCACTATCAGACGGAAAAGCATAACGGTGGGTTCTCTAAACAATAGATTATTTGAAAATAGTTCCCAAAAATTCTCTCTTCCCGCATAAGTTCCTTTTTCATCATCTTCTTTGTATTACGCCAATCCTCGAAACAGTTGTTAAGGTCTATTTCCGAAAAAACCTTCAATGCGCTTAGCGATTCACGTTTAATGTCTTCAATTGACTCAAAACGGCTTACCTGGAGCGATCGCTTGTGTTTGCTAAATAGCCAGAAGTTAGACGGAGCTAAATCAGGCGAATACGGTGGTTGTAACAAAATATTTGTTGAAAATTTGGTGAAGAACTCACGAAAAATTAATTCAGTATGGGGCGGTGCATTATCGTGGTGCAAAAACTAAGAGTTGTCGGCCCATAATTCCGGCCTCTTTTTACGAATAGCTTCGCGCACTCAAATACTATTCCTTGTTAACAGTTTGGCCGGTCGAAAGGAATTCAGAGTGCACCACATCTCGATGATCGGAGAAAACTGCCAACATCACCTTGATTTTTGACTTGCTTTGAGTTGATTTTTTCAACTTCGGCTCACCTTTGCCACGATATTTGGCCGATTGATTGTCTGTTTCCGGGTCGGGAGCATAGATCCAAAACCCATTGCGTTTTACGCTTCATGATATTCTGGTAGTCGGAAAGCATTGTTTCACAGACGTTAAAGTTAAGCTGTTTTTCGAAAAAATTGAGTGATTTTGGAACAAATCGGGCTTTCACTTTTCTTAGACCCAAATGACCTTTCAAAATAGTCTTCACTGACTATACCGAAATTCCTACGATGTCAGTAAGATCTCTGGCTGTTAAACGTCGATACTCAAGCACTAGTTCCCTTATTTTATTGTCATACTTGTAATAGTCTTTTTCTTTGTCACACTCTTGAATGGTCCGACGTTGGAATGATGGTAGTCGTATCTCTTCTAATAGATCCGTGATAGGGAAAAAGGATAAGATTTCTGTGCAATACTCTATTCAAAGGCTATAAAATGAGTAGACAATCCATGGAAATATCTCCAAACTCACAAACATATTTAAAAATCATTATATTTCAATAACTTTTAATCTAAATGAAAGGTGCAATGTAAACTATGAGCATGAGTTTCCAACTTGCCAAAGACAGGACTGCATACGGCATTGTGATATAAAAACAGCATAAGTACAACTAAAGCAATTATGATAACATATTGAGTATATTATCTTAAAAATATGTAAAATTCGTAAACTAAAAAGTAGCAAAAAAGAATTAAAACGAATGTCAATTAATCAACTCCTTTCGCATTGAGACATCAAGCGGTGGAATGGCATCGCGTGGAATCAGAAACGTCGACAAATTGAACAAATCCAAGAACACCTTATAACGATCACTGCGAAAGCAAAACGAAAACAAACGAGCATTAATTGAATGCACTCTGCAACAACAAAATGAACACAAAGTCAAATCGATTTACCTCAACGTGGAGCGCAAATACTGGTAACCCGAAGAGCCGCCAGTGCCCAGCTGCTGTGAGCCAATCATGCGTTGCACCATGATCACGTGATTATCTGCAAACGATACAAGTCATACATACAAAAATTCGTATTCGTATTTCAGTTGCCTAACATCGCCACTTCGTAATTAGCGAATCAATGTCCATCAACAGTGTTAACATCTGATGCGGCTGGCTGAAGCGTGGCTCATCGCGGTAGAAGGTGATCATAATGGCACCCTGCAGAGCTTTATAGCTGAAGCGACGATCACCACGCGACACTAATGCTTCATGCACGTCACGATCGAAGATGCTGCGATAGACCTCGCGTCGCTTCTCAATGTCCATAAGAT
The DNA here is from genome assembly GCF_023373825.1 of Bactrocera dorsalis. Taxonomy (NCBI): domain Eukaryota; kingdom Metazoa; phylum Arthropoda; class Insecta; order Diptera; family Tephritidae; genus Bactrocera; species Bactrocera dorsalis. The sequence goes on along the minus strand of NC_064306.1, from coordinate 57,080,617 downwards.
GATAGTTGCGTGCCGCTTCGACGGGCTCTTGCTGTAAAGATGAGACGAAGCATGCCGGTAAGTTTGTATGTATATTAAGACTTGACGAACTCACCATAGCTGTTTGCACTTGCTGGTCTAAGAACTTCTCAGCGCTCGCTTGAAATTTGGCCCAGAAATTGAAACCGTCCGTCTCCAGTCCTGGTGTACGTTCGAGCCATTTTTGTATTAAATCCAACATGGAGGGTTCATTTTCTGACTTTTGTATAGCATCCATTGCGGCCGATTCATTGCCGAATGCCTCCGAGTATTTTTGATTGTATTTAACGCGCTGATCGGACTTGACGCCCAGCTTATTTTCAATTAGACGAAATTGTAAACTCTGAAAACCGGAAGCCGGCGCAAGATACGTGCGAAAATCCATGAAATCGAGCGGTGTCATGGTCTCCAATATAGGCACTTGATCGACAAGCAGCTGTCATTATAAATTATTATTAATTATTAAGTCAGCTCATGCAATTATTGTAATGATCACCTTGAGTATAAGTACTATGCGATTGAGGCGTTTTAGAATTTCCAACGTTTTAGATTCCTCGAGATCCTCTATGTTCAACATTTCACGTATGGAGTCGAGTTCGAAAATTATCTGCTTGAACCATAGTTCGTATGCTGAAAGTATAAGAATGTTATTTGAAGAGAAGTTAGAACAAGAATTTTAACGTAGTGTTATAAAGAATAAAAAAAAGTTATAGAGAATGAAATAAAAGGCAACGAATGATCTTAAACGCTTTTTATGTTGAAGTCATCCACTATAAATGGGGTTATGAAAAACTACAGGGGGGTAAGGGACGATTATCGTAATCGGTCAATGACTAAAACGACCCTTAAGATAGTTCATCATCGGTAGAATAAGGTTCTATAAGATTTCGGAATTAAATATTTCTTCTACGACACGTCCGTTTTTCCGTGGAACGAGGAAAACGTTCGCATAGCTTTAACCGCTGAGCTGAGGAAGTGAGATAGTACTACGTTTAGACTGTTAACTAGTAGGTTAGAGATCAGAGGTCTTCAGACAGTCGTTGTGACAAAAAATCTTTCTTTACTATGGGTGGAGAAGTGAATAGATAAATTATCCCCGAATTCTCAACAAATTATGATTGAAAGGATGATACCCAGATTACTTCCTTTCCAAGATATCTCATTCAAAAGGCATGAGGAGTCGGTATTGCGGAAACAGGAAACAAAAATAAACATTTCGTTAGTAAACGTAAACTATAGGTTATTTCCCTTAGTAGCTTCAGGTAAGTCTAATCTGTTGATTTTTCCAATTTTCTAATATGAGTTGCCGAGTAATTTCAGCCTAATTATTGAATAAGATTTTGTTTAAGCTATTAGGAGGAGATTGGATGGCCCTCTTAGGCAAATACATTTGTAGAAGCTAATTTATTTATAGGTAACTCCGGATGTCTTATCAGTTCTATAAGAATCTTTATCATAGCAGAAGAATGCTTACTGGTTTGTCAGTGCTTGTAAATGAATAATGAATACCAAAAATAGGTGATGATGTTCATATGAAACTAGGTTCCAATATGAGTATTAGGTAAGGCCAAAACCTCTATTGTGTAGTGATACCATTTTTAAGATTACTGAGCAAAAAGGCACTCATCATTGATGACTCTTAAATCTTGAGGGACTTTTTATTTGTCAGCTAACGGGGCGATCACAAAGAAAAATAGAAAGTCATCTACAGATTTAAATAAACAACAGTTTTAACCAGTTTTCTTAAATGACAATCATTCTACCAAAACTGTGATATAACTAGTTATTTGTAAGGCGACAGTGTTACTGTTTTACAACCCGGTAAACAGGGTTCAGTTTCGATTATGTTCTCAAGTGGAACATCAATTTACCGTACACGAAAGATGCTATGAAAAAATCAGCTCTTACCAGGCGCTTTCTTCTAAAGGGTAGGGTTTTTCATATATAATAATATTCTAATAAATCAGGAAGCGGAATTTGAAAGTGCTGTTCTGATAATGGGGTTCAAAATACAGCGTGTACAAGAACTGAAGTTGCGAAATTGCCATATTTCGGTCGAAAAACAATATGAAGAGATTCAATAGATGGCAGATCATCCGGATAAAACAACGGTTTGGTTTGGTTTGTGGGCCGATTATTTGATGCCTGAAATTGAAGCTCGTGATCTCGACTACTTTTGGTTTCAACAAGACGGTGCCACTTCTCATACATCGCATCAATCAATGCATTTATTGACAGAACACTTCGGTGTGCGGATAATTTCACGTTTGGCCCGGTCGATTGGCCGTTAAGGTCGTATGATATTACACCGTTAGACTTTTTCTTGTGGGGATACATAAAGTCTAAAGTCTATGCGAACAATGTCCCTTCGATTCAGGCCTTGGAGCAAAGCATCATGTATTTCATTTACCATTTGAGACGTAGCCGTGGCCAACATTTAAAAGGGATAATTCTCAATAAATAAATTCCAAAGGATGTTCTTTCGAATGATAATTAACACCCTTTATTCTTATTCAAAGAGCTTTAATGGTTCTTCCTTTTTACATATTGATACAGTTTTTCAAATCAAAAATTTCGTTTAGCATGAAAATATCTTTATCTTAGCTTAGATTGGTCAGTTTATATGGCAGGTATATCCTACAGTGGTCCGATGTGATAAATAAGTTCTGAGTTTTAAGCGTTCTTTTGAACAATAGTCTTCTCAAATATCAAACAATTATCCTCATACGAACTTGATATGAATCGATTAGTTTATATGTGATCTATATCCTACAGCGGTACCAACTGTTTTGACAAATGAGCAACTTTGGTGAGAAAAACGATCGAAAATTTTCACATCAATATCTTAAAAAACTGAGGGACTAGTTCGCATATATACAGACAGATAGATTAACTCAGTTCGTCACCCTGTTTAGGGTATACATAATAAGTTGTTAAGTAAACTATTAAATTAAATTTAGCACAATTCTTTTTGGCATCAATTAATACGACTTATTACGGCAGTCAAAACATTTAATTGTGAGTTCACGAATCTAAAAACTACTGCGCACATGAGACCTTGATAATTATAGTTTTTTACAAGTATGTGCTAGTAAACGTGCGAATTTCACTATCTTTAATCATTTATGTATGTACATATTTTTATGTTAGTACGTACATATATACATAATCCATATACATATACATATTTTTAAGCATCTAAAAACAACATTATTTTAGGCAACGGCTATTAAAATATACATACTTCAAGTATATCACGTATGAACTCTTATACGCCGTAGACTGATAAGAGTTCACTGAAACCTAACAAATAAATGAAAGCATCAATCAAAACAATCGAATTTTTAAAATCTATATTCTTTTCCTCCAATATGAGTTTATATAATAATTGTTATTTGAGTTCAACGCACAACATTCACTACTAACCTTGATGGGTGACGATGAAGAGATGCTCGTCGTGTACAGGCCGGTTATCCACCACCGACAGCATGCGTTGAGAACTCAAAACCTTGTCCAGCATCAGATATTCGCCATAGATCATGCCTATCTCGGTACCCAAAGGCGTGGCAGTGTCATCATGTAATGAACTAAGGGTGCATAAGAGATCAGATTAAAGTAACGCGTATGTTTTTAGGATTTGCAAAGCTAATCTACACGTGAAACAATAACAGGAAAAACGTGTAGTGATAAGACAACACAACACGCCTACGCACCCATTTCCAGCGTACGGACAAGCCATGCTCAATAAAATTTCCTAACGATTACTAAACTGATTACAATACACACACACACACACGGTTGGTGAAAAATACGCCGTTGATTTCTTTAACTGTAAATGTTCCACTTAAAGTCACACCGCGTAATTACCGCAACACCGAAACCGACGAACGCTGAAAGAAAACTGAATGAACTGCTGAGTTTTGAATGGAAATTCTTCGGATTCCTCGCTTTAGTCTGTGGCTTGATGTCAGCGTTGAGCGCAAGTTCGCAATCGATCGATTTTACTTCGAGATCAAATATCAGTACCACATACTAGATTACTCTACAACAACTAAGTAGATTATCTCTTCAAATGTGTGCCTATTGTATATTTGTGTATATGTATGTATGCGGAGAGAGCCGGCGTGGTTGGCTTATCAATGCAGCTCCGCTACGTTTTGTTGTCATTTAATATGACATAAGAATCGTCTTGCAGAAACGGTGTTTTTAGGCTATGTCTTTGACTTACTTCGACACACTTAAGCATATACCGTAATACAGCTATGTAAAGATAATAATATAGGGTGATTGTTTAAGGATTATTAACAAGAAAACCGCTCTTATGTAATGCGAACCACGAAGGTTCCCAAACTCTTCCTCTGTGGAGAGTCGATTTGGCGTCGGTCTCACCAACGCAGACTGACGTATCGAACAGGCCCCTTTTACGTTGAGAATTTAAATTAAAAACTTATGAAAAACAGCGTATGCAAGAACTGAAACCGCTAGACCTTCCTAAGCGACGTCGCTTTGCTCTATAGGCTCTTGAAAAGTTCCACGAGTAACCGACGTTTTGCCAAATTTTGTTCAGCGTTAGGGCCCATTTCTGGTTCAATGGGTATGTAAACATGCAAAATTGCCACATTTGGAACGAAAAGCAATCTGAAAGGATTCAAGAGCTGCCATTTTATCCAGAAAAAACAATGATTTGGTGTGGTTTATGGCTCGGTGGAATTATTGTTCCATATTTCTTCTTCAAAAATTATGCCGGTGAGAACGTAATGGTCAATGGCTACCTTTATCGTACCATAATAACCGATTATTTGATGTCTGAAATTGAAGTTCGTGATCTCGACGACATTTGGTTTCAACAAGACGGCGGCACTTCTCACACATCGCATCAATCAATGGGTTTAGTGAATGTGGTGAGCAGATAATTTCACGTTTTGGCCCGGTCGATTGTCCACCAAGACCGTATGATATCACACTATTAAACTTTTTCCTTTGGGCATATATAAAGTCTAAAATCTATGCGGAAATTCCTTCGATTCAGGCCTTGGAGCAAAACATCATGCGTGTCATTAGCCAGTTACCAGTCGAAATGCTCGAACGATTCATCAAAATTTGGACCCAACGCATGGACCATCTGAAACGTAACCGTGGCCAACATTTGAAAGATATAATCTTCAAAAAATAAATGCCAGAGAATGTTCTTTCGAATAGCAATAAATATTTCCCATTAAGTTTGAAGTTTCTGTGTTTTTTTTTTTAAATAGAGAAACGGATCACTTTTTACACACATACATATGTCTAATACTGAAAGCGTTAAATCAATACTTTTTACAATACTCAACCGCTCAATTTTGAAAAGGTTCGTTAAGAAATCGTTGTAACAGGCTTTGCATTGATTAGCAGAAGTCTGTAATGATAAGAGTTTTCCTTTGATAGATTGTATAGTGTATGTTAAGGTGATAAGAAAAATGTATTTACTCTTGACCGGGGATATTGATGTCTACTTCTTGTCTGCTGTAACAGTTACATACATTAGTACATAGATAAATGATGACTGATAATACGTATGTATGTATAGTATATGACAAGCTTCCTTGACCTACAGTTCATGAAAATAATTGGTTTAGAAAGCGCTATCTTCATACATATGTATGTAGAAGCCCCGCTAGTGTTATAATCTTTTTCCTCACTCATTTGGTGTTAAGAGACTCAAAATTAAGGGATTTAGAAAGAATATGGAGTTAAATGTCTTTAATGGTGAAGAATCGAACAAAGTATCTTTTCTAATTCTTGGCAATCGCTACAAACGTAGCTAATGTGTGAAGAATATTTTAAGATTTCTTCAAACACATTAAAATTTAAGCCATTTAAGACAACATTTAATGTTCTATATTTATGTTATTTAAGTATTTGCCATAACATGTATGCTCTTCTGCAGCCAACTGCAATGTTAATTAACCAGCTCCGTTCGCCGGTAGTAGCCTTCGAAACTTTGCAGCACTTCGAGTGGTCAGTGGTCTGCTCAGTGTTTGAAACGCCAAAAAGTGGCCACTTAAACCTTTATTATTTTAATTTTAGTGGGTTGGTAGAATTTACGTTCCACTCAAGTGGAAAATGGTGCACGTACACAAACGCATATAAAGGCATATAAAGGCTGGGCCTTGTGTTTAAAAGTAACCGAAACGTGAAAGTAAATGTATGCTACGGCTGAGGTATGCGTGAGAGTGTGTGTGTACGTGAAAGTGCGCTGAGCTTTTTGTTAAAGTAGTGACGAAAGCTCACAAACTCACACATTTATACATAGTACATGTATCGGTATGATTACAGCAGCTGTTAGCAACAGCGCTGACGTTTGGCCTATAATGTAATCAAATATCACGGAAGCATTACACCGACTGCGCATACATATGTATGTATACACTTGATGCCAATTATATATATTTATATACACACATATGCAGGTATAAATGCAGGTATGTATGTACATATATCGGTATATCAGCAAGTTTGGACATGTTAGCATACTATGTTACGACATGTTGGTTGCAGCGAAAATTAACTGCTTTGTTCGACTTTCATTTGTTCGACGCGCATCGTGTTCGTGTGCGTCGTTGTCGTTGTCGGTGTCGGAAACGGCGAATAACGGCATCTCAATGAAAATAGCTTAATACGAGCAGCAGCAGCTCGCTAAATCAGTCAGTTTCTTTTTAAGCTTCGCCCCAATTGGACGTTTTCGCAAGGACTTGGTCCCGCTGACTGGGTATTTAACGCGCGCGCTTCAAATATAATAATGAAATAAGCAAGGATTCACACATATACTAATATAATAATAACTTTGAAACCATAAAAATAATTAACGAAAATAAAGTGCAAAGCTTCACAATGTTTTTGCGTATCTGTGTGTGTGTGTCCTTCGTAGCGCGTCTGCTTTTGCGTCCATTCATTGCACGCATTTGCTCCTTACAATGCCTTACCACTTACATACATACTTACGTGTATGCAGGCGTATATGTATGTGTGTGCGCTTCTTAGGAAATTTCGTGCGATTTAATTCGTGCATTGTTGTTTTTATTGCAGTCACCTGCCAGCAATAAACTCGCATTCCATTTGACATTTCGGTAATTTTGCGCACGCTGTAAATATTTGGTGCACAAGAAGGAGAAAAAACAAAAAACAAAAAAAAAACAAAAAGTAGAAGAAAAATCAAAGTCAAAGCGCAAAAACACTCAATATAAATATTATATGAGAACAGTACAATAAAAAGCAGCAACAAAAACGCGCTTTGTGGCAAATGAAAGAAATCAGGGTCACGCATGGCGAGAAAAAAGTGAGTTGGCAGGCAAGCTGGTCCTTAAAAAACAAAGTAGGAAAAGTACTCAACACACATTGTAAAGCGATATAAGCAAATATATATAATATACCTATGTATTTAATTATATATTTTATACCGATTTACGTACAAGTGCATATTTGCTTTGCTGACAAAACACTAAAAATTAACAAAATGCTTGCAGCCAAGAAGAAAAATATTAAAATATAAAATTAAATATGTATGTATATATATTTGTTCATGTCTTGCCAATAAAAATTACAAGTGCGTTAGAAAAAATCAATTATATATACATATATACATATGTATGTATTTATTATAAAGCGCGTGCGGCACGCATATCCTTGCAGTTCGTTGAAGCTGTTGGGCAGCTAGCAGGAAGAAAAAAAACGTCAATAATGCCAACTAGTCAGTCGTAAATTGCCTGATTGACAGTTAAACAAAGGCCTGCAGGCTGAGCAATCAATGCATTGCAATGGCAGTTAGAGTGAAGCACACTCTTTTTTATATTAATTAAACTATTAGACAGTTGTAGTGGTTGTAATAATTATTAATTCAAAAATCTACATACACGGTGACCCAGAAATTACAAATAAAACGCATACTATTTGATTATTCATCAAAATTTATTTTGTCGCCTTCAAAGTCATATCCGCGAGATGTAATATACTTATACCAACGATTTTTCCAGTTCTCGAATCACTTTTCATAAGCATTTTTTTGGAAACGCCTTCAGTTCCTGCAGCGAATTTTTGTGGACTGAAAACGGGTTCCACGAAGCGGCAATTTCAGTTTTGGGAACAAGAAAGCCAAATCTGGTGGTTTATTAATGGCATTCTTTGCGTTTTTGGCTTTAAATCGTGACTCGATGTGTTGGTGCATTATCATCGTGTAAAATCCATTAATTGTCTTTCCACAATTCCGGCCATTTTCGACGGATGTTCGCACGCAAACGCCTCAATACAGTCAAATAGAACTCCTTATTGACCGTTTGTCCTCCGGAACAAATTTAGAAACCATGAGCATCACCTTGATTTTTGAGCGGCTTTGGCGTGTTTTCTTTTGGTTTCAGCTCGTTTTTTTCCCTCCACTCCGATGATTGTTGACTTGTTTGCACATCAAACTCATAAAGCCAAGTCTCATAGGCAGTTATAATGCTCGCAACGTAAGTGGGATCGGAATTTGCATGATTAAGCACGTCCAAAGAAACCTGTTTACGGTACTCTTTTTGAAACAAATTCAGCCTTGTTGGAACGAGTCGAGCAAGAACGCATTTCATGCCAAATATCCACCAAAATATTCGAAGGGAATTGCGAGATTTGTCGAGCTCTCTTGCTATCTCTCTAACACTTCCCTAACGATTTTCAAACTCCACATTTTTCACTTTTTTAATATTTTCATCAGTTGAAGAGGTCGAAGGTCGTCCAGAAGAAGCATGTCTTAAACGATGTCTCGACCGTCTTTAAAGCCTTTGTACCACTCGGAGACTTATGATATTTTACATTCCAAGACAAACAAGAGTATAATTGGGATTTCGGGCGTATGCTGAGATTGATGAACGGTGGACTATTAAAGCAGTATCTCTAATTAGAACGAAATATACTCGATAGCACCCACGAGGGACGTAAGCAATTCCAATTTCATGCTACGTATGTATATGTAATAACTTGCTGGCTAATGTACGATTTGTATTTCATAGATAGCTGGAGAGCATAATGATCTCTCAACTATATTACCATTTGCAGTGAGTTGTCCTAACAATCTCACACTTTAAACTTTAAGCAGACAACCCACCAACTTACCGCTATTTTATGTATGTTTTTATTTAGTATATTAGTAGCCTCCTTTCTTCATTATCTCTTAATTCTCGGATTATGTCACAAACAGTTCCATTTCATTTCACACTGCTCTACTCATGCCGCTGTGACTGCAGTGGCATTGGTAAAATAATAAAAAATATTTTTTGGTAGGCTCTAGAGGCGCAGCTGCACCATAACCACAAAATTTACGTTGCATTTGCTGCAACTCACTTTCCGATTGCGCCAACAGTGGAAGATAACGGGCCAAAAAGGAATGTGACGCACATACTTTTGTATGTAAGTATGTATATGCACACGAACGTGAGCCAATATCAGTCGATTTGCAGAGAAAAAAAAATACTTTCAAACCTTAGGATATATTCATACATATTTTAGGAATATTCAGTGAAGAAAAAAATAACTATTTTTCGAATTACACGCGATCTCCGATGGTCCATCGTGATTCCTTCTCCTGAAAAAGAAAATCTGACTAGAAGTTAAGGAACAGTGGTAGAGGAAACACTTCGCGAACCTGCGCTGGTCGAAGAAAACCCGTCACTAATAATCTAACGTGACAATATTGTCATCCCGTCACTCGACCAATACGAGGTGAAAACAGCTCTCAGTCGGCTTAAGAACAGCAAAGCCCCAGAAGCCGTTGGACTACCGGCTGAGCTGCTTAAAGCCTGTAGGGCGCAGGTTTCAGCTGCGAAGCATAATTTAGTCGGATGACTACATGCACCATGAGTGCTGTATGAAATAAAAGTGTTTTCTGCCCTATCCACAAGAAAGGAGATCCCTCAGTCTGTGTTAATTATCGTGGAATTAATATTTTTAATATCGCGTATAAGGTTCTTTTGACAAAAAAAGACTTAAACACATTATATATAAACTTATTGAACCTTATCAGTGCTTTAGACCTGGCAAATCTACCATAGACCAGATTTTCACAATATATCAAATCCTGACTCTCGATAAACAGTTCGATATCATCACCTATTTGTCGACTCCAAAGGCGCTTTCGACAGCACTGTTAGGAACTGCCGATTCGACACCATGTGTAAATTTGATAACCCTGCGAAACTCATATGACTATGCAGCATAAAGTTCCCATAAAAATCGGGAAAGACCTCTCCGAGCCGTTCGATACCAAACGAGTTTTTAGAGAGGGTAATTCTCTCTCGTGCGTCTTTTTCAATATAATGCTGAAAAAAGTAATACGTGCAGCAAAGCTATTTCGACTCGAGACCCATGGTTTGACAATGAAAGTAAGGGCACCCATGTATCCAATAGAAGGACCAAGGTGCCAACCGACCTGTCTGCACGTGGAGTGTACTACTGGCGTGACGTCGCCAAGTATAGAGTCAACTGGAGAAGTTTTGTGTTCTCGACCCAGACCGACCATTGGTTGTAGTGAAAAGAAGAAGAAGAAAATATGGTTGATGTAATGATCTACATTCGCTGTTTTAAAGAAATAATTTATGTCTGACGACGCTTCCTTTTAACCACTTTATCCGAGACTAATTGTACGGCTGGCTCATCTGCTTCACAGTCGCCAGAAATATCGCTGTGTCCTGGAATCCATTGTAGGTTTACCGTGAAATAGGATGTTAGATCCACTAAGTGATCAAGGGAATCTTTCACTATCATCGATGAAACCTTAAGGCATTTTACTGAAGATGCTTGTTTATCAATATACTCGTACATATATATCTTGTTGTAAGCACCTACTTTGCAGAACAAGAAGGTTTTCTAGAATAACTGTGATCTTCGCTAGGAAGTCAGTGCAGTGATGTAGTATTCGGAAGGCGGATCTGGTATCTAATTCTACTGAAAATATATCAACTCCAATCTGTATAGATACTTATCCCTGTGTCCCTGTGAGCTGTCCGCTATTCTACGCCTTTCTGGAAAGGAAGGCAATATTGTGGACCGAATTTAAGTTTAAATGTAAAGGATTACGATCCCTCCGTGGTTCGTGGTATTGGGTAGAAATGGAACTTTGCTAAATATAATAGAATGTATCTCATTTCAGACAAGTAAGAATTCTTTGGCTTTGTTGTTTTTAAGCCGACTTAGAGCTGTATTTTATTGGTGTGGGTTCTTCTTCGCCCGTCGCGGCATTGCTTCCGCCATTTAGCAGGTTCATATCTTCTAGTGAGAATTTTTTTTTAGTTTCAATCACGAAGGACCGTCGAAGATCGCGTGTAATTCGAAAAATATTGAATTTTTTCTTCCAAATATTTGCTGTTTATTTCTAAAATATGTATGAATATATCCTTAGTACGGAATCGATCAACGCATAAATTCGATAGGTTAGCTTTTGACTCACCCTAATATAGAAGAATATCAAAGTATATATGTATATGAATATGTAAAAGCGCCTAAGTGGTGAACGTCTGTATCACTTTGGCTCCATTGAATTTCTACCAGCCAAAACAGCAGCCAACAAAAGCACCACAAATGCACAGTTACTTGTGTAAAGTAAATAACTGCAACTAAAAAAGTGCAACAAAAACAAAAACAAACCATCTAACGGTCAGTGAGTAGGATCAATGCCAAGTATAAGAAAAACGAAAATCAAATAACAACAGAGAAGTGCGAGCACAGAAAGGGAAACTAAAGTAACAAAAAAAAACAGCAAAAATATCAAATGAACAACAATTTGTATGGAAGGAATGTCTGTCTGTCTGTCGCCGTTTGTGTGCGTATTGTTGTGGCATATAATTTATAGAAATTGAATAATTTAAAGTGTGTAGGCAGTTGTGCGGATGGCGGAGTGTGCATAAAAGCAACACAAATACACACACGTACATACATACATACATATGTATATATGAAGCAATATATGATAGTTGAGGCAGCAACAACAATGATAGTTGAGGCAACAACTAAAGTGCAGCAACAACAATAGTATAACAATCATACGCCCAGTCACACCTCAGCGCCACTTAAGAAGCTGTGCGCGCCAAGGCGTCACTTCGACAGTGTCTTGACGAACGAATTCCACGCATAACGAGCACAGTGCTGTCAGTTAATGAGATTTACGGTATTTAAATTGACATTTGTGCAGATAAAAAAAATAAATAATATATGTATGTACATATGAAGATAATAATAAAAAATATACACATGCAAGAGAATTGTCTATTAAGAGTGCCACTTGAAGTTAAACGAAATTAAAATCGAATAAAAAAATTTAAAAAAATATAAATAAAAAAAAAACAATTAATTAATTATAAATAATTTTCTTATATTAAAAAGTTAAAAAAAATCTCCAAATTCTCTACAAAGAATTTCGTGCTAATTCCCCTCACTGTGATATAACTTATGCAGCAGAACATAACCTAAAAAAAATTCAATATAAATACAAACAAACTACTTTTAGTACCTTAATAACATAATAAAGGCAACATTTGAGCGCGAACACATATTAACTAACATATGTACATGAAAATATACATATAAAGCACATGTATATAAAACTACATAATCTATATTAAAGAAGAAGAAAGTGACAACCACTCGACTTTTATGCGCAATTTGTCGTTTGATTATATCTTACAAACACACAACAACACAAAGCAGCACTCCCACACATAAGCACATTGTTCAGCTACGTGTGTCAGAAAAAAAGCAAAAAAAAGTGGAAAGTGAAAATAGAATAGAATAGCAGTAAGTTTCCATACCACGTCGCCATTGCAAGTCACTTTTAAGTGGCGCCCCCAGCTAACAGCGGCAGCCTCCAGTGTCGTCGAGCGCAAGTGAGCAGACACTTCACCTCACTTGCCGAGAAATCGCAAAACTTGTTGCCGGAAACTTGTCGTGGTGCGGATAAGGACAATGGAGTCGCAACAAAAATCGGTTTTCATGCTACTCTTCACTCTATGCCTTACATTTAGCGGTAATTATACAGAGATTTTTAATTATCATATCATAATGAGACATTGTTTAAAGTAATCGTTAAGATTATACATATGTATGTTAAAACTATATGGTCGGGGGTGAAAAATGTGGGAATTTTCTTTGAAAGCCAAGTTTTTGATTGATGATACATAATACACTAGGATGTTTTTTTTATTTAACTATAAATTCAGCCCCGTCACGAAATTTCCTTCGAAATACCCTAAAAAAAATTCCCTGAAAATTTTAGCTCTTAATATTAACATTAGAACTGGACCAAGGCCTGTGAAAATTTTCCATAGAAAATACATTACAATCGTGAGTTTTTATCTTTATCTTTATCTTTATCCTACAGATCAGAGGTATTTTATGGCATCGCTTTGAATTTAGACGCATATTTCTCAGAATTGTTCACTCTACAAAAGTGCCCAGTGCAACAAAGTCGTAACTCACACCGGCGAGGTAGTACTGGGCTCTAAACCCGATTTTTCCAAGAAATTCGCATTTTTTTGTATATATCTCGTAAATGACAGGAGTTATAGAAAAAATGTGCATGCCAAACTTGTAGGAAATTTTATTTTCTACAAAAAAGGTCAAAATCGCTAGCATTAATACTTCTCGAGATATTCGGGTTTCTACACCACAAATTAGTTATAGAAAATTATTGTGCAAGCTTTATTTACATGAGCAATACCGTCCGACAAGTACTCAACCTACAAAAGAAAAGGGAAAACTTTAAAAGTATGGTGATTTATTTCTCAATATACAGTCTGTCAAGTAAGAGCGTGGTGGACTTTGCCGACAGTTAATGAAAGATTTCACTCTAATTTCTTCGCGAGCCGAGATGTCCTTGATGCATTGTCAACAAAGGTTCAGTTGTCGTTGATCTTTTGAAAGAGAATCATGTTAAACACAATGAGTGCTAAATACGCGTCGCGCTACGAGGCTGTGTTCCTTTGCATCCACCCGAAAGGTGCCAAAATGTTACAATCAGCGGCTGCTAAATATATGAGAAAGTCGAAGGCATTTGTACAGAAGTGGATACAGCGATATACATACATATAGTGGCTAAAAATGTCAATGATTTACCAGAGCGTGGTTCGATAGGAAAAATGAACAAAAAAGATAAAAAAAATAGTGAATCTGCTTTCGCGGAATCCTGCTTTAACACTGCGGCAAAGACAAGCAAAATTAATGGCAAAAAGTTTAGATATATCCGAACCCTTCTTCATACTCATGATCTGAAATGGCGCAACACAATGAAGAAGATTCTGTTGACTGAAAAACTTGTGACAAAGCGACTCGCTTGGGCGCATGAGAATATTGATAGAGATTTTGAAAATGTCATTTTTACTGATGAATGTTCTATATGGCCACGTTCTGTCCTCACGCGAGCCTGGTCAACTTCCACCAATAGGCTTGTTCAGCGGACCGTAAAACATGGAATAAAGGTGCATCTTTGGTGCTGCTTCTCAAAGCAGGTATTCGGAACTTTGTACCTCTTTACTGACAACCTAAATGCCGAGAAAATTATAAAAATCTACAAAAAGGCCTTATTGCTACCTGCCAAAGGATGGTTCATCAAAAAAATATAGATTGGATTCTGCAGGAGGACAACGATTCTAAACACCGCAGCAAGCTCTGTACTCAGTGAAAAACTCAATCTGGCATCGTTACATTGGATTGGCCGTCGCAGTCGCCCGATGCAAACTCTATTGAAAATGTGTGGGCATAAATTAAACAGAAGCTTCGTGAAGACGCACATACACTTTGAAACAGTTATCTTACGAAATTCGCGGATCTGGAGATCCTTGCCGCTAGAATACGCCGTCAAATTAGTAGAAAGCATGACATTTTTTGTCTTCTTTTTAGATATACTTGTCAGGCACTGATCGCAGGACTAAAATATTTTGCAATCATTTTGATTTTTTAAACCTTTTTTAAGCCCCTTTGAAGTGTAAATAAAAAAAAGAACTTTCTTGGGAAGCTTTCTTTCGTTAAAAATCGAAATATTGACCAGATATTAGATCATTATCTATTATCTATCTGTAGTCCATTTCTTTACATTTTGGATTTGAGTTAATTTTCATATACTCGTAAAGAAAAATCTTCTCCGCTGTCAGACGTCTATTTTCCAAAGTGTTCCTGGATATCTGCTACCGAATCAAAATCTTTCATTTCAAAACGAATAACCGATTCATAAAGTACTTATTCCAAAAATGTACATTTATACATATACAGTTAGGAGGTCGAAAAAAAGGAATTTTTCAAGAATTTTTTCTAAGCATACTATTTGGTTTATTGATTTGAAACTTGATAGGTATATTATGACAACCTTAAACTATATTCACATATTTTTTATTGCCAAAAATAATTATCGGGAACGTTGATATTGCCAATTTTGCAGAGGTCCGCTAAAAAGGTCTCTTGCGGTGAGCACGATATCTCTGGACTGGAACATCTAAAAAGCAAAAACCAAATAAATTTCATTAATATAATAAATAATCTAGTGATTAATGGAAGGAATTAGCAAAAAAAAAATTGAGAAAATGGCGGTTACTCAAAGCAAAAGGTTCGATTTTCGACCAAAATTCGGGTCTGTAATTGTTTATAAAAAAAATATTATAAATTTTCATCGGATGAAGAAATCCTTCGATTAATTACTAAAAAAAAAATTTCAGACCGAGCGGTTTAGCCGTTTCTGAGAAATCTTGCTCACCGACTTTGAAAACACCGTTTCGAGGAAAACGAGTTTAAAGTTTTGAAAGCACTTTACATGTAGTCGGCGCGCCTTCACTAATGTGTCTATAACTTCGAAAATATTCGTCGGATCGACTTGAAATTTTGTGTGTGTATACTCAGATATACATATATATATTAAGAAAACGTAAAAAAAATCGATTTTTTGAAAATCATAACTGTATATAACCCCTTAAATAAAATGTCTCTAAAAAAAGTTCACAAAAAAGATTTTTCTGCCCTGAAATTGAGTTTGACTCCTTAAGGGGCTATACCAATGCAACGTATGAAAAATTAGGCGATTTTCGTGAATTTTTTAAGAGAAAGTACGAGATTGAATATTTGGAACTTCTTTGAACGTAATAAGGTACATTTTCAACTATATTTTAAGATTTGTTTTTTACAAAAATGTTAAAAAATAACCGAGTTATGGGCTGCCTTCGGAGGTGCCCCAACTGCTGACATGATTCCGGCCGAATGAGTAGCTGAAACAAAAAACCTCAAAAAATTTATTAAACTTAACGATATAACCTATACAATGACCAACGTTCTTTGAAAAATAAAAAAAAGTATCAAAATTACGTAAATTTGAAAAAAATGTCGGTTTTTATTAGGTAAAAAATTGTAATTTTTTTAATGCCAAATTGACATTTTTCAAATGTATTCAACAATACTCAGTTTTAATTTGAAGTTAATTTCTCGTTGAGTTATGATGTCAGCAATTTTGGACAATGTCGTTTCGAGAAAAACGGTTTTAAAGTTTCACTCATACATAATTTTAACTGCGAGCGGTCGCTCTTTAGAAAGCTGCCAGCCATTCAAGATACGACCTTGCGTATTTCACAGGATATTTTTGGAAATAACGGGTGATTTTTTTGAGGTTAGGATTTTCATGCATTAGTATTTGACAGATCACGTGGGATTTCAGACATGGTGTCAAAGAGAAAGATGCTCAGTATGCTTTGACATTTCATCATGAATAGACTTACTAACGAGCAACGCTTGCAAATCATTGAATTTTATTACCAAAATCAGTGTTCGGTTCGAAATGTGTTTCGCGACAAATTTTGTTCAGCGATGAGGCTCATTTCTGGTTGAATGGCTACGTAAATAAGCAAAATTGCCGCATTTGGGGTGAAGAGCAACCAGAAGCCGTTCAAGAACTGCCCATGCATCCCGAAAAATGCACTGTTTGGTGTGGTTTGTACGCTGGTGGAATCATTGGACCGTATTTTTTCAAAGATGCTGTTGGACGCAACGTTACGGTGAATGGCGATCGCTATCGTTCGATGCTAACAAACTTTTTGTTGCCAAAAATGGAAGAACTGAACTTGGTTGACATGTGGTTTCAACAAGATGGCGCTACATGCCACACAGCTCGCGATTCTATGGCCATTTTGAGGGAAAACTTCATCTCAAGAAATGGACCCGTAAGTTGGCCACCAAGATCATGCGATTTAACGCCTTTAGACTATTTTTTGTGGGGCTACGTCAAGTCTAAAGTCTACAGAAATAAGCCAGCAACTATTCCAGCTTTGGAAGACAACATTTCCGAAGAAATTCGGGCTATTCCGGCCGAAATGCTCGAAAAAGTTGCCCAAAATTGGACTTTCCGAATGGACCACCTAAGACGCAGCCGCGGTCAACATTTAAATGAAATTATCTTCAAAAAGTAAATGTCATGAACCAATCTAACGTTTCAAATAAAGAACCGATGAGATTTTGCAAATTTTATGCGTTTTTTTTTTAAAAAAAGTTATCAAGCTCTTAAAAAATCACCCTTTATAAACTATCGAAAAAGCTAATAAAATTTTTGTTTTTTTTTTAAGTGTCACACTGGTATACCAGTTGCTACTTTGTTTAATTTCATATGTATATGTTACCACATATTCGAATTAATTTTTGTATTTTTCCGAAACTATCTATCATTAATTGTGAAACTTCACTGTGTTGCGCTAGTCAACAAGTGCAGATAAAATTGTTCGATTAGGCGTATGAGAAACATCCGCAACTGACACAAATTACGCGAAAATCGTGATTTCAGTTAAATCATAAAGACGTTTCAGTTTTGATGCAAATATCTAATCTTTCATTATTTTAAAGAAATAATGGAATAGAAACCATATTTTTTAACCTCTCTTTAAGCATATGACCAACTATTACAACACTCAGTTGAAGTAACTTTGAATTCATTGCTTCAAAACTCTCCAACAGAATCATTGAAGTTGAAAGCTTTAAAAATAAACTAAATATAATTTTATATGTATATAATTTATATATAATTTTATATATATAATGTGTATTGATTTTATTACATAATTTTTTCCTATTGTAAAAATGGGTATTTTTGAAATTTTTATTGTATTTTCAAATCAAGTACATTTAATTACAATAAATTCTAAATATTGAATACAAGTATAATCTTTGCGTCTTTCATTTAATGCTAAGAGAATTTAAATGCTTAAACCTTTTTCCTCATTTCACTGAGTTTATTAGAGCACAAATCAAAGCACTCAAAAAGACTATAAAGCAAGTTTCATCAATATTTTAAAGCTAGAGAGATGGAATACTTAATAACAGCATTGACCTTATCATAAATTTTCGATTTTGATTTAGACACTTTGGGTGAATATAGTACGTAGCTATCCATACATACACACATATATCGCAAGCGAAACTCTTTCGCATTCTAAGTGGCATTTGCTGAAGCCAATTTCGTAACTCCGTAAGGGCACGTCTGCCCAACCGGCACCGCTTTCATATTTCATGTATGCCGGCACAGCACACTCTCATATGGTTGTTGTTGTAGCAGTAGCATTTCTTCTATACCTAGCATATTTTGTTGCTAGCATTGAAAATGCTAAAACCAAGAAAATTCCAACAACAAAAATTCTGAAAAAAAAGATTAAAAATAATAAAATCAGAAGTACACGGCCATGACTCTCGTGCAACATCGTGCTAACATGCAAAGGAACGGCAAATACGATGCAATTGCAACTGACAAGGTAGCCTGATTGTTTGTGAATGTCGACGATATATGTGCACATGCATGCATACATACAAACACTTAAATGTAAGGCTGGGATTTCATAGTCTCTTGCAGTATATATGAAAATAATTTGTCAGAAAGTTTTTGAAGTGCAGGAAATTATAAAATTTCTGTATTCTATAAAGTCAAAGTTGGTAGTCAATATATTTAGGTGAGCATGCATATGTGGATATTTTTCAAAAATATAGAAGAATATCAGATGTATGCAAATATTATATACACGACTCGAAAAAAAGCTCACAATATATTTACATTTAAAACTATTTAGCAAATAATTTTGAAATATAGATAGTAAGGAATAAGATGGATTAATAACGAACAACCCAAACAAAAAAGTTATCAGGAGCTCCCAAAAATTATTTTTAATGTTTGATTGTGACTTTTTTTCTAACATATTTTCAACTTGCTGAGAAAAAATCTGTTGAAACTCTCATCTACATACATGCGTAAATGCGTTTTAGAGATTTTGACGAAGAGTGATTAGCCTAATTATACCTAGCAGTACGAAGGCTTTGAGAAATAGACATCTGTCTACAACTCTCGGATACAGTGAAATATCTAGGGTTTATCCTGGATAGGAAACTTTTATGGAAGCCGAAAATCTAAGAGAGAGCAAAAAAGTCATCAATTGCTTTGTACTGCTGTAGAGGACCCATTAGCAAAAGGTGGGGTTTCTCACCAAAAATGGTTCTTTGGCTCGAAAACACCATAGTCAAGCCCATTATGTTTTATGGAGTCTTTATGTGGTGGAGGGCTCTAGAAAAGACCACATTTGCAAAGAAACTCGAGAGCGTTCAACAAGCGGCGCTCATCAGCATGTGTGGTCGATTAAGTTCCACTCCAACCATGGCACTTAACGCCATCTTAAACATCTAGCTCGTAGACCTCGTCGGAAGGTGTATGGCTGCGAAAGTTGCTATCAGACTCAGATAACTAACACGTATCAGACTTCTAAAAAACCCACAAGTCTGACCACTCGGAAATCCTCACTCACTTTGATTTCATGGAGTCGCCGAACTCTGGCGGCTCCTTTTCTGCCTTTATACCGGCGAGGCAGTTGTAAGTGGGAAGAAACAGTTGAAGGAGAGCGGCAGTGAGCTTCTGTACGGATGGATTAAAGCTTGATGGAAGATTGGTGGAGGGATTTGCTGTCAGGAGCTCTCTATCAGCAGGAAAAGTCACCCTAGAATCGTTATTGGTAGAATGGGAGCGGGTCGGTGCTACCGTATCCTCGTTTATTCTACTACTAGATAGCTGGGATTCGCGGAAATGTGGCCAGCGCAGGGCTACCATCGGTACATGCGATGGCGCAAAAGCCTTTTGACCCAAAATCGATCGTAAAAAATCTAATGATCACTCTGTCTTCAGTCAGGCTAGCCGCGCCTTGGTGCGGGGCTTTTAACAGGTCACTATCCTATTGGCGTCAACGCAGTAAGGCTGGAAGTCCTACAGGCGCCATCTGCATACAGTTGGAAGAAGATAAGGTGAAAACAACTCTGCACTTGACTGTCCCGCATTTAGGAGACTTAAACACTTCGGAACGCATGCCATCAGACATTCCATCAAATTGGCGAAAATGGAAATTAAACGTTTGTGCAAATTTGTATTGGCTACTAAGCGTTTTGAAAATTTATAAGTTGGAACTGTTTTTACTTCATGACTATGACTTCACAAAGAACTATATATATGTACATAGCAGTCAGCCATCTAAGCTAACCTAACCCCAAAACGATTTTGCAACAATTCTCAATGATTCTGCAACCTGATTTCACTGGAAAGACTGTGTTTCAAGCGAACTGATGTATAAAAATCTATGAAGAACGAGTTTTTATCTGTTCGATTTTCTCATGTAGTTCAATCATATGATAATTTCCAAGAAGGGATCTAAATTGTGTAGCTCAAGTGTTTAGAGTTCGGCGTAACATTTCGCTAGGTTTATAAGAACAGAATATGAAGCCAACTTCCAAGAGATAGGTTTTTTCTACCGGTATTAGGGCGGCTTTAGGATATTGAAAAACGACATTAAACTGAGGAAACTAGTAGAAAATAAAAATGTATAAAACTGTGCCTAAAGAGTGGCTAGTAAAAAGAAATTTAAAACTAGAGAAGAAGAACTTCAACTTATTGAAATATAGAACCTCAGGGTATTCATATTCTAGATAAAAAATGTGGATTGCAGGATTGAACTCAATCTCCCTTTAGCTTACTAAACGAACTACATATTTTGGGTAGGAAATCACTACAAGAAAATCACTCAAGATTCTTGGAGTAATTAAAATTCTGGCATTTAATTGTTAAGGTTATATGACACTGACATTAAACAATTAAAATAAATACCAGTAACTCCATTTTCTGCTTAAATTGTATGAAAAACGTCTTCTGGAGCGATTGAACCTCCCCGTTTAAGTCACTTTTATGACTTTTTAGAGGCCACATAAAACCGCGAAGTCCTGTATATGCAGCAGAACACGCCACTCAATAATAAAAGATTGCAAATGATACTCACATCAGAGCTTCTACTATAATGAATGCTCGCATGAAAATCGCGTGCCGCACTACATATTTTAATATGGTAATTGTTTGAGAGAAAAAATAATTACAAAATTGCACACTGTCACTGAAGTTATAGTCATTGTTGCTATTCTCGGATAGGAATTTTAAATAACTTTTCACAGACATGGCAACTATCTTCTAATTCTCACCCATAAATAAAACGTTTATTTAAATAAATGACAACAAACGGGCTTGGCACACAGGCATAAATGCATTAGTATAAGAGGTATGTATCGTATGTGCATTTGCTCTAACGCTGTGAAATCCAAAAGAAAGTTAGTAGGCATTTCATATGTGGTTGGTTTTGAACTAGTTCAATGATGATTAGTATAATTCTATTTGTGTTTTGATTCTTCTTCTTTATTGGTTATGGCCGAGTTTAGAACAGCGTGCCAGTCGTTCTTCCTTTTCGCTTTTTAGCGCCAATTGAAGATTCCAAGTGTAGCCAGATCCTTCTCCACCTGGTCTTCCTCTTCCTTTGCTTCCCCCGGCGGGTACAGCGTCGAATATCCACAGGGCTGGAGTATTTCCAGCCATTCGCATGACTTGATGCCAGCGTTGCCACTGTCTCGTTATTCATTCTATCTTTTGATGACAGAAGATATTTCGTCTTTTCCTCGTTACAACCAGACCAATACGCTTCGCTTCCTTATCCAGTCTGGAGAAAGCAGAACTAAAGGAGCGTTTTTGCCCATAGGTTTACACTTTTTTAGAAAATTGTACCTTTTATATTTAGCTCTGCAGCTCGTATTATTTTACACGTTTGTAGTGGTCGTCATGAAAAAAAGGACCCTCTCATCCTAAACTGTTTTGAACTTTTCATTGGCTGGAGGGTTCCAAAACCAGCAACCAATCTTGGAGAGGGATGATTCGCCTTCTCACTTTCGCCTTCAAACGGATGTTTTTCGGCTACACAGATGATACTTGGTCTAAGATTGGAAGTCGTGAGCTGCTTGACCCATATGTAAAAGAATCATTTCTGGCTACTTCCAAGTGAATGGCGCTGTGAACATTCCTCACTTGCATGTGCCATTAGTAGAAGGCTCCATCCTCCACTATATTTTCCTACTATGAAATTAAATCATCGGTCGTAATTACTACATCGCCTTCGAAGCAACGTTCTTATTTCAACTCCCGAACAAAATCATTAATTCATACGACTTTCATACAACAAATCCGCTATAGAGTCTTCGGAAGTTCTACGAGGAATATCAATTAACTGAGTAGCCTCAACCACTAAAGAGTATAGCCGAAGAGTAGTTTGTCTTATCCGGAACAATGCATTCTTTTTCGTCGCAGTTGTATGCTTCATTCAGACAAGAAGACTAACCCATCTACGAAGGCTGCCTTCAAATACCTATTTGAAACTAAGGCGCGTCTTTTTCCAATACCTCGCTCGACAGAGCCAAGAGATTCCAGTGGATCCTCAAACGGAATAGATAGGCTTCACTGTAGCTTTTGCTTTATCAACTATTTCACACAAGGCCGTAGAGGTAAAACCGGGGGCCGGGGAGAATATAGGATATATATCGTCTGATCCATAAATTTATTGATATTATACATTCGTACACCATAAATTGTTGCAGAGCACCTGTCCAGTCTGAGAACTTCGGGACAGAAGGAAATTGTCCCCGATTCGACCCCCTCTCTCGTTTGCTGACTTCATATGGCGGCGTTGTCACATTTTTTACTTTCCGTCGTTACTAGTACTATTAGCTACTACAATTAACGTACACTATATCAAACTAAATACCATCTCTACCCGAGCACCGTTTCACCAGTTCAAATTTAGTGCATTCCTTCATACATGAAATTCGTTTCCCCACATAGCACAAACTTTTATACATAAATAAATACTAATCTGTTTGCCTTTCAACTTGGAAATCGTTTAGTTTATTTAATATTCTTGACAATGGTGAGACTTGCGGTCGATGCAGATGGCGAGGTGATAAGCGACTACCTTGCCACAGTGTCTCCAGCGGCATTAGCGCCTATGAATTATGCACTCCTACCTTCAGCGTGCTCATAGATGTAGCTACATATTTATTATATACTAGGGGTAGATACATATAAATAAAACGAGCTTAGCACTTATGTATTTGTACTTGAAAAATTACAAAATAAATAGTTTTCTTGACAATGAGTGCACTCATAAAAATGTGGACTTGTCTATGCTTAAAAGCCCTGTAGGAAAATGCCAACATACATCTATAGGATTAGGACAACATTGGTTTCGTTTCTTCCCAGACGAAGCAGGAGATTGACAGACGCTGTCTCAGAAGTGCGAATTCTGCACCAACAACACTCCCAGTCGATAACAACTACTCGAGATTGAAGAATACGTCATCGATTAACTATTTGTCTCCATTCTCGCTACGTCCGAAAGTCCAAATCCACTTTCATGCCTGTTTGGGCCTCAATACCCCTCAATCTTTGAGGCTGTGAACTATCCGTCTTGATATTGATCAAGGAACCTATTTGTCTTAACATTGATCAGGGGAATCCTAAAAGCCATAACTGAGGACCTATTTTGAGTCGCCGAGAGGCCCGATGAACCTTTTAGTTAGATTTATATTGGCACCAGCAACAATCCCTATTTCATTCTCCTATAACAACTACTCGAAATTGAGGAAGGAATCATCGATCCGCCTCCAAAACTTGCTAAGTCCGAAGGTCCAAATTTATTTTCTTACCTGTTTGGATATCAATACACTTCTCTACTGGAAGCTGTGAAATATACGTCTTGACATTGATCGGGAGAATCCTAAAAATAATCATTTCGAAACCACAACTGATGGCTCTTTTTGAGTCGCCGAGAGGCCCGATATACTTCTTATTTAGTAAGTAACCTGGGCTTGCCAATATGGTTCATCGATATACTGCAGCCTAATAACATTCCAGTCGAAAATAGGAGATGGAGGGTTCGGCTGGGAGTCAGACGCGAGCGCAAGGGCGCAATGTACGATCTAACTCTGGTCTGTACCCCTTCTAAACTTCTCCAACCATGGATACTCCTTTCTTAATCAGAGAGGTCGAACACTCGTCGGCACACCTGACAAGTTTGTATATACCGTGGTGCCCACACGTCTTCTCACAGCTAGAAGGTGGTCAACGGGAACCCCGGACCAAGATCGCGGCAGCAATACGCCTTCACTTTTAATGGAAGATGGTTCCATCTTCTCCACTATGGTCAAAAACACCCAGTTCTATGAGCCAGCCTGTCTCGCTTAGCGTATTTTTACCTCCCAACAACCACTTCTGGTATACATACAATCTACAAACATAAATCGGCTCCATTCACTGAGAAATCGTTTGCTTTCTCTTCCCTTCACACAAAATCCCGTTATGTCACATGAATCTTCCTTATGCCTCAGAATCTACTAAGTAAAAATGTATGTTTTGCGCGATCAAGTGCTTTCGATTGCTATCGGCTCCTCCACAAATAATCGAATAAATAGCACGGTTTGTGTGTAAATATCTCGGAGGGCTCAAGTGTCTAAGCACATCTTCGTCAATTGCCATTTGTCGATTGTCGATTGGTGTCAATTCCCTGTGTGTGTCTAAATATTGCATAGTAAAGCGCTTTGCTTCCCATTGTCTGCGGTCAATCAATGGTTAAATATGCATTGACACCCCACTTTTGGCCCCGCGCATGGCCCCTGCATTGCCGCTGTTGGCTGTCGCCTGCCGATGGGCATAAAGTGAGAAGACAATAGGCAAGCTCATGCGGCGCAAATAATAAACTGTTACACTTCGTAGTCTTTAAATACAAAAATAAATCGATTAATTGGATTTACGTACACACAATCACAATCCTGTTAGCGCAAATTAATTGTGTAGGCTGGTGTTGACAGCTGCAAAGGTTTATGTTTTCAGCTGAGTGAAGAATTATAGTATGAATCAACCATTAATTGACGCACTTATAAAAAATAAGAAATTATTGGAAGATTTTTTGTTGCGAAAATGATATTTTATACAAAAAGGTGACCTTTGGGATCAGCTCATGCGATGTATATTCGAAATAGTCGATTTCCTTAAGCTTTTCTTGTGGCGCATTTTTCATCAGCAAAATTCTAAGCTTTAAATAGGAACGGGTAGTAATCACATAGTACCAAGTCAAAATTTGAACATACCAAGCGCCTGGATGTTAACTATCGCTTGAATGGCCGGACGCTACTCTGATCTATAGTATGTGTTCCATATGTTCTCCTATTGGTCAAAGCTGCTGGTTACTAGCCGATTTCTTCCTTCTGTCTGTCCTATTGTTAACAGTACAGGTGACAAAAATTTGGCCGGAAAAGTGCTGTTCATAAAAATGATTCCAATCGCACCAAAGACATAGCAAAATCTTCCTCACCCTCAATCTTTTCCCTATTTTTACTTGAAGTTGCCGCAAGAGACCAGCTTTTCATCTGAAGTAACAATCCCTTCAAAAATTTTGTTGAAATGTCGATTTTGTTGCCATTCAATATTATTCACAATTTCTGCTGCATGGCTTGCCTTTTCGCCTTTTTCGTAGAAGAACTGTAAAATTTAGCACATTTTCTTTTCGCTAGTGTCCATATTTGCGAGCG
The DNA here is from genome assembly GCF_023373825.1 of Bactrocera dorsalis. Classification (NCBI taxonomy): domain Eukaryota; kingdom Metazoa; phylum Arthropoda; class Insecta; order Diptera; family Tephritidae; genus Bactrocera; species Bactrocera dorsalis. Next base: position 57,054,664 of record NC_064306.1, on the reverse strand, counting down.
GGATGGGATAGATACCGAGAGTTGAAGAGGGAAGCGAGACGCATTTGCAGACCGAAGAAGATAGAGGCCGAAATGCGTGAGTACGAACAGCTTGATAAGCTGGCCGACAGGGGTAATGCTCGAAAATTCTACGAAAAAATGCGGCGACTTACAGAAGGTTTCAAGACCGGAGCATACTCCGGTAGAACCCCTAAAGGTGATCTAGCCACCGATGCCCAGAGCATACTTAGATTATGGAGTGAACACTTCTCCAGCCTGCTGAATGGCAGTGAACACATAGCACCAGGAGAAGGCGAACCCGATTCCCCAATCGATGACGATGGAGCAGACGTTCCATTGCCCGGCCATGACGAAGTTCGAATAGCAGTTGCCCGCCTGAAGAACAACAAAGCGGCAGGGGCCGACGGATTGCCGGCCGAGCTATTCAAACACGGCGGCGAAGAACTGATAAGGAGCATGCATCAGCTTCTTTGCAAAATATGGTCGTATGAGAGCATGCCCAACGATTGGAATTTAAGTGTGCAATGCCCAATCCATAAAAAAGGAGACTCCACAATCTGCGCCAACTACCGTGGGATTAGCCTCCTCAACATCGCGTACAAGGTTCTATCGAGCGTATTGTGTGAAAGATTAAAGCCCACCGTCAACAAACTGATTGGACCTTATCAGTGTGGCTTCAGACCTGGTAAATCAACAACCGACCAGATATTCACCATGCGCCAAATCTTGGAAAAGACCCGTGAAAGGAGAATCGACACTCACCACCTATTCGTCGATTTCAAAGCTGCTTTCGACAGCACGAAAAGGAGCTGCCTTTATGCCGCGATGTCTGAATTTGGTATCCCCGCAAAACTAATACGGCTGTGTAAACTGACGTTGAGCAACACGAAAAGCTCCGTCAGGATCGGGAAGGACCTCTCCGAGCCCTTCGATACCAAACGAGGTTTCAGACAAGGCGACTCCCTATCGTGCGACTTTTTCAATCTGCTGCTGGAAAAAATTGTTAGAGCTGCAGAACTGAATCGAGCAGGGTAAGAGTGTACAGCTGCTGGCGTATGCCGATGATATTGATATCATCGGTCTCAACACCCGCGCCGTTAGTTCTGCTTTCTCCAGACTGAACAAGGAAGCAACGCAAATGGGTCTGGCAGTGAACGAGGGCAAGACGAAATATCTCCTGTCATCAAACAAACAGTCGTCGCACTCGCGACTTGGCACTCACGTCACTGTTGACAGTCATAACTTTGAAGTTGTAGATAATTTCGTCTATCTTGGAACCAGCGTAAACACCACCAACAATGTCAGCCTAGAAATCCAACGCAGGATTACTCTTGTCAACAGGTGCTACTTCGGACTGAGTAGGCAATTGAAAAGTAAAGTCCTCTCTCGACGAACAAAAACCAAACTCTATAAGTCGCTCATAATTCCCGTCCTGCTATATGGTGCAGAGGCTTGGACCATGACAACAACCGATGAGTCGACGTTGCGAGTTTTCGAGAGAAAATGGCACTGTTTTGTTGAAATCAAATGTTGCCGAAGTCACGAGCTTCAATTTCAGTCATCTAATAGTCAGTAATGATGGCGCGATAACGGTCGTTTTGGAAGGAATATGGGCCGATGATTTCACCCCCCCACAAACCACACCAAACCGTTGCTTATTCTGAATGAAATGGTAGCTCTTGTATCTCTTCAAGTTGCCCCAAATGGGGAAATTTTGCTTGTTTGCTTACCCATTGAGCCAGAAGTGGGCTTCATCGCTGAACAAAATTTGACTCGAAAACGTCGGATCTTCTTGGAACTTTTCAAGAGTCCCTAGAGCATGGCGGTGTCGCTTTGGAAGGTCGAGCGGCTTCTGTTCCTACACAAGCTGTATTTTATACGCTTTCAATTTGGGATCTCGACGTAAAAAGCGCCAAATCGTTCCATACGTCAGTCCGAGTTGCTGCGAACGGCGCCGAATCGACTCTCCACGGTCTTCGTGTACACTCTCAGCTACGGCTGCTATATTTCCTTCACTGCTTGCTGGACGTGGTCTATTCGATCGAATATTATTCGATAATGAATGCTGGGTTTCAGGATGGGTGATAGTGTTGCGAATAGTACGCTCAGTAGGCCGATTATGTTGCCCATAAGTTGAGCGAGGCCCGCGAAACACATGCTTTACAGAACGTGGGTTTTCATAAAAAAGTTGAAAGATTTTTAAACATTGTTCAGGCGCAAGTCTTTTCGAGATGAAATGCCAAACAATATTGAATAAATAAAACATGACAGCTTGACATGAGTCACCCGTGATCTGTCAAAACAGGCTATTAAAAAAAGACCTTTAGTGAATCACCCTTTATTATGGGTTCCTTTTGGACCCATTCAAGCTGCCAACGCTCCATATATTTGTTAAAAGCTTCGGCTGGGATGGACTTCAGTGCATTAAGCAAATTTTAAATTTTTTTCGGTTTCGGCTCATTTTTGGGACGACGCACCTAGAATCTAGTTTCGTTAATATAAGTACATATTGTCATTTCAACAATAATAAAACAATTTCTGGCAGCTTCGCATGTCTTTTTAATATTTTCATGCAGCAACTCGCAGAAATGTGATGTAATTAGTACACAATTTCTTAATTAATTTAGCAAAATTCGTCATATTTCCTCACATTTTTATAATCCTTTCACTTTTACTTATCTCTTTCCAACAAATCTTTCAATTTCGGTCGTGAGAAATCGTGCACGCATGAAATACACCCTCATAAGTAAATATAAATAGTATATATGTATGTATTTACATACGACATTCATCTCATTCTTTTAACGGTACTTATGTATGCCTCAATGGCGCTGCACACGACCGCGGCTGACATAGTAACAGCCAACACTACATAATGCCACCGTTAACTTATTTCCTTTGCCACCACGCAGGAGCGGCAGCAGCCCCAGGCCGATTACCCTATACAAGTATATCTTTGCCCACTTTTAGGAGCAATACATGAGTTATTTTAGGTTCGAGACACGCCATCATCCGTCAGCAGCAAACCCACGTCAACTTATGGCACTAATACATAAAGCCCTCTACGACAAACAAACATACAAACATTCGCGCATTCGCTTGTATTTATCTATAACGGTACATGGGAGTACGAGTGACTAGGTGAGTGCTCTCATATGTGCCGAGTCAAGCTACTAAAATTGCGCTGCGCTGTCGCTCAACTGACAAACAGTACGCGGTTTTAATTATTCAAAAGCCTTAAGAATGAGTCGAAGAAAGTAGGTAACCCAAACAGTGAAAAAATGGGGGCATCAGTTAGCATTACTATACTTATATAGTCGACTTCAAACATACATACTCGTATATGGTGGTATTTTGTTCTGAATTTCCGCGAGAAGAAACAATTACTCAAGCACCCATAGTGGTTATAACGGGTGATTTTTTTGAGGTTAGGATTTTCATGCATTAGTATTTGACAGATCACGTGGGATTTCAGACATGGTGTCAAAGAGAAAGATGCTCAGTATGCTTTGACATTTCATCATGAATAGACTTACTAACGAGCAACGCTTGCAAATCATTGAATTTTATTACCAAAATCAGTGTTCGGTTCGAAATGTGTTTCGCGCTTTACGTCCGATTTATGGTCTACTCATTTCTGGTTGAATGGCTACGTAAATAAGCAAAATTGCCGCATTTGGGGTGAAGAGCAACCAGAAGCCGTTCAAGAACTGCCCATGCATCCCGAAAAATGCACTGTTTGGTGTGGTTTGTACGCTGGTGGAATCATTGGACCGTATTTTTTCAAAGATGCTGTTGGACGCAACGTTACGGTGAATGGCGATCGCTATCGTTCGATGCTAACAAACTTTTTGTTGCCAAAAATGGAAGAACTGAACTTGGTTGACATGTGGTTTCAACAAGATGGCGCTACATGCCACACAGCTCGCGATTCTATGGCCATTTTGAGGGAAAACTTCGGACAACAATTCATCTAAAGAAATGGACCCGTAAGTTGGCCACCAAGATCATGCGATTTAACGCCTTTAGACTATTTTTTGTGGGGCTACGTCAAGTCTAAAGTCTACAGAAATAAGCCAGCAACTATTCCAGCTTTGGAAGACAACATTTCCGAAGAAATTCGGGCTATTCCGGCCGAAATGCTCGAAAAAGTTGCCCAAAATTGGACTTTCCGAATGGACCACCTAAGACGCAGCCGCGGTCAACATTTAAATGAAATTATCTTCAAAAAGTAAATGTCATGAACCAATCTAACGTTTCAAATAAAGAACCGATGAGATTTTGCAAATTTTATGCGTTCTTTTTTTAAAAAAAGTTATCAAGCTCTTAAAAAATCACCCTTTATATGTTTGTATGCATTTGGTAGCAGTTGAGAGGGGCAAGCAATTGCCGCTGCTAAGGAAAGAACTATTTTTAAAAATAATGTGAAAATGTTTAAAATTTAAGAGTGAAGCAAATTTTAATACGAAAATTAATTAATTTAGAATACTAGAGACCTAGACGTTTTGACAGTGGGAGTTAAAATTCTAACTTAAGGGGTTTTAGTTGACTTGGCGATTTTGAAAATCTTTTCTGTACCCTATTAAGGTCTCCTATAATTTTGTGTAAATTTGGCTCTGTCCATCCAGCGATATATCACCAAATCACTTGAGGTTTAGTCTTTAACTTAACTTAAATCGACGAACAAAGACCAAACTCTACATCCCTCATGTCGTCCGAATGGATGAAAACACTCATGCTTTGAGAGGAATCCACGCAGTACCCGGAGAACGCAGAGGAAGAGGAAGACCTCCACTGCATTGAAAAGACCAGGCGGAGAAGGACCTAGCTACACTTGGAATCTCCAATTGGCGCCAAACAGCGAGAAGGAAGAACAACAAGCGTGCTGCAAACTTGGCTATAACCGCGTAAGCTGCATTTACGCCAATAAAGAAGAGGAAACCTTTAGCAGATCTTAGCGACCGCACATGTCCTATGTATCTATTGTCCAGTTTTAACCCAACATCGTTAGGTCCAGTTGTCCAAGTAAGAGGGGCGAGGAAATCACCACTCCCTTCCTGGCCGGAAATAATAAAACGTTATAACACTTCCCTGGAGACTCATCAGCATTATAATCCCCAACGATTCCTTGAGCTGGCACTGCCAATATCGCTGAACTGCTTTTGGAGTACTACTTGAAACAAACTTTAATGATTCGCGAAGCTTTCTGAAGTCAGCTCTTTCGGTGTGAAGTTAAAACCTGTTTTAGCGCTTTTTGTCCCTATACAAACAAAATGACCTCTTCTCGTCTGATTTCCTTAATATTCTTGAGTAGTTAATTCGCACTGCAGACCTCAACCTTATTGGCAGGATCTTTTTTTCAAGAATCTCCAGTTAATGGATATCGACATAGTCGTTCACAAGCTTAAAAAAAGAAACGGATCAGATGGATCTAATGATGAACGAGGAAAAGACGAAGTACCTTCTGTCATCAAACAAAGGATTTCGACGACTGGGAGACTACGTCGCTGTTGACAGTCATAACTTCGAGTTAGTGAAAGACTTTGTGTAGTATATACTCGTAGATCCTATCCGGGGATTGGCAAGCAATTGAAAAGCAGAGCTTTCTCTCGCGAAACTAAACTGACGCTATATAAAGCATTCAGACCCGACGTTATTGTTGATGTAGCGGCAGAAAACATTGTTGAATTGAGTTCGAGGAATTATACCGAATTGGCAGTCCTTAGCTGGATAAAAATCCAGGTCCATTGCGCTTACTTAGATCCGACTGTTATGAAACCGGTCCTACTTTATGGGACAGAAAAATGGACGATGATGAACAGCGATGACTTTTCTTTATGAGCATTTGGGTTTTGAAGGAAAGTACGGGATTCAATGTAATGATGAGCTATGCGAGCTCTTTGGCGATATGGACCTAGCACTAAAACATAAAAGTTGCATTGGCTTAGCCATGTTGCCCGAATGGAAAAGAACGCTCCAGTTCCCAAAAACTGAAATTCTGAACACCTATGGGTCAGAAAAGAAAAGGGCTATTCAAACTCAGACCAAAGAATTGAGTGGCTGCAAACATAGCGAAACTTTAAGTGCGTAATAAGGTGACGACTGGCGAAGGCTTATCGACGCGGTCAAAACCGACACTTTGTTCTACTGACTTGACCTGATAATTATGATACGGATATTGCTGCGGAATCAGCTGTTGAAAATGCGGGGTTTTGAGTTGTTAGTTAGTTAAGACTAGACGGGCCGATTGAAAAAGTCGAAAAGGAAGGATTTGAGGATCTCACTGACCTACACAGAACTACGACGATTCGATGTCAATTTCGGTCAAAAATCATTTTTTAAAGCGTTGGACTCCCGACAAGCAATGATAAATCTTCGATAATAATACTTCAGAGGCGGCATTTGGTATTGCCTCTGCGGCATTTGACAGGCCATCAACTGTAACTACTCAGCCACGGTGGCCGGTTAAAGCTGAAAGTCCCATAAATCCAACTGAGGACAACTTAAATTACAAGATCAAGGACTACACATGAAATTAAGCCAAAATGAATACCGCGTCAATTTATAATATAAAATATGACTATACCATTATACGCTTAAATGTGGAAAAAGACGGAAAAAGCTTGCACCAACTGCGGCACTAACTAACCGAGTAACCGCGACCAATGCGCCTTCCAATTTGGCACACAATCAGCGGCATGCTGGCGACGCTGAGGGCGGCCGAAGGTGCATGCGACCAGCAGACGCCAACAGCAGCACCAACTAGACGACACTAGGCTAGGAACAGGGCAACAGCGGCATAGGTGATGCATGCAACACCAGCAATATCTCGCGCAACAACAACAAGCGCATTAACGGCACAACTGAGCGAAGCTGAGACAAGCCAACGGGTGACTACGTAAAACATCACCTTCACCGCGGGCACTATGTAATTGAACCTATGTGCAAATAAGGTGGCGAGACGTGTGGTGTGTACCGAGCGCCTCCACATTTCGCATTAAGCCTTACCCCCATCTAATTTGCGCCAACAACACCAACAGCACTTGGATGCAAGCGAACGCGGAACATCTGCTCGGCTGTATGCGGCTATTTATTGGTTGGTCGACAAACATCAAGCCGAAAAAAGGAAAAAAAAGAACATTAACAGCGTAAAACAGTAAAAGTTGCGACCGAACCAAGTTCGAGCTGCCGTGCGGTCGAGAGCGAAAGTGCGGTTTTCGCCGCGTTTGCGCAACACCTCGTGCGGGTAGCGAGCGTTCTCTACGAGAGAGTGAGAGCGCAGCAAGTCTGCCGCTTGACACATCCTTCCTGCTCCTGACTGCACCCAGCAGTCGAAAACAAACACGTGCAAGGCGTCTAATTCGCATCGGAAATGCATTTGCCTCCCATAAACAAGTGCAGATAATGGCTTTCACTGGCATATAACTGTGTGTGTGTGTGTGTCACATGTGTATTGGTGTTCGTGTTTGTTTATGCATTGAAAAGGCAACGCTTCTCAGGATACTTTTTACTCATTCAACGCGTTCACCCAATTTTCGCTTGCTGATTTTGTTTGTCTTTTTGTCAACACCATTAACCAGATGTGGTCCACACCCCTTACTACGCGTCGCAGCATGTTGTGTCGCCCTCCCACCGCTGCTTTGTGCATGCTCGTACAGTCTAGCGCCGATTCGGTTGTCTGTTCTGCGTTTGAAATTGACTCAATACTCCATGGTGCAGTGGCTGGCCGAGTTGTTGGTGTCAAAGCAACTTAACGGCTTGTTGATGGCGGCAGGAAATAGCCTATTATTCGAAAGCATTCCCCAGATAGAGATAACTGACAACAAAGTGCGCAAAAGGAAAACAAATATTTGTGTTGACCTTAAACTTTGGAAGCACAGCGAGCGCACATTCCCCACAATTATTTGACAGATCGTGTGTTATAATTTCATCAGTGAATGGTGCTGATTAGTTTTGACGTATTGTAACTGTAATCTAGTTCAGTTTAGCTTCATGCGCAGTTTATGTAAACTTTAACCAGATCGTACATAATTTAGTTTGTTGTTTGATAAGTGAGTCTCACCTTTGTTGACCCACGTATTTATTTTTAGGTGCTTCCTGTATTGATTGTAATTATAATTGCAATTATTTCATATTTATTTAATATATAATATAGAGACAGTTCAATAAGTTAGTGTCGTTAAGTCAGTAAAGTTTCCTCTCAGCTTGATAAGTAAGCATTTTTCAAGATCCCCATAAAAGGTACGTCATTGCTATTATCAGTTTATGTGTCTGAAAGATCGTACTGCGATAACTGCTATGTTAGGTTTTACTGATTGGATGTCATACATAGAACTGTTGGTTCTTTGTAATGCCAGATGGTGGTAAAGTGTAATTCGGGCTGAAGCATTCGCCATACAAGGCGTTAATGATCTTTGGGAAGCTTAAGAGATACTTAATAGCTAATTTTCATGAATCTGCTCCGTTAAATTGCGAAGCTTCTATATATAAGATGAATTCTAGTTAAGGCTGAACAGAAGAAAAAAAGGCGTTCCGGTATCTTACTCATGCCTTCTTCCTTGCACTTTCTGCGTGTGATGCCAGTTAGTTGTGACCTATCACTAGACCAACATCCATCCTGCAGCCTTTTTGAAACCTTCAGTGCCCTCAGACATGCTTTCCCCGCATTTTCCTCGTAAAACTAATACTGATTTATATACCAACCTTGAACCATACCAAAAACTCCGTAATGGATCGGGAAGGACCTCTCCGAGCCGTTCGATACCAAACGCGGTTTCAGCAAGACTTCTTTAATCTACTGCTGGCTAAAATAATTTGAGCCGCTGTTAACAGTCATAACTTCGAAGTCGTAGATAATTTCGCCTATTTTGGAACCAGCATTAACACCAACGACAACTTCAACCTCAAAATCCATCGAAGTACAACTCTTGCCAGGAGGTGCTACTTCGAATTAAGTAGGCAATTGAGAAGTAAAGTTCTCTCCCGACGAACAAAGATCATTCCCGTCCTGCTATATGGTGCGTAGGCATAGACAATGACATCAAATGATGAGTCGGCCTTAGAAGTGTTCGAGAGAAAGGTTTTGCGAAAGATTTATGGTGCTTTGCGCATTTGCAATGGCGAATACCGCAGTGGATGAAACCGTGAGCTGTACGAGTTCAGCGAATGGAGAGACAGTGGCTAAGCTGGCTAAGTCATGGAATAAAACACTTAAGCCCTTAGAGTATTGGAGACAGTGCTCGCCAGGGGAAGCAGAGGAAGAGGAATACCTCCACTCCAGCTAGAGAAGGACCTAGCTACACTTGGAATCAACGCCAATAGAAAAGAAGAAGATCTGATTGTCGCTTTGAATGGTGTCCTATTTGCAACTTAAGCTCTTAAGCTCTCTCTCTCAGTGAAGGGGAGAGTGGTAGAAAGTGGGAGAAGGCTAGCGCTCTGCAGTAGTTTCCTTAACTTTACTTATAATTCTCAAAAATCATCCCCGAACACCGCATTTTTCTCAACAGCCATGGCATGCTGAATTCCACCAAAATCATTGAAGTTATTTTTCAATACCTTTTATCAACAGCTTTAAGGCCGATTTAAGTTATGTCTGACGAAGTTTTCAGGCTGATCTACAAGATGGGAATCACACAAGGCAGAAAACTGTCGCAGTTGGATCTCACGTATCGCCAAAGCTAATCCTTGATCCGGTAGTTCATATTGATTTCAGAAGATATGAGGTACAATACCTTGTTAAGATGTAGTAGACAACCAGGAAGTATTGAGATGTTTCTTCCTCGTATTCAACTAATCGAATTCAATAACTGGGATCCAGGAAGACAATTTAAACCATGTATAATCTGATTGAGCACTGACTGGTTAAACCTCACACCTAAAGTCAGAGGCCTATAAACACCAAAAACCTCTATTAGTCGAATATCTTGAGAATTATTTATATTGTGAATGATAGCTTCAGCAGATATAACTAACTAATTTCGTGAACTAGTTAATCCTTTTGCAATTTATCTCGAACGGGAAGGACTTTGAGACTGCGAAAGTGTTAATTGTTGACCAGCGCCTACCAAGCTTTCGTGATGTTCAGCCATCCAGTAGTAAATCCTAAGAAGACATCAGAGCTCCTGATAATATCCATTCAGGTGATAACTAAACTTTGGTGCTCTTCTGAGAAATTTTGTCAGCTAATCGTGATTTTAATAAGTATAGATAGAAATATTGACCATCCTAAACACCGTGATAAAAATCGTCTTTATGAAAGTCTATATCTCGTCAATAGATTCTACTGTAAATTATAGGGATTTGAATATCAAAATTACTATGTAAATAGTCATTGCGGTTTATATTAATTCTTTCTTCTATAAATAAGGTAAAACTTCTCATTTTGTCATATGGTGGCCAAAGAAGAGTGAACTCTATGCTTAAATATAGTGTTTTTCTGTTAATCTCATATATTTTGTCTAGAAACTTAACTCATTGATATTTCAATTTTTTCATAAATATTCATATTTCTCTCCACAGCTGCCCTCGAGGAGGACTGCATTGATTTCCAGGGCAATTCCGTCAATCATGGCATGCTGTATGTGCCCGGGCCGGGTGTCTGCAGTCTGTGTGTCTGCTATCACTCAGAGCCGCTTTGGTGCAAGGCCATCTACTGTGATCCACCCTATGTAAATAAACTATTACATATATACATACATACATAAAGGGTTAATCGTGGTAATTACTTATAATTTTGATTTGCAGTTCTGTAAAAATTTCCGTGTAGGCGAGCGCTGTTGTGAGTTCGAATGTTTAGATCCGCCCGGAGAGGATAATAAATATCAGGTAATATTTTGTTCACTTTTATATATGTTTATATGTATATATACATAGATTGCATATACTAGAGAATCCTGTTTTTATTTACACACATATACATATACATGCATACTGTTGTTCTTTTTTTCGCCTTAGGAACGCATGCGAAAGCGAGCGGAAATACTGGCTGGCAATAGCACTGCATCGATGCATCGCATCACTCCACTCGCCGTCTCCACCATAGTGTTTACAGTTATAACAAATAGCTTTTTGAATTTATAACTTCAAGCGAAAGGCGAAATCACAGATGGTGGCTGGTGGTGGTGAAGCGCGGAGGAGGTGTTGAGAGCAAAATGTGGCGAAACAAAGTAGAAACGGAAAGCGCCTTATTCGTGTGTCTGTCGCTGTGTGTGTGTCTGTAGAGTACTAGTAAAGCAGGAAGTCGCTGACGGTGGTGGTCTAACAAATTTTTGCGCAAAAATTCGCGCATATTTACTAAGCTATAGTACGTGCTAGCATATAAATGCATAAAAATATATGCCAGTATATGGATTTAGCACATTTTTTACATACTTCAATATAACAATAAATTAGAGCAGGAGGTAAAAACAATCTTAGTGGGAAAATTATGAAAAATTGATGAATATAAAAATTAATATTAAAAAATATATATATAAGAAAATTATAATAGTTGAAATGAGAAAATAAATCATAAAAAATAAAAAATTAAAGATAATTAAAATTAAAAAAATTTAAAGATTATTAAAAACTATAAAGTATTAATAAATATAATAAAATTAAATAATTAAATGAAAAAATAAATAATAAATAATAGAAAAAATTAGAAAAATTGAAATGAAAAAATTAAAATAATGACAATGAAAAATGAAAAAGTTTGATTATTCAAATAAATGAATTAAGAATTTTAAAGAAAAATTATAAAATTATTAAAAAAATTAAGAACATTATATAAAAATGAACTTTAAATAGAATTAATTTTTCATATTTTAAAATTATAAAAAAATTAATTAAAAAAAAATAAAAATATAGCAAAATGTTAATAAAACTACAATACATAATACAATGAAAACTAAATATTGAAAAAAAAAATTAATAATAAATATAAGACACTTAATGTAATAAATATGAAAAAATATATAATAAAAAATAATAAATAAAAAAAATTAAATAATTAAAGTAAAAAAAAAAATAAATAATAAACAATAAAAAAAATGTACAATAATTAAAATAAAAAAATTAAAATACTGAAAATGAAAAATTTTAAATATTCAAATAAATAAATGAAAATATTGAAATTAAAAATTGTAAAGATTAAAAATATTAAAAAAAAAATATAAAAATAAGTAAAAATTAAAATAAATTTTGAATACACTGAAATTATAAAACACTTAAATGTGGATAAATTTGTAAAAAAAAATAAAAATAGCAAAATAAATATACGAAAATTGAAAGAATTAAAAAATAAATAAAAAATTTAAAATGATTAAAATGAAAAATTTAAAATAATTCAAATGAAAAATTTTAAATATTCAGATAAATAAATTAAAAATTTGAAAGATAAAAATAAATTTAAAAAAATTAAAAAAATAAGAAAAAATATAAAAATAAAGTGAAAATAAAAATAATTTTTAAATATATGAAAATAATAAGATGATCTAAACAAATTTATGAAAAATAAAAATTAGTAAAATTTTAATAAAACTACAATGCATCACTATGACTCCTGCGTAGATACATTTGTAGATACTTATGTAGGTTATGTAAAAATTTACATGTTACATATACATATGTATATGCGTGCTCATAAAAAAAAATATTAATTAAAAAAAAATTACAACAACAATAATAAAATATCTTTAATGCAATCTGATAATAATTTTGAAAATCTAGAAATTTACTGCAATTATGTAATTTAACTATAGCTAAAACTGATGCAGGTGTATATAGACCAATGAACAATATATGCCAGGTTCTCATTTTCAAACTACTATTGACATACATATATATAGATATACCAATATTAACAGCTAGTTAATATACATACATATATGCAATTCAAAAGGAAAAAAATAAACAAAAAAATTAATAGAAAATAAAACATAATAAAAGTTAATTAAAAATAAAAATGGATAAATAATAAAAAAAAATAAAATAAAAAAAATAAATAATTATGAAAAAAATAAATGATAATATTAATCAAATCCGAACAAAAAAAATTACTAAAACATAAAGTAAAAAAAACATAAAAAATAAAAATGGATAAATAATAAAAAAAAAATTAAAATAAAAAAATAAATAATTATGAAAAAAATAAATGATAATATTAATCAAATCCGAACAAAAAAAAATAAATAAATAATAAAAACATTTAATTAAAATATAAAATAAAAATTAATAAAACAAATAAATAAATAATAATAAAAAAATAAAATTAAAATTAAAAAAAAAATGAATGATAATAATAATCAAATATTTCCAAACATTCCGAACTAAAATAGTAATAATGCAAAAAGTTTACATTTTCAGGCATTTATGTCCTTTAAAATTATTATAGCCATACTGAAAAAAATTCTACAAAATAAAAAAATAACTTTTTCTTAATTATTGGTCATCAACATTTTAATTTTTTTCTACCTTTTCATTTCCCTAGTAGTCTAGAACAACATATCTACTTCAATGACTTGCAAGTGAAACCAAAAAAATCATTTATAGTATATACAACTAGAGTATGTATGTATCACATAGCACAACATGACAAATATCATTTACCACATAAACACATTTTTAATTGGTGCTAGTGAAGAAATTTTAATAAAATTTGTAAGAAAAAAAGATTGATAGAGCAAAAGAAACATATACAGCAATTTTACATATGTACACACTTACATGCATACATACACGCATACATATGCCATATACATAGTACATACTTGCACACATATACAATGTACATAGTACACGAAATTTATCGATAAATTACACGTTTACGTATGCATACTAATAAAAATTACAAATCTACTTGTATATACATACATACAAACATATATTCATGATTAAAAATATTTGTACATAAAATGTACATATTTGGTAGCTTTCAATTCTTAGGTAAATGCTTTTAGCATTAAAAACACCAATCTTTACATAACCTAATTATAATAATATAATTCCACAAGACACTAAAAACTATATAAATATATATACATACATATAAATAAATAATAAATCCGATTTTAGTAACCAAAAATATATTTATAAGTAGGGGAGGGCGTTTACATATATAGACAAATATTTAGAATGTAGCGGTAATGGCTTTGAAAACTGTTAGTTTTAATTATATAACGATTGTAAAATTATAAATCTCAATAACACACAAATAAAAGTATAAATAAAACGAATTAAATGAATTATATAAAGTTTGAAACAAATATAAAATATGAAAAATAATAAAAATAATTTTATTTTATTTCAGTGAATTTATTTTTATTTTGTTTTATTTTATTCTGAAAGCATTGATATTATTAATCAAATATATTATTGTTTTTTTTTTTGTTTCGATAATTATTTTTAGTATAATAATCTTGCATTTGACATAATTTTCTTGTTAAGTTAGCGTTTTTTGGCTGATAATCAATAATTAAAATGTATCGATAAATCTAAAAATATCGAGAAACTTTTCGATAACACATAAAAATATATCGATAATTATATTGATATCGATATATTTGTTCTGCTTAGATTAAGTCGTAGTGCTGCTTCTAGTACCAAAAGTGACGCAGGATCACGCATGGCCAGCTGTAAACGCTGTTCCTTTGTGATTCCCACAAAACTCGTAGATATGGAACACCCGTCCCTTATAGCTCGTAGTAGATCGCAATTTCGCCGAGTTCACCACCGAAAGTGTGTCTACCACGATGTTTGAACCTCAACCTCAGTTTGGCAAAAACACGACAGTTGAGAATAAAGTGTCTAGAAATTTCTAGCTCGCCTTCCTCCATATAATCTTGGTATTTTTTATCCGACAATATACGTAGTTATATGTATGTAACCTCACCGCCTGTTAATCTTATCGTACAGTGTCCAGTCAGAACACCTACCATGGTGGCAAGATGACCCTTGGGCCAGAAGGATCTTGTAGTCGTACAAGTGCTTGCCAAGCTCATAGAAGACACCCAGATCCAACGTTAGAGCGAGTTAATCAACGTTTTCCTTAAAATATTATCTTATCAAAATATAAATAAGTGTCAAGAGTACAACGGAGTATTGACTTGTTGCCACTCTGATGAAATTGGAATAAAATTATCCCTCTTCCTCTTCTGCAAGCTCAGCGGCTTTTTAGTTTCCAGCGATTTCGCTATAACCCGCCCAAACAAGTGGGATATCAAAGAAGATTGATGCTGTCGCCCTGTCAGTGTCATGGTAAATATAAAGGTCAGAGTTTTTCCTAGCTCAAGGCCTTTTTTGATTCAAAATCCAGGAAATTTTTTCCAGTATGGAGAACAAGAAAAAATCACACGGAGCCAAATCTGATGAATACGGTGGTTGATCGATGGTACTTCTTGCGTCTTGGTTTTAAATTCGGTTACAATCGTAACTCAATATCGCATTGTCATAGTGTAAAATACATGAATTCTTGTTTCAAAATTCCGGTCGTTTTCGACGGATATTCTCCCGCAAACGTTTCAATACGTCCAAATAGAACTCCTCCTGTCCCGCAAATAACGAAAAAAAACCATGAGCATCAAATTGATTTTTGAGCGACTTTGGCGTGGCTGATTGTTGACTTGTTTGCATGTCAAACTCATAACTCATCTCATCGGCGGTTATAATGCTCTCCATGAATGTGAAATCGGCATTCGGACGATCAGGCATGTCCAAAGATACCTGTTTACGGTACTCTTTTTGTAAAAAATTTAACTTTATCGGGGCGATTCGAGCAAGAACCCGTTTCATACCCAAAATATCCACCAAAATGATTCGAACGGCTCTCTTGTCATCTTCTTTACGCTTGCCTGACGATTTCCTTTACTTTTTTGATATTGTCATCAGTTGTTTTCATTCTGTTTTTGGGATCAGTTTTCATGGAATAAATGAAATAAATTCTAAAATAGTTTTCTTAAATTTTTTTCCCAACAACTTTTTAGCAAGAACAAAAAAAAACACTTTTTAAATACTAAAGGTAACAGATCTTTATAATTAAACAAAAATTGCCTTAGAAATGTACTATAAAAATATGATGAAGCGGAAAAGTAATAAGAAATTAAAAAAAATATTTATAAATATTAAATTATATAATTCAAATTATATAAAAATAAAAAACTGACGAATTAATAGTAGAAAAAATAAGTCAATTTCAAAAACAGATGAACTTAATAAACAAACTTAATTAAAAATATATCAAAGAATTATGAACACAGTCCAAAAGCTTTAGATTTTAGTAAAGTAAGTCTCTAATAAATCACTTTTTAACTAAAAACTTTAATTACCGTTAAATAACATTAATATAGGAAAATTTCGCGTAGATAAATAAATGACGAAAAACTCATAACTGTGGTCTCTAATATTAAGCAGAAATTTAGTGACAATTATTAAAAAAAAAACATATGACATAGAATAGAAGAAGAAAAAGGAGAACATTAAAAAAAAAAGTAAAAATTATTGTAAAAAAAATTAATGAATTAAAAAAATGTTTTTGAAATTATTACAAAAATTTCAATCACATACAATATTTAAAAATATTTAAAAAATATATACATAATTTTAAAAGCCAAATAATATAAAGTACTCACTTGGCAATGCGATATGTAAAAACTTTTGTCTAAAAGCTTGATTGATGTGGTACTAAAATAAGCTTTATTGAACTGAAAACATAAGTTCTTTAATTTAATTAATTTAAAACAATAAAAGGGTTAATTTTTGCCCAACTGTAGTACCAAACTGTTGTTGGCATGGAAAGATTTCAAAGCGTGAGAAATAGTTATCGATTAGATTAGTTTATTTTCACGTAAAGCTTTCACTTTTTCATGCAGCTTTCACTTAAAGCTTTCATATTTTCGATAAAGTCTAAGAGCTTGATTAATATGATACTAAAAGAAGCTTTCTTCAACTGAAAAACAAACTTTTTTTTGATTAAATTAATTTACATGTTTAAAAACATTAAAAAAATTTAATTTTAACCGATTTATGTAACACCAAAATTGTTGTTGATATGAAAAGATATCTGGACATGAAAAATAGTTATCGATTAGATTAGTTTATTAAAAAAAGCTTTTGCTTAAAGCTTTCACTTTTTAGAAAAAGTTCAAAAGCTTGATTAATAAGGCATTAAAAGAAGCTTTTTTGAACTGAAAAAAACTTTTTTCAAATTTAATTAATTTACAAGCTTTCACCTAAAGCTTTCACTTTTTTGATAAATGCTTTACTAATATGCAAAGCTTTTAGAAAGTTTTTATTTCATGCTTGAAATAGCAAAGCTCGCACTATAAGTGTTTCAGTGACCAGCCATATCGCACGATTTCGAATTTCTTTTTTAAAAAGCTTATTCTTTCCAACAAAAGCTTTTGCTTAAAGCTTTCACTTTTTCACTTTAAGTCTAAAAGCTAGATTAATGAGGCACTAAAAGAAGCTTTTTTGAACTGAAAAAAGCTTTTTTCAAAATTATTTAATTTACAAGCTTTCACCCAAAGCTTTCACTTTTTTAATAAATCCTTTACTAATATGCTAAGCTTTTAGAAAGTTTACATTTAATGCTTGAAATAGCAAAGCTCCCACTATAAGTGTTTTATTGACTAGCCAAATCGCACGATATCGAATTCCTCTTTTAAAATGCTTATTGTTTCCAACATTGGAAGAAATTCAAAGTAAAATTTTGAATTCAGAATTATCTCCACCACCAAGAGAAAATATTAGTTTATTAGAATTAATAAGCCCAGCATAAAACCTAATCGCATTAAAATATTTATTAGATTAAATATACTAAGATATACACATACATACATATGTATATAATAGCAAAGCTTTAAATATTTTTTATATATACAAATAATGCAAATTTACATAGTGCAAAATAATAATGATTAAGCTTTAGCGCTAAGTGTATTTTTGTTGCGTCAATTATGCAAAATTAGCAGCTGCACATATATATTTACACACTTATATTGCTAAATAATTTCATTATTGCAATTTAGGTTCGTCGAAAGTGCGTCGAGGAACGCAAAAGTAATTGTTTGGGTCCAATTTGTTGGTTGCGCCGAATGTGTTTGAGTCAGATTCTTTTCGAAAGAATATCAAGAGAAGGCTGTGAGAAATATTTGCTTTAAAATTACACAATTACAAATCTTAAAATTACAGAAATAGAAAATATGAAACAAAACAATAAAAATAAAAAAATCAATAATAAAAGTGTACCAAATAAATAATTGTATTAAGAATAAATTATATTTAAGCATAGTATATATGTAAGAAATGTGTCAGGAAAGCAGAAATGGAAGATGACATTAACACAGCCAGTTCTGTCATAAGCGAGTGACAAAAAAAAACAATCTAAAGTAACGAACTCTCAAAAAAGCTAAATACAAAGAAAACCTGAGTGGTTTAAATATAAGCGTTTTCTAACCGTGGCACTACCTTCGAACTAAATTGAAACCGCCAAAAAAATAGGTTTGACTTAATCACTCTTTTTCCACTTGCTTACATAGTAAACCGGGTTCGGATTCGGATTTAGCGCTTAGATAGAAAATAAGTTGAGCCGAGATAAACGTTAAACTATAACCTTAAAATATAATTACTTTATTTATAATATTGATGAGGGAGAGTACAGCTTTCCAACTATAACTAAACAAATCCAATATTTAATCCAGTTTTATAAAGTTTGATTTAGAACTTCAATGGACTGGTTAAGCTCTAACTTTGCTTTCGTAATAGTTAACACATCACTTTTGGATATATTGAGAAACATAAAATTATTAAATTTTAAGCACATATTTAAGCACATACGAAACTAAAAAATTTGTAACCGAAAGCTTGTTTCATGCTGCAAAAGATTCTCTCAGAGCACTCTATCAGCCGGTGTTGTAGCAAAAATCCAAATGTTACAGTCATAAACCTCAGCTGATCCGAAAAAAATATAATTCACAAGTGGCGCAAAAACAAAATAAAAAAGAACTAAAGTAGTGGCCTGGAAACTTGGCAGACTTGTGATTCACTTTTTTTTTGCGGTTGAGGAGGTGGAAAATGCCTTCAGTATCATCAGTGTCGTCGTCACAGCAACGGTATGTGCCACTAGAAACCGTCGGACCACTAAAGAACCGTCTCCCACCCTGGAACCAGATTTGCATTACTTCAGGATGGTTGCACTCTGGCCACTACCTTACGCCGATTTTCCTTTTTAAGCACATCTGACAAGATCTCAGCTCCGTATAATAGGACGCTGATAGTCGTCAACATTAGTTGATTTCTCTTTTCTTGGCTGGAGTGCCGCTATGTTGGCCATTAGTCTACTAAGTTGGGAGATGATTTTCGCTGCCTTTCCTGAGGCGGGCTGAATTTGTACCCAGAAGGTTAGTCTGGGATTTAGCCTTAGCCTGGGTAGTTTGCTGCTTTTTGTGTCCTAAGAATATCCATAGTCGTTGGCATATCTATTTCGAGAGGTACTCGTATGCGTTTATTTGTTAGCAGTAGCAGCTCTGTTTTTTCCGTTGCGAGCTGGAGGTTGTGGGAGTCGAGCCAAGCTTTCTTCGCGCTTCTTCTATGTCTCGTGCTGTAATTACTGCTGAAAAGTCGTCCACGTAGACAATAAAATACGATTTGTCTGTCATTTCGCGTTTTAATATCGCGTCGTAGCTAATGTTGAAGGCATTTCGGTCATCTAAAGTCGCCAGCAACACTATTTTTATACCATCTGCGCTGGGCGGATTCTACAATGACGCATTTTATAGATGCTAGAGTTGATCTGCCGGGCCTAAAGCCATTTTGTCTAGGAGAAAGTCTTTCAGCATTGTTGGTAGCTGATAAAATTTAATGAACAATTTAATAGCAATAGCCATTTGGCTATACTCGCATAAGCGATGTCTACGCCACTAAAGAAGAAGAAGCAATTTTCATTGCAATTTAGTCGTAATACATGTAGCTTTTCTTCTTGATGGTGAAAACTTATTCCTATAAAAATATACTTATTGTCTATTAGAAAAGGTCCGTCAGGCATTGCCTTTACTTTACTTCTTGCTGGCAGAAAGGCATGTCATATACTTGATTTCCAAAACCCTGGACTGAAACTAGTGCTCTTTTTTAAACCTGTGTTCAATTTCTTAATGAAAGAGTATGGATCGAAGCCAGCTTGATTCCTGCTTCCTGTAACTTCTATAAACTGATCTGTTTTTAGTGGACCTTCTATCAAAATGAAACACAATTTGGAGGGAATTATAATTAGTTAAGCTGTAAGACTTCTAGAGTTTTCATGCACCGTGTCAGAAATCATTGAGAGCTTTTGCAGGCCATAAAATAGCAGAATACATTTTACTGTATGTAACTTTTTTATATTGAAAGCTCAATATTGTGTTTGTAGCCAAAAATATAAGCTGAGCGAAGAAAAGCAGGAAAAGTTGAACTGTAACCATAACCTTAAAACATATGAGCGGTTAGTTAATCGCAGTGACCTATGTAAGAACGGGTGATTCAAGTATCGGTTTTGGAAGCTTAAACAGATGAATCATAAGAGTAGCGAATTTGACTACCTTGCGTAATGTTTTTCAGAACTTATTACCAGCTTTACTTAACACTTTCTATTAAATTAATTTTTTTAACAATAAATATTAAAACAATAAATCAAAATTCTTGAAAAATCTCTTTTAAGAAAAATAATTAAAAAATAAAATAAAAAAATAATATTAGCAAAAGCCAAAGCATAATGAGAGGCAAAACAAATTAATAAAAAAAATATATATAAAATTAAAAGAAAAAAAAATTAAAATTAAACCAAAAACGTCATAACTCCAAAGTGCAAGATTTAACTTCATAAAACGAATATTGTGAATAAAATAAATTAATTAATTTAAATTACAAAAAAATACATTCTCAATTAAATGTAGAAAATAGACAAATCTTTTTAATACTTCTGTACTAATTAAAAACTTTATTGAAAGAAAACTGAAAAAAGTGAAAGAAATCAAAATAGTTCTTGAGCAAATTCTTAATACTCAAAATACAAAGTATGTCCATTCACTTATAAATTAAGTAATATTAACAAAAACTAATTACAATTTTCAGAAAAAAAACTAAATAAAAATTTCAATAAAAAAATTATTTCAATAAAAAAATTATTTCAATAAAAAATTAATTCCAATAAAAAAATCTTAAAAGAAAATAATAATTATATTCAACACTTTCATTTTCTGCAAAAAATATTTAAAAAAAAATTTAAGAAATTTAAAAAATTACAATAATCACAACAACAAAGCAACACATTTTTATAATAACACTTTACTGGATTTTTCAAACGCAAAAATACACACTATACCTTTTTTGTTTTTGTTATTAGACTTAAATGCCACATATGGAGCGAGTTTGTTAATAAAAACTAATAATGTTAATATTATGTAAGCTAAATTTCGATTACGCTTGTTATATAATTATAATGGACACCTAAGCACTCCCTTATATATATTACAGTACACTAAGTACAGAAAATATATATACTATACATAAGTACATAGGAATATGTATGTTTCTTAACCGTTTAGGTGATAAAAAACTAAATTTTCCCCAAATTTAAGAACTATGTACCATGTACCATAGTCTCAGAGCAACAAAATACAAAGAGAAACTAATAAATAATTACAAATTTAAAACTAAAAACAAAAGTGTCTTAACAGTTTTTGAAACGTTTTAGTAGACAAGAGTAAGTATATTCTTGGAATAGGAACATATTGAATCTATATACTAAAGTAAATAAAAAAGCAAGAAAAAATCTTAACTTCGGCTGCACCGAAGCTAATATACCCTTTACAGGTGCATTTCTTTTAGTAACTATGTGTCTAGTTTGTATGGAAGCTATACGCTATAGTAATCCGATCTGAACAATTTTTTCGGAGATTATATTATAACCTTAAGCAGTTACCGATGTCAAATTTCGTGAAGCTACACTGTCAAATGTGAAAGTTTTCCATACCAGAACTTGATTCCGATCGTTCGGTTTGTATGGCAGCTATGTGCTATAGTAAGCCGATCTGAACAATTTCTTCGGAGATTACATTGTTGCTTTAGAAAATAATCTATACCAAATTTCGTGAAGCTACACTGTCAAATGCGAAAGTTTTCCATACCAGAACTTAATTCCGATCGTTCAGTTCATATAGCAGATGTGTATTATAGTGGTCCGATTTCGGCAGTTCTGACAAATGAGCAGGTTCTTGAAGAGAAAATGATATTTACGAAATTTCAAAACGATATCTCAAAAACTGAGGGACTATCATGCCGTTGGTGCCCCAGATGCTTAAAGCGTAGTATTGCCACTTCGGGACAAGTGCACAAGAGATGCTTCATTGTTTCCCGGGTGCGTTGCTCTAATCATTTCCTGCAGTCTTCACGATCTAACAGCCCATTCTGCGGGCATGTCACCAGACAGTGACCAATTAGGATTCCGATCATTTTCCTACAGTCTCTTCTATCGAGAGCCTATAGGAATTTTGTGTACTTCCGATCTACCGTTTTGCACATGACTTTTGCAGTTTTGCACCCAGTTAACTTGTTCCATCGGGTTTTGGTTTTCTTTACCATGCTTCTGTTCAGATCGTCGTATAGATAATGCATGTGTCTCCCAATGTTTATCTCGTTTTCGGGTATTAGCCATATACTATTCTTGGCAATCTCGTCCACTATTTCAAAAGTTTAGTTTCAGAAGTGTCTTGGGAAGCAGGCAGTGCAAAGTGCTGCCAGAAGCAAACATTTTCACTTCAACTGTGTGTCAGGCCAGAAGAGTAAGTTAATTACAAGTACAAGATACATACTTAAGTGCTTTAGAACACAAGTTTTGTTAGTTCTTTTAGATATTTCGGCATTCTTCTTCCAGCAATTCTAAATTCTAAGTTTTTTTTACGCTTTATAATGCCGACGCCTTTGATGTCATCGTTTCTTTCGCAATACAAACAATCGATGGAAATGTTTTTGAGAAATCTAGACCTAAAGACCTTACTTTCTCACTCCTGTAACTTTCCAACTAAAATTAATTTCGGAAAATTACATTAACAGCACATTCTATGATTAATCTAGACTGGATTTTATGCAAAAAAAAAAATATTTTTTGAAGCCGTCATCACCAGACAGCTTTTTCTAGAGTTTTTCCTGGAGATCAGCTACGGCAAGAATAGAATCCAATATTTTTAAAAACGAAAAATCGATTATAGAATAAAGTGACCTTTCAAAGAACGCATTTTTACTGATTTGTGGATATAACCCCATGGAGATTATTTCGTCATTTCGATATTTTATCTCCATACTCATGTGATGATTGGCAATGCTTCAAATCACATCAACAAATAAGAAGAAGAAGAAAGAACGCTTTGAATTCTTTTATGAAATATTCACATAAACTTACTCGCAGTTAATGCCATTTATTCAATTCGAATATGCTTGAGTAGCAATATTATATATTAGTATTCAGTTACATGTACACGCTTACAAGCTAACATTAAGTATTACATAGTCGTTATGTAATAGCCTATTGGCAATAAAAATAAAAATACTCTTTGAGTTTACATATGTAGGTTTCTGAGTTCTCAAATATCCACAACTCAATGTGTGCCGGGGCGCAGCATGCAAAACACCAGCGCTAAACCTAAACTTTACTTATCTTAACTTTTTTATAAAACTTAAGCACTAAATTCACTAATTTCTCGATTAAAAGGAAGTGGAATAAAAATAAGGTAGAATTATATAATAATAAAAACTGTACTTTCGTATAATAATAAAATATGAATCAACAAAATAGCGCAAATACTCCAAAAAACAGTTAATCCAATTTATGTTGTGATGAATTAATATTAAATAATTCAAATTTCTTTGCCGCCACACAATAGAAGAAGTTTACGTTGCCTTAGTAGAAAATTAAAAAGTTTAAACCATTTAAATTTAAATTCTCCTTTTACAGTTAACCACACCTTTCAGTTGCCGCTAAATTTTATATACAAAGCCTACTTATCAATTAGTTGTCGCCGTCTATGCTAAATTTTTAATTAAATTACCGCCTCACAAAATTTATTTACAAGCTTCAGACGCCGCCTCTACTGCTGCAGCTCTTTCTCCGCATTCGGCGCTGGCGCCTGCTCCTTCATCGACTCCACCTTGGCGACGATCTTCAGAGCCGGCCCCAACTTCATGCCCATCGCATTCACCAGATGATTCTCCTTCAACAACATCAACGCCTGACCGTCGATCTCCTGCTGCTCGAAGTCATCTACGTAGTCCGTGCAGCCGGGCAGGTGGCGTATGAACTCGCACACCTCAGCTACGCTCCAATCGGCCATGGCGGGTCGCTCCGCGGGTGCAGCAGCGGACGCTTGTGCTGCCGCAGCGCTAGCATTGTTGGCTGCCGTGGCGTTGGTGGTAGCAGCAGCTGTGGCGACCGCCGCCGCATTGGCTGCGGCAGCAACATTCGCTGCGTGCTGCGCCTCAGCCGCAACGAGCGTGGCATTTTCGTGTTTGTTGTTGGCGGCCGCGTTATTGCTGTAGCCTGTAATTGGCGCCGAGGGAATTTGGTCCGTTTGCATTTTTTCTGGCGCCGGCGCTTCATTTGTGTTGCTGCTAATACTGGAGATCTCGTTGGCGTTCTTGTTGTTGTTGGACAACATTTGCTCGGCGTTGTTAAGCTGGCCGCTGGCGGCAGTGGCGCTGTTGTTACTTTGCGTTGGCGCCTCGGTTGGTTGC